>NC_052084.1:6596666-6900833 GCF_015852505.1 Tachyglossus aculeatus | reverse complement strand
TCAATCGTATTTTTTGAGCACTTACTGTGTGCAGAGCACTGTACTAAGCGCTTGGGAAGTACAAGTCGGCAATATAGGGAGACGGTCCCTACCCAACAGTGGGCTCATAGTCTAGAAGGGGGAGACATTCATTCATTCATTCAATCGTATTTATTGAGTGCTTACAGTGTGCAGAGCACTGGACTAAGCGCTTGGGAAGTCCAAGCTGGCAACATCTAGAGACGGTCCCTACCCGACAGCGGGCTCACAGGCTAGAAGGGGGAGACGGACAACAAAACAAAACATATTAACAAAAGAAAATGAATAGAATAAATATGTACAAGTAAAATAAATAGAGTAATAAATATGTACAAACATTCATTCATTCAATTGTATTTACTGAGCGCTTACTGTGGGCAGAGCACTGTACTAAGCGCTTGGGAAGTCCAAGTCGGCAACATCTAGAGACGGTCCCGACCCAACAGCGGGCTCACAGTCTAGAAGGGGGAGACAGAGAACAAAACCAAACATACTAAGCCATGGTTAGGAAGGGAGAGAGGGGATACATCCTTAGTTGGAAGCCTTCTGGAATGGAGGGAGGACCTTCTCCTCCCCTACCCACTGAGAGCAGAGTGGGTAGAATCATCCCCCTTCTTTCCTTCCTTCCTTGCTTCTCTCTGGGCTGGGCCTTCCGTCACGGTTTCTAATTAGTTCTGGTCACAATTTCTGGAGCAGCCTCATCCGGACCCCAGCATGGGAGCCGGAGGAAAGGCCATGCCCATCCTTTCCTAATCTGCAGGAGAGCACTTGGAGTCCTGAGAGGTCCATCTCCTGGACTTGCCTCATCCCCATATCTCCACCACCAGGCCTCCCCACAGCTCATCACCCCCAGGGGAGGCCTACTGAGCCAGTGGGCTTAGGCCGCCAGACAGCCAACATTAAGTGTTTTTTCTCAGCCGGATGACAGTGATGAATCCTCCCTGTGCAGAAGGTTGCAGCTTATGCCATAAATCAAACCGCGAGAAAGGAAGAGGTAGTGATGATTAATCGTGATGCTTGAAATCCACACTGTAATCAGACAGTGATTTGTCATCAGGGTTAGAGTCCTCAGTGGCACTATAATAGATGATTCAGGCAGAGGGTAACTGCTTCTAAACGTGTTCATTATTCCGGTGGGGTGTGGGGAGGTGCTAATGTGGGAAACAGATGATTGAAAAAATAAAAAAACATGGATGTGTGTGTGAGTGGGAGAACTTCCGGCCTCCTCCAGCGCTTAATTTGTACTGGGAGAGGTGCCCGGGAGCTGATACCCGGAAAGCCAGCTCCTGCCTCCAAACGGAACCCAGGATTGGAGCAGTCTCCTCCTGGAGGAGGGAGAGCGGAGGTGGGAGGAGGAAAGAGAAAGGGAAGCGAGCAGTGGATGGGCATCGCTGCGTTGCATCCGGTCACTGCCGCTCACCCGTGCTCTTTCTTGCCTCCAGTGCTCCCTTCTGGATCCAAGCTTCCTCTTTCACCACAGACCCAGACAGCATCTCTTCCAGGGTAAAAGCTGCTGGAATCTCCCGAAGATGCTGGGGTTTCAGAGCAGGCCCCAGGGATGTGTCCCGGCCCTCATTAAGCACTGACCTTGCCCCCCAGACACGTACACCCAACCCCAATGGCAGCAAGACCCCAACAACTGTACACATTCCCCCAGTGGCATGATCATCGGCTTCACACATGGGGATCCCTTTGACTAATCCCTGGGCTAAGGGAGTTGGGCTTGTTTCCCTCTGGTATGCTCAAGGCACTTGAAGGAACCAGGGAGAAACCCCAATTAATTCACAAGTCCAGAGAGATCCTGTAGCTCATGGCTTAGTGGAAAGAACACAGGCTTGGGAGTCAGAGGTCGTGCGTTCTAATCCCGGCTCTGCCACTTGTCAGCTGTGTGACTTTGGGCAAGTCACTTAACTTCTCTTTGCCTCAGTTACTTCATCTGTAAAATGGGGATTTAGACTGTGAGCCCCATGTGGGACAACCTGATGACCTTGTATCTACCCCAGTGCTTGGAACAGTGCTTGGCACATAGTACGCACTTAACAAATACCATTATTATTATTATTCCATTCAGTGCCCTCAAGCACAGAGCTCCCCTGCCCACGGTGTTACAGTGGGTAAATTTAAGAGCAAAGAGCAAATACATTCATTCTCTGGTGTTTTTAGAGCATAATTCAGAAGAGGCATAAGAAATCATTTATATAATAGGCATGCACCTATTTCTAGCTCCTAGTTTTATGAGTCTCTGATCACAGGCCTGGGAGTTAGAAGGTCCTAGGTTTTAGTCCCAGTTCTGCCACTTGTCTGCTGTGTGACCCTGGGCAAGTCACTGCATTTATTCATTTATTCAATAGTATTTTTTGAGTGCTTACTGTGTGCAAAGCACTGTACAAAGCACCTGGGAGAGAACAATATAACAGACACATTCCTGCCCACAACAAGCTCACAGTCTAGAGGGCTGGGTCTCAGTTACCTTGTCTGTAAAATGGGATTGAGACTGTGAGCCCCTCGTGGGACAGGAACTGTGCTTGTGTCCACTCCAGCGCCTAGTACAATGCCTGGAACATAGTAAGCACATAACAAATACCAAATTATTATTATTAGTATTATGATCTGATCATCATGTATTTACCCTAGTGTTGAGCACAATACTTGGCACATAGAATTTAACAAATGCCATCATCATCATCATCATCCTGAGCCCTGCTTGGGGCAGGGACTGTGTCTGGTCTGATTATTGGGCATCTAGCCCAGTGCTAGATATACTGATATACTGATATAGTGTTTAGTACACAGTAGTTGCTTAAAAAATACCCTCACTAACTAAAAAAGTTTTCCATCTCTCTCTGCATTTCCATGTCTTTGGGCGAGTTCTTTCTTGTTCTCTTGCTCAAATGGCCTTCCCTGCATCTCCAGAAATTCCCAAGCCCAATTTATTTCTGTACGAGACCATTTCCCTTTCCAACTCACTGAGGTGTCTGTGGTTTCTCTTCAGCTCGTGCTGCCCGAATATTCCATCCACAGCCTTTTCTGTATCATGTTCTTGTGTGCTCAGGAGTGGCTGACCTTGGGACTGAATGTTCCTCTGCTTTTCTATCACTTCTGGAGGTAAGTCTCCCTTTCATTTCCCCTACTACTATTCCCAGTGGTCAAGAGGTCATGAAAATACCTTCTGACCTCCTTTCATCATTTTCCCCCATCCAGTCTGTTGCTTTCCCTAAACATTGTTCCACTTCTTCTACTTCTTGGTCTGCACTTTGAGGTGGAGTATTTACATTTATATGACTAAGGAAATCTGTCAGTCAATTGCCAAGTATTTATTAAGCATTCACAGCACTGTATTAGGCAGCTTAGAATAAAGAATTGACATAGTTTCTGCCCTTAAAGAGCTAACAAAATTTTAGGGAAGATAAGGCAGGAGAAGGGGTGATGAGGCAAGTAAGGATATGCATATTTTTAAAGGCCAGGACATAAACCAATCCTTCCCATGAAGGATTTCAAAAGTATTATAATGGATGGTTTATAGCAAGATTTGATATAGTGGGGTCAGTCAGTTGTTTTAGGGGGTCACCCGTGGGAAAGGGATAGGATTAGTTTCTGCTTCCAATATCTGATTCCTCAGTTTCCTGGCCCTACTCTTAGTCTGTATTCTCTACAGTGCTCCTAGTCTGCCCTAAAAATGGAGCCAGAAGCTCAGAGGGAGCACAGAGACAAGGAGATATTTGCTCCCAGAGTTCTCCCCAGGATAATTGGGGCGCTGGGATATTTCTAGTCCAGTGATATAGGATGGCTCCTTTATGAGGATGATGATGATGTGTAAGCTCACTGTGGGCAGGGAATGTGACTGCAACACATGTGACTGTGTATTTGTTTAACATTATATACATGTTAAACAAAACCTTCTGAAAATGTACACTACCCATTCTATCAAGCTACAGCAAATCGTTCTTACAACTACCTATGACTTAAATATTTGCCCCGGCACCCATTGTCAATTTATGAAAAGTAAATTGGTTCCTTTTCAAGGTGAACAAGAGTACCTTCAAGTCACTAAAATTCCATAAAAACAGATGACCGTGTCATTAAAACAAGAAATCCTGATTTGTGCTGGGGAGAAAGGGGAGAACTGTATGAGCGTGTCTGAATTTCAAAGTGCCGTGTGTCACAGTCACAGTGACATGTGACTGTGAGCTCGCTGTTGGGTAGGGACTGTCTCTAGGTGTTGCCGACTTGTACTTCCCAAACGCTTAGTACAGTGCTCTGCACACAGTAAGCGCTCAATAAATATGATTGATTGATTGATTGTTATATTGTACTCTCCCAAGGACTTAGTACAGTGCTCTGCACACAGAAAGTACTCAATAAATGTGATTGATTAATTGATTGAATTACAATGATAGTAGTACAGATTTTAAGAGATGGTGTTTGTTAAGCACTTTCTGTGTGCCAAGCACTGTCCTCAGCTCTGGGGTAGATAGAAGGAAATCGGTCAGACACAGCCTCTGTCAGTCAATCAATCAATAGTATTTATTGAGCGCTTACTGTGTGCAGAGCACTGTACTAAGCGCTGTCTGTCCCACGCAGGTCTCACAGTCTAAGTAGGAGAGAGAACAGATATTGAATCCCCATTTTACAGATGAGAAAATTGAGGCACAGAGTAGTGACTTGCCCAAGGTCACCCAGTAGGCAGGTGGCAGAGCCAGATTAGAACCCAGGTCCTCTGTCGACTCCCAGGGCCCCGCTATTTCCACTAGGCCATTCTGCTCCTAACCATAGTTTTAAGAAGCAGCTGGCATGATGTAGTTTCAGTGGCACTTCTGGAATTGATTGTTGAGCTGCTGTTGGGAAATGGAAGGTCAACAGTTCAGAGGGGGATGCGATGGAGAGAGGGTGAATGATATACCACCTACCCAGGGAGGTTGGGAAGAAGAATGAAATAATATCAGCAAAGGACTTTGAACTAGAAAAAAGAGGCAATTAAAATATGAATTGTGGTAGTTGCTAGGTTGCATGGTACTGTAAAGCAGGCTTGATTAGTGTTGGCATTCCAGCCAACGCTGTTACCCATGCCCCGGGGAAGAGCACATATGAATACAATTCACAGATAATTAAAAAGCCTTTTAACCATTAATTTCAACTTCCCCCAACCCCTTTTTCTTCTTTCTCCCGCCTCTCCCCACACTCCCCTTCCCAATCACCAACATTTACTAGAGTTCATGTTGAGGAGTAAAATTTTGGACTCATTTGGAATTTTACTCCTCTCCTTGCCACTGCTGATCCTAAGGTGGAGGTGGTGAAAACAAGTTGGAGGGAAGGAGAAGTAAGGAGCCTGGTTAACCTATGAACGGGATAACCAAGTCTTGAGTATTTGAGTTAACTAATCAAGCATCACCATCATCAACGCTCTCACTGTCATCATTCTACTCAGTATATAGAGGGAGGGGCTTGCTGAAAGGCACAGAATAAACTGAAAAACTTGAATTGAAAGCTAAGTTTCCTGACTTTCCTGACTGCAGGGAGAAGGGAGATTTCTTTTGGACAAATCAGTCAATCACTGGTATTTTTTTAATGGCATTTGTTAAGCCCTTACTATGTGCCAGGCACTGTTTAAGTGCTGGGGTAGATACAAGCTAATCGGGTTGGACACGTTCCCTGTCCCACATAGGACTCATCGTCTTAATCCCCATTTTACAGATGAGGTAACTGAGGCACAGATAATTTGTGAGTTGCTCAAGGTCACACAGGAGACAAATGGCAGAGGCAGGATTAGAACTCAGCTTCTCTAACTCTCAGGCCCATAATCTTTCCACAAGGCTACACAGCTTCCTACTTTTTGAGTGCTTACTGTGTGCAGGCACAGGACTAAGCCTGATTATCAGAGCCCCTCTATCTTTTGGCAGGAGGTCCAGCTTGCGTTCCATCTTCTTCATTTTGGTTTCCCCTTTAGTCTGTAAGCTCCTTTTGAGCAAGGGATGGGTCAACTCTTAAATCTCTTTTAAATCTCTTAACTCTCTTATATCGTACTTTCCCAAACGCTTAGAACAAAGTGTTGAATGATTAGTAATAGGCACAAACATGAACATGATCCTTTTTTAGGCTACAGTTAGAAGTTGATAGAGAATTTCTCCGATGTCATTTCCCCTCCTTCCAGGTATTTTCACTGCCCTGCGGACAGTTCGGAGCTAGCCTACGATCCTCCTGTGGTCATGAATGCAGATACCTTGAGTTACTGCCAGAAGGAAGCCTGGTGCAAGCTGGCATTCTATCTTCTCTCCTTTTTCTACTACCTTTACTGGTAAGTTCGAATCCCTGGGTTCTAATTCCCTGTACTTGGATCTGTACCCTTCGGGCACTTGGAACTCATTCATTCATTCAGCTGAATTTATTGAGCACATATTGCGTGCAGAGAACTGTGCTAAGCGCTTCGGAGCGTACAATACAACAATAAACCGACACATTCCCTGCCCACAACGAGCACCCCACCGTCAGCTCCTCGACACTTATTTAGCTGTCTGTAGTTTATTTAATGTCTGCTTCCCCGGACTGTGAGCTTGTGGGCAGGGAATGTGCCAGCCAACTCTGTTGCATTGTACTTTCCCCCAAGCACTTAGTATAGTGCTCTGCACTAAGTAAGCACTCAATAAGTATGATTGGTTGTCCTGCTATTTGACTGCAGTGTGGCCTTGGGTAATTTGCTTAAATTCGCTGTTCCTCAGTTTCCTCATCTGAAAATTGGGCATTAAATACCTTTAGCCCATGTGGAACAGAGACTGTTTCTGAACTGATTCTCTTGTATTTACCCCAGTGCTTAGCACAGTGCCTGGCATATAGTAAGTGTTACAATTATTATCATTCATTCAGTCATATTTATTGAGCGCTTATTGTGTGCAGAGCACTGTACTAAGGGCTTAAGGGTACTACTCAGTTTAAGCCATTCAAATATCATGCAGCAAGTGGAAGGGAATTCCAGAAGCTTGATGAAAGATAGTGTTTTGAGTTGTTGTGAGGCAAAATGGTGGAGTTCGCTGATGGCGCTGGACTGTACAGCCTAAAGTCTAGACCTAAGAACTGGAACTGCATGAACAGGGTCCAGCTGGGAAAATCCCAGCTGTGGGAGATCAGGTTTAATCCCAGTTGTCAAAACCGTCAAGACCAGGGGACCACTAAAGTGCTTAGTACAGTGCACGGCATTTATGGGGGTTCAACAAATACAATTACTATTCCTTTTCTTTTCCTGATTTACCACAGTTCCTAGCGAGCCTGCTCTATTTTACTTCTTCTGTAGTAGGAGATCAGTAAGGTCAGAGGAAGAGAGTTGATTGGGTGCTTTAACGTCAGTGATAAGGAGAGTTTTCTGTTTGATGTGGAGATTTATGGGCAGTCATTGGTGGTTTTTGAGGAGTGGGGAGATGTGGACTGGGCATTTTTTAAGGAAAATGATCCATGCTGCAGAATGGATTTTAGGCAGGAGAGGGGAGAGACAGGAAGCAAGGAGGTCCATGAGGAGGTCGATGTAGTAATCAAAAAGGGTTAGGATAAGTGCTTGAATCAGCACGGTAATAGTTTGGATGGAGAGGAAGGAAGGGATTCTAGAGATGTTGAGAAGGTAGAACCGATAGTTCAGTGCGTGGTTCCTTATCTTGGTATTGTGGGATTTGGTGACCAACGACCACTGGGTCTTACAGAAAGCTCCACCTTCATCAGGAAGAAAATGGGGACTGAAGAAAAAGAAGACAAGAGGTGGTAAGATACAGGGATATCACTGTCATCCCCTCTCCCCTCTTACTGCTGCCTCCCTCGGGGAAAAGTAGTGGTGGCTGTGACGGCACGGACTCGAATAGGCCAATCCAGCTGTGGCTGGTTACCACTACTTCTGCTTGTGTGTAGACAGCAGTGGTGGAGAAGAGCCCCTGGGAAACATTAAAACAGTCAAACCAGAAGTCCCATGAACACCCCTGGGCAAGCCCAATTCAGCTGCAATCAATCAGTGGTATTTTCTGAGCTCTTACCATGTGCACTAAGCTGCAGTGGAAATGGCAGTAGCATTAGCAGTGGCTGTTGGTGCCACCAGAGGAGGAGGTGATGGTGGGCAACCATCTTCTGCTGCTTCTTTCTGAAGCTGTTCTGCTACCACTATCAGTCAGTCAGTCAATCAGTGGTATTCGAGTGCTTACTCCAGGCAGAGCACTGTGTTAAACACTTGGGAGAGGACAAGAGAGTAAGTAGACACAATCCTTGCACTCAAAATGCTTACAGTCTGCCTGGGCTACAGCACCTCCTCCCCGCACCCCAACAAAAACCAGAACTATTAGGGGTCCCACCTATATCTTTCATGTGGTGAGACAGAACCCCCAAAATTGTGAAAGTCCCACCGCTTATGGGATGACTGGGTGGTTTAGATCAGGTGGGGGTGGGTCCGAGGGGTGACCCGGGAGCTCCCGATTCAGGAGCGGGGACTGAGGTGCTTAGAGTAGGTGATGCTTTCCCTTCACTGGAGTCTCTGTTGTGCGGCCATTTCCTTGGGTCCTGTTGCCCCCTCCCTGGATGTGACATTTAATTTGTGATAGCTCCTTCCCTTCAGAGTTCTTCATAGCCAAATGGCAACATTTTCACATGAAGAGGTAATTGTTGAGGGTTTTTTTTTTCCCTTCTAAATAAACAAGGTGGAACAATTTGATGTGAATCCTTCCTGTACCTCAGAGATTTAACTGCAGAAATTTCCAAGACTAACATACTAATATATGGTGATGCGTTTTTTCTCTGCTTTCTGTGCTCAGACCTCAGAGCAAATGCTTTTAGTGCATATTCAATTCTGGCAAGACAGTTAATGATTTACGGAGGTGAAGACTGATTCAATTAGGTGCCCATTTTGTTCATGTTCTTAAAGGAACCTGTGTTCTCCAATAGCCATAACAGTTGTAAATCAAATTTATTGAGTGCTTACTGTGTGCAGAGCACTGTACTAAGTGCTTGGGAGAGTACAATATAACAATGAACAAATTCCCTGCCCACAACGAGCTTACAGTCTAGAGGGTGATCATGCCTTGGGTGAATCTTCATAGTCCTAGGGCACTGTGGTCATTGTGTAACAGGTGGCTGCTGGCAGGGTGAGCCTCAGCTTTGACGGAGACCCACCTTCTGTGGAAGTAACAAGTGGAATAAGAACAGAAAAAAATGACAGTAATCCGCATCTACAGCAATCCCATGAAAAGCTAAGGAATGCAAACAGGGAGGTGTGGGGGGCGGGGGAGAGGACAAGGCAAGAGATACACCAAAACCTTAAAGAAAAGCACCAGTGACTGGGATGAAAGAACAGGCTTTTTTGAACAAGTCGAATTGCTCCAAATGTTTTCAAAGGCTCCCTTAATGCTTTCATCTTTTCTGTTGCATGCAGCATGATCTACACTCTAGTGAGCTCTTAACTGCAAGATCTCATCATCAGAGACCGGGACCACGAAAAGGCTGGAAGATGAGGAAGCGTCGCCCACACTCGGGCTTGGTTGAAAGGCCCAGGAGGGGGATGTTGGAAGCAAGGCAGTCTGTGGCATGTGTGAGTGTGAGACCCAGCAGGAAGAATGACTTCATTCAAAACTGAAATAATGCAGCTAGTGGGCTGAGTAAACTGTGATCGTCTGTTGTTGCTCTGTGTTTTGCAGTCTTTGGCATTCAAAATCCCACATATGAGTTGTATATCACTTCGGAGAATCGGGGGCGGGTGGGGTGGGTGAAGCAGAAACCTCTCATGGGTAAGAATTGCTGCTTACTGAAACCACTTCATAAAACAGCTCCCTGCAATTTCATGCTGAGTTCCTGGTAACCGTTCGGATGGACTGTGGGGCGGCAGGATGGGGCAGGGGTAGGGGAAGGGGGCAGGGCTGGAATCACGCCCTGAAAAGGATGCTAATTCTTGTGTGCAGTGGCCTGGAATGCGGAGCTCCGGAGCAAGACGGAAATACTGGGAATTAACTGGTAAAGATCCTGGAGCTCCAGCTGCAGAAGAAACTTTTCCTGACCCTTCAGAGGAATTGCCTCATTCTTTTCCACCAAGGAGAAGGAGGCTAGAAGCAAACTCGTGGGATACCTTTCCCTCAGATGGTTCCATTTTCCACTTGAATTTTGTGAGATCCCAATTTAGAAGTAATTCACTGAGGTCAAAATACCACTAGTGTATTTAATATGAACTCAGGTGAAAGGATAGCCTTCCTGGAAAGAACAATGCAGACTGGAATACTTCAACTTCATGAACTATCTCCAGTGGGTAAAACTTCAATGACTGCTCGTTTGCTCTATTAACTTTTAAATGGTGTATCACAAATGAAAGCCCATCATTTCTGCCACTGATTTAAGAGTCTGGAAAATTGGAATGAAGACTCCTACCCTGAACAGTGGTCTCATCGTATACCTTGAAGGAGAGCAGTCTGAATTTAGTGTGTAAATTTTTGTAATGTTGCTTCATTTGTAATGTTCCAATTTAACCTAAGGATGATAGGCTCTTTATTAAATTTCCACATAATATTCTTAACTATTAAAAACCTAGTTAATAATGGATGGCTCTGGTGGCAGATGACTGAAGAATGGAAGAAGTTTTGGGTTTGTTTTTTAAGACTGGGAGCAAAAATGATCTCGATCCCCAACTTTCTATGTTTCAGCCCCTGGCCACTAAGATGGTGTGTGTGAGGAGGATGTTTATGGAACACACTGTGTGCTTTTGTTAAAAAAAAATAGCAATTCTAGAATTTCTGCCCCCCCTGGCAATATCATTTTACATCCTCACAGGACACCCTTTAACCCTACAGGGTTTGTAATCTGAAGGAAAACTTTGTCATCTGAGGGAAAATGGTTTTTAAAAACTAAAGAGCTTACTGCATAATAAAGCATCTTGCTGCTAGCCTTCTAGCATAATTCTAAAAGTGGATTACTGTTCTGGGACTGAATGAGGAACATAGGGCACTGAGCCAAGGCTCCAAATCCAGAGTTGTGTAGTAGTAGCAACAGCAGCAGGAAGCAGTGTGGCCTAGTGGAAGGCGCACAGGCCTAGAGTCAGAAGACCTGGGTTCTAATCCCAGCTCTGCCATTTGTCTGCTCTGCGACTTTTAGGCAAGTCGCATAACTTCTCTTTGCCTCAGTTATCTCAGCTGTAAAATGGGAATCAAATCCTCCTCCTTCCTTAGACAGTGAGCACCATGTGGGATAGGGACTTTGTACAGCTTGATTAGCTTGTATCTATCCCAGCACTTAGTACACTGCTTGGCAGAGAGTAAGCACTTAAATACCATTAAAAAAAAAGCAGCAGTCGCCACAGAATTTTTTTGAGTACCCCTTGCTGCTGCGTTCTGAATGAAGCACTCAGGAAATATGGAATAACCAAATGACATATTCCCTGCCCACGGAGAGGTTATACTCTGTGCGAGAAGCAGCATGACCTAGTGGAAAGAGCGTGGACCTAGGTGTCAGAGGACCTGGGTTGTAATCTTGGCTCTGCCAGTTGCTTCCTGTGTGACCTTGGGCAACTCACTTATAATAATGGCATTTGTTAAGAGCTTACTATGTGCAAAGCCCTGTTCTCTGTGCCTCAGTTCTCCTTTTCCCCCTCCTATTCAGATTGTGAACCCCATGTGGGACAGGGACTGTGTCCAACCTAATTAACTTGTACCTACCCCAAGCGCTTAGAACAGAGTTTGACACATAGTAAGCAATTAATATCATTAAAAAAAAACACACAGCAGAAGCTCTGGCTGCTGGCACTTACTAGGCAATCTCCCATGGTGGAGGCTTCTTGATACTAGGTGATATCCTAGGTGATATCCAGGGTAACCTTGTGTGAGAAAGAGGTGTTCCCCAACCCGCCTTAGTAATTAATCAGTCATTTGTTGAGTGCTGACTGTGTGCAGAGTACTGTACTAAGCACTTGGGAGAGTATAGTATAGCAGTTGGCAGACGCGTTCCCTGCCCATAACAAGCTTACAGTCTAGAGAAAAGTGTGGCTTGCCCACAGGCCTCTGCCGCACACCCACATGTCAAAACCAATGTGCTGCTCGACCTAACCTACTCCCCCATCTGAGAAATTGAAGCCCTCAGGGTATGTTAAGAACACTCAGAACACCATGATGCTGGACATAAAAATGGAGCAAATTAATGGTAAAGTACTTGTCATCCTTGTTCTGTGTTTCTCCTTCTTGTTTTAATGTGGGAAGGATAGTTTGCAGCTTTGGTGCTTATGAGAAAATTTGCCCAAAACATTGAAGTTTGACAAGTATGTTCCACTGGTGAGATGGTTTTGAGTATAGGGAGGCAGGTAGTGTTTAGGGCACTTTTTTAACCTCTTTCCCATTTGAGGTGGGCATTACATTCCTAAATAGGACTGCTAGGACACCAAGGATGTACTGGATGCTGCTTCTCCCTCATCATCATCATCATCATCAATCATATTGAGCGCTTACTATGTGCAGAGCACTGTACTAAGCACTTGGGAAGTACAAATTGGCAACATATAGAGACAGTCCCTATCCAACAGTGGGCTCACAGTCTAAAAGGGGGAGACAGAGAACAAAACCAAACATACTAACAAAATAAAATAAATATTTTTGATTGAACACTAATATCCTGTGTCTCCTACTTGCTCAGGGCTTTTGTTAGGGGTAAAAAAGGGATATCTTATTCTAGATTGTAAGCTCCTTTAGGGCAGGGATCATGTCTACCTTATTGTTCTCTCCCAAGCACTTACTATAGTGCTGTGCACATAGTAAATAATCAAGTACCATTGTTTGATCGATCAATAGGATGTGCACTTGAGTTTTTCTACTAGGGGTGATAGTTTGCACAGAGCTATCCGTGCTCTTTGGCCCTGTCCAGCTGTGGCCAGCAGCAGGCATTGCCAGACACTGGTGAGATTAGTTGTGAACATATTGTCTTTTGACAAATCTGCATATGGCCAAGCCTTTTCTTGTATTGACTGCTTATTCACTGCAGGGAACTGTGGTTGCCTTTGGTAACCCAACCATTTAAAAACTCTTGGTTTGAAAATCGGGAACCTGATATTTTTTTTTTTTTTTTTTTAGATCCTCAATTTTCTATAACGCCCAACACCGAGAGACTGAAATGCCATTGGAATGTTTTCATTTCAGCTCGATGCAGCAGGCTAAGATTTAAACCTTGTCCTTTTCAGCAACACCAGAGACATCATAAAACAGACAGGCTCACCTTTCAAAAGGAAAACACTGAAGGCTTTTTTCAGAAGAGAGGCAGGGAAAATGAAAACCCAATAGAAATATCTGAACAGAAATAAAATGTTAATGAGTCACAATCATCAATCCCCAACGTGCAGAATAACCACCAGGCCCTTGGTTTTCTGTGCCAGCAGTAAGAAGGAACTGCACTAGCTCGAAGGTGAGAGAAATTCCCGGCGTTAACCTGCATAGCATTGGATTTTAAACTAAAAAGGGGAGGGAAATGAATGACTCTTTCTTTAAGCTGCACGTTACAAACAGCTCCTTCAGAAGCATAGCAGAAGAGGCCACAGGTGAGGGAGGTGCAAGGTAAGTTCTTTTCAAGAAGGCTGTAGGCAGAAGTGGCTCTTGGGGTGCTTGATAAATACTTATTGATGCTAATTCTGGTAGGTGCTGGGCAGCTACTATCAACTTGGGTCTTTGGATGTTGGTCCCCCAAGTTGAACTCTGTACCCATTTTGTTCTCCATGGGGCTCCCTCCTTCCCAGAACACTCGGTTGCCTGACTGTGAAGGGGTCTACACCCTAATTTTTATCTCTAGATTTGTACAACAAAGACTGTGTCTTTTACTTCTATTGTCCCCAAGGGTCTACTACAGGACTATGCCCACAGCAGGTGCTCAATTACCAATGCTGTTGCTACTGTTACTGAATGCTTGGGACATCAAGAGGCCTTCCATGACTACCTTATTTCTTCTACTTCGTCTACATTCTGTGCTGTCCTTGCATTTGTACCTTTTATTCACTCCACCCTCATCCCATAGCACTTATGTAACCTATCCATAATTTATTTTAATGTTTGTCTCTATTACGGTAAACATCTTGTGGTCAGGGAACAGGTCTGCCAAATCTGTTATGTTGTATTTCCAAGTGCCTAGTACAGTGTTCTGTACAGAGTAAGCACTCAAATACAGTTGATTGATTGAAGTTAGGTTTCTGACTTAAAGCAAGTGAACACTTCAGAGTTACTCAGACATAGAGGCAGTGTGGTCTAGGGGAAAGAGCATGGTCCTGGGAGTCAGAGAACCTGGGTGCTAATCCTGATTCTGCCTCTTGCCTACTGTGTGACTGAGGGTAAGTCACGTAATAAGCACTTAACATATGCCATTGTTGATGCAGTGACATCCTAAAAGATAGACCAGGATTATTGCTTTTTGTGGAGGGGAATTTCCCCAGCTAGGCCAGGGTGAGCATAGCGTGAAGATAAGCAAGACTGATCCCTTTAACATGGTTTAGTGGATAGAGCACAGCCTGGGAGGCGGAAGGTCATGGGTTCTAATTCTTACTCCACCACATGTCTGCTGTGTGACCATAGACAAGTTACTTAACTTATCTGGCCTCAGTTACTCATCTGCAAAATGGGGATTAAGAGTGTGAGCCCCATGTGGGACAGGGACTGTGCCCTACCTGTTTAACTTGTATTTACCCCAGCGCTTGGCACATAGTAAGTGCTTAACAAGTAGCATCATAATAATTATTATTTAGAAATGGGGCTCTGAACTTTTTTTTTATTTTACTGCCCGTCTTCAGAGTTACATGGAACCAGCTGGATTCATGAGTATATCAGACCAAAAACAACCGGAGGATGTGGGCTGGGCTGTAGAAGGAGAGAAGGGAGGTGAGGTAGGAGGGGGCGAGGTGATGGACAGCCTTGAAGCCCAGGGTGAGGAGTTTCTGCCTGAGCACTGTCACCCTATTGCTCTTTCTGGATTGACTTGCAAAGGAAGGAAAACTGCTGTGATGCGGGGGGCGGGGTAAGGGAGACAGTGCTGAAAGCACTTTGTAGGCCTGGAGAAGGATCGGGGAAAAAGCCTTTTAGAAAAGAGTGGCATGCTGGAGGGGAAAGAATGGACCTACTTCTGGGGCAAGACAAACCAACTATCCTGGGAAAGGTCCATATAGCATGAGGGAAGTTTAGCCACGGTTTGGGCAGTAGTTTTAAGACTTTTAGACTGTGAGCCCACTGTTGGGTAGGGACTGTCTCTATATGTTGCCAACTTGTGCTTCCCAAGCGCTTAGTACAGTGCTCTGCACAAAGTAAGTGCTCAATAAATACGATTGATTGATTTTAAGAAAGGTCACCTGAGGAGCAGAGACACATGGTGGAGAGCTGGCAGGGAAGGTCACTGAGAAGAAGCCATGTACTAGAGCCCCACCCCTACTGACTCCCTAACCCCAGGGGACCCTCTTGAGTCCTGCTTTCCTGGGAGAGACCCTCAGCCTCCTAAGCATTATTCCCCACCTTGGGGGCACCGAGGAGGCTACATTTGAGCCCTTTCTTTTAGAGCTGTGGGCATACTAAGCAGGAGCTCCCAACTTGTACTTCCCAAGCACTTAGTGCAGTGCTCTGCACACACTAAGTGCTCAATAAATACGATTGAATGAATGAACACGACCTCCTGACTCCTCCCTTCCCGCTAGCCCCTTTAAAAATCCCTTGATCGGGAGGAGAAGGCTTCTTCCCCCCACCTCGCCGCTAATGAACCTGCCCGGGCTCAGCAGTTTTTAATCAAAGAGCTGGCCCAGACTCCCACTTTGCAGCCACCTGGGTCCTTTTATCAATCAATCCCACAATCAAGGAGGTTTTTCACCTTTCAGAAGGGCAGCAGGTGCCCTCTCGGACTTCTCCTCAGCCAGCTCCTTCAGCCCAGAAGATCCCTTCTCCCCAAGCAGAAGCCAGAGATTAAAAAGCAATTGGGAATACCGGGCAGTGCCGAGGTGGGGAGACTGAGCCTGAATCCGGAAAGTCGAACTTGAAACAAGCCAATCTTGCATTCTTTCCAGTTTCTCCTGCCTCTCCTTTGCCGAGCCTATGGCCACCGGCATGTTGCCTCACCTCATCCTGAGGAGAAATTGGGTCTGCTTTTTCTCCCTGCTGGCATCTCTGACATCTCTAGGCAACGTGAGTTATTTTGGCTAAATTATTGAGTGTATTACAGGAATACTTAATGAGTTGCCAAAGGTGGTCAGGTTGGAAGGTCTACTAGAAGGGTTAAGAACTTGGAAACAAAGTTCAGTACTGTGTTTCTAGGAGTTGCCTGGAAAGGGAGGAAAAGAGTAAAAGTTAATTGCTGTGATAAATTTTCTTATGGTATGAAGTGCTTACTATGTGCCCCTTACTAAGAATTGTGTACTAAACCCTGGGATAGATACAAGCTAATCAGGTTGGATGTAGTCCATGTCCTGTGTGGGGTTCACAGATTTACTCCCCATTTTACAGATGAGGTAACTGAGGCACAGAGTAATGAAAAGACTTGCCCAGGGTCACACAAGAGACGTGGTGGAGCAGGGATTAGAACCCAGATCTTCTGACCCCTAGGCCTGTGCTCATTCCACCAACTATGCTGCCTAGTATTATATTATCAATATTAATAGTATATTCACGTTTTACACTAATTTATATATTATTCATTGACATATTTATATTAAAATATATGAATGGATAATTAAATAATACTTTAGTTGTAATGTAATTATTATTAAGAGTTAATCTTTAGTGATTTGGGGGGGTAAAAACTGACTAGTGCTGAATGTGAAGGGCAACCTAGGCCCAGGTTTGGGAACAAATTGGACTGGGTCAATCAATGATATTTATTGAGCATTTACTGTGTGCAGAGCACTGTACTAAGTGCTTGGGAGAGTAAAATACAATGGAAAAGATGTCAGGTTGTAGAAAATAAGCACCTTAATTCTAAAAGACTGAACAGCGACCCTCAGGACTGGCACAGTATTAGTTGACAGTGCTCATTTAATGAACAGTGATGTGGGGAAGGACTAGTGAAAACATTTCAGGTGTGGTAAAAGAGCTCCAAACCCCTTTCTTCTGGGCCATTTTATAATGTCCCAACCCCAAAGAAGTTGAGCTTAAAGACACTGATGCAAGCCACCTACTAACTGAAATATGGGCGAATGGAGGTAGGAAATATAAAAAAAAAAAATAGGTAGGAAAAGGGTGACTGTGGGGAACATTTGTAGGATCATAGATTACTTTTCGAGGCCCCTCTTGTGGCTGCCCTGTTGAGACCTGGACACCACTGAAGATCCCAACTTGTACTTCCCAGGTGTTTAGTACAGTGCTCTGCACACAGTAAGCACTCAATAAATGTGATTGAATGAATGAAGATTACTGGGAATGGGTGAGGAAGGGAAAAGGGAGACAGTATAAGGAGAAGGGGCTAGGTTGGCCTAGGCACCCAGAGTGACCACACTTGCATCTTTAAGATAAGACTCCCATACCCCATGACAGGAGTTAGCACACTTTTGGAACATCCAATTCAAGAGGATCCTGAAATCCCCGAAGGCCTAGGAGCAGTCTTCTAGGTTTTTCTCTCTGTTTTACATTGTGTAACCAAGACTACCCAACTCCTTATTTTAGCCCTCTCTGTTTCCAAGAGGGTGAAAGAGCGGGGACTGGTTGGGTGGGAAGAGGAGATTTTTATTGGCACGACTGTCTAAAGGATTTGAAAGTCTTTCAATGTGTTCAGATCTCCCTGCCAGTTACAGTAATTTCCTTTCGTATTGAATTGAAAGGCAATCTGATAGGTTTCATTATCTCCCCAAATAATTCATAAATTCAGGGAAATTCACAACTGTGACATATTACGTAGGAGTAGCTCAGGGTCTGATAAGATGATAATTATTGGGGATGAACATTGAGTTGACAGCCAGCAATCGGAATGATCTCGTTTTTATTGAAATCCATCGGGTGAGAAGGAAAAAAAAACCAGTTAAAGTGAGGTAATCTGAAAGGCAGTATGCACCTAATTTTCCAAAGAAAAAGCGAGGAGGGTGGGAGAAAATGGATTGGGTAGGTGGGAGATACTGGGAGTGTAAAGAAAACCTACTGCTCACCTGCTGTTGCTGGACCATGTTAGCAAACTTTCACTGCCTGGGCTAGGCCACTGATTTACATTGTCAGCCTCAGAGTAACAATGGGGTCACTGAACTTGATGGGCGAGTATAAAAAATGCTACCCTTGTTCAGAGGGTGTTAGTCCTGAGAAAAGTGGGGCTCAGAGAACTTTAGGAAGGAAAGGAGGTCAATCAAAACACTGTATTAAATGCTTAGGAGGGTACAGTAGATATGATTTCTGCCTTCAAGGAGCTGATGAACTATTGGAGGAGACAGACATAAAAATATATTTCAGGTAAGATAAGCAACCAAGCCTAAGGAGTTGTACATAAGTGCTGTGGGTGAGTCACCCTATGTGAAATAGGGCTGAAGAGGTGGCCATTGTGGGCTCCCTTAAGCCATCCTTGTCCCAGAATTCTGGGAGGGGGCTTGAGCTAAATCCCTAGAGTAGTGGACCCAATTCTTCTTGCAAGGAAGGTGACAGAGGGTTACATGTCTTTGTTGAAACGGTCTCATCCGAGTTTCAGAATGCGTCCAGAAAAACACATTTTTATAAGGTCATAGAAAATGTCAAATGTCTTCATGGTGTCCATTAAAATAAAAGTTGGCTGTATGCAGTATTGGGTAAACTGAATAAGGTTCTGATCTTCTGTGACTCGACCCACATGCATTTTCAAATGCCTATCGATGGATGAGGTGATTGGCTAACATTAGAATAGCTTTTGAGCTATTAGATGGAGAAAACTGGGCAGCTTCCTGAATCATTTTCCAGTGACAACCAATTCTAGGGCACTTGATTTTGTAGTACATTTCAGAGATCCTCCTAGTTTAAAATGGGAGGACTGGGGTTCAGTGTTAGGAGCCAGAATAAAGTCCTTTAAGAACAGCCACATGAAGGTTAGCCTGAGCTGAGAGCAGCTGAGTCCTCTCATTTAATAAATGTTTTTTTTATATTAATGTCTGTATCCCCTTCTAATAATAATAATATTTGCTAAGCACTTACTATGTGCCAGGCACTGTACCAAGTGCTGGGATGGATAGAAGCAAATTGGGTTGGACACAGTCCTTGTCCCATATGGGACGCTCATTCTGAATTCCCATTTTACAGATGAGGTAACTGAGGCACAGCTTCTCTGGACTGTGAGCTCATTGTGGGCAAGGAATATTTTTTATTATATCGTACTCTCCCAAGTGCTTAGTACAGTGCTTTGCACATAGTAAGTGCCCAATAAATACGAATGAATGAATTAATAAATGAGCCTCAGCTCTTAAGTTGCTGAGGACCCTGCTGATTATTGGTCTAATAGCGTTCTCAGTCTAATACTTATATTCAAGAGAGGATTGCTGATGTCTGGGATTGGGGAACTTTAGCATATTGGCCTCAGCAATCTGGAGTTTCTGTTATTTGGGCACTTGTGTGGATGTGACTTCCTGCTCCAAGACAGGTTCCTTAGAACAGGCTAACTACTCAGTACTAATTCCTAACTTCTGTATCTACTGAAAGACTCAAGTACCAATTAAAGCCAAAATATTGCGTATACATTTAGCTTAAAGTATATTTACCAGAGTTTTTCTGTGATCCTAACTGTTTGCATGACAGTGCCTAAAATGATAGAACTTTATGGTCAGTATTTTGATGCTTTGGCTCCAGTCGTGTTGCTCCCCATTTACCCCAATCTAGTTGAGGAGCAGCATAGTCTAGTGGATAGAATATAGTCCTGGGAGTTAGAGGGACCTGAGTACTAATCCTGGCTCCAACACTTGTCTACTGTATGACCTTGGGCAAGTTACTTCTCTGGGTCTGTTACCTCAACTGTAAAATAGGGATTAAGACTGTGAAATGCTATATGGAACAGGGACTGTGTCCAACCTGATTAGCTTGTGTCTACCCCAGCACTTAGAACAGTGCTTGACACATAGTAAGTGCTTAACAAATATCATCATTATTATTATTATCATCTAGGGAGGCTAGGTCCTGCACATAGACATGTTACAGATCAGTTTTTCTTTTTTAAAGTGTATCAGTCCCTCTTCTCTCCCAACCAGTCTCCCAAACATGGCTTTCCATTGAATCTTGGCTTCATCCACCTTTCCTTGGCCATTGCTCCCTTATAGAATGGAATTTTCAGCCAGCCTATCTCCTATCCAATACTGATACAGCACCAGGCATCCTTACGTCTGTAATTTTCCTCTTTTAAACACCCAGGCTCCTTCTGCCTTGGCTCCTGCTGCTCAGACCCGAGACTTTGAAGCAACACCCTTATGTAGGGCCCTGGGATGGGGGCATTATGGCTTAGGAGCAGGTCTTTGTAAAAAGCTCCATCTGGCCTCTGATGTCTAT
Source organism: Tachyglossus aculeatus (assembly GCF_015852505.1). Classification (NCBI taxonomy): domain Eukaryota; kingdom Metazoa; phylum Chordata; class Mammalia; order Monotremata; family Tachyglossidae; genus Tachyglossus; species Tachyglossus aculeatus. The sequence goes on along the minus strand of NC_052084.1, from coordinate 6,880,401 downwards.
TTGCTATATTGCATAATATGCAAAACTTCCTGTAACACACTTATGAACTTCCAGCTTGGCAAAAGCATATCTGTAATCCACATAGATCATCTGTAATCACTTTACCCTCTTCCCTGAGCCCCCATGATTTCTTGGCAATTCTGTAAGCATTGACCATTTCTTTTGCACTGTTTCTGGGTGCCTTATGCAGAGAGAATCCCTCATCATACTTCAGAGCTTACCCCAGCAGCCCCTGTAGGCTTGATGGCAATGTGGCTACCTGAGAATAGTTTATCTTTCCATCCCTTCCAAACCTATTAACTTCATCCCACTGCCAAGCTGAAGGGCCTCAAGGTCTTGGGCAGGGACATTATGGGGATGACTCATACCTCTGAGCTCCAGATACCAAACTGGAGCACACCTGGGCTATTGATGCATGTAAGACTGTAATCTAACAAAAGGAAAAACACTGTCTGCAAGGCCCCAACCTAATGTTTTCAGTCCTTATGGTTTAAATTGTTTTAAATCATATTTTGATCAAACAATTGTTTGTTCATTGTCATATTTGTTGAGTCCTTATTCATTCATTCACTCATTCAATCTTATTGAGTGCTTGCTGTGTGCCGAGCACTGTACTAAGCATTTAGGAGTATACAACAAAGTTGGTAGACACATTCCCTGCCCAAAATGAGTTTACAGTCTAGAGGAGGGGGGACTAAGACACTTATATAAATTACAGATATATACATAAGTGTGGTGGGGTAAGTATAATAAAATACCTTTAAAACCTCTCAACTGGCAAATTCTTTAATGTTTTGTGAATGTCTCCCTGTCTTCTGTCCTTATTTCTCCCTGCCCCTTTTCCACCCCACTACCACTCTTTCTTCCTCAGTCAGAGGATTGTTGAAGGAAAGTCAAAAGCCCCTTTAGTGGAAAGGAACAGAGGTTAAGATGAAAGGAAATTTGCTCTGAATGAAACCAATCTAGGTGCTTTTGTCAGTCTTTCCATCCCTGTACTCCCATCAGACCTATCATACAATGCTAAACACACAGTGGGTGTTGAAACAATGTTGTTGACTCACTGACTGAATCATCATTATCCTTAGCATAACTTTTTACAGCGTGGGAGCTCAACCAAACAGTGTACCAAGGGCATTGAGGTGGTACAAATGAAACAAGGTCATTGCTCTCAAGATTAAAAACAAATGGGGAAGATAGGACAGAAACTAAATTTCATCAAACCAACCATAAACCTGATGTGAGCAGTTCTAGTTGGACCTACATAGGTATCTGTACTAAGAGGAATGCTGAAATGAAGGCAAACCTGGAGACTCTAAGCTCCTCTCTAGACAGCAAGCTCTTTGTGGACAGGGAACGTGTCTACCAACTCTGTTGTATTGTACTCTGCTAAGCATGTTGTACAGTGCTCTGCACACAGTAGGTGCTCAGTAAATATTGATTGGAGTTTGGAAAGTCTGGAAAGGCCTTAGGGGTAAGGTAACGAGGGCTGGCCATGCATTGCTCTTTAAGCCACATTGCCCTACCCATGAATAGCAACACTGTTGATAAGATGATCTTTGAATACAGGGGGTGAGCGATGGGCAGATAAAACTTCCATCACAAGGAGAGCTTTTTTTCTGTATTTCATACTCTTTGAACTTTGATTCCACCATTATGCTTTCCTTTTGTGCTTTGGCAGGGGCCCTGAAGGCTTCATTCTAAAGTTAGTAATTTTTCAAGTACCTTAGTCTTAAACCTATATATCCCTGACTTGTTTTAGATCTGTGACAGATTGGATTGTTATGAAAGGCTGAGAAAAATAATTAATCTTCCTTTTAGCTCTGGGAGGACATATCTAGGCATCTCGTAAGAGTTTAAGCAATATCATCTTGAGTCGGACCAACATTCCATCCTGCCTAGAATTGCGCCTCTAACAAGTAGCAGTAAAGGAAGCAGTAAATGATGAATACCTTCCTTGATGGTCATCATTAGAATTATGACTGTACCACCTTCTCTTCTAATAACCCATCATAAGCCAGTTGATCAGTTATGTTTATTGAGCAGTTACTTTTTGCAGAGCACTATTCTAAGCACTTGGGAAAGTACAACAGAATTGATAGACACTTTCCCTGACCATGAAGAGCTTCCAGTTTAGAGGGGGAGATGGTATTAAAATGAATTATGGATATGACCATAAGTGATCACCTATGTACCTGTTTAATCCTCCTCAAATTTCCTACCTTTCCTCCTAATATTTCCAAATCCTATTAAATGCATATTCCAGATCCTATTAATTTGTAACTAATGCAAAATTTCTTGCCCTTTCTTCTTTTGTTTTACATTTCTCTCTGTACCCCAACAATTGCCATTCATTCATGTTGGCCTGGTTAAATCTCAGGGTAGAAGGCACCATTATATAATTATCATGAAAAAGTACCACATTTGTTACTCCTAATTAAAGACTAATCCCTACTAGGGCAATCCTTCTATCATTTATTGCTCTTTTTTTTTTCCACGGGGACATGTTGATGTGCAATATGTAAAAATCTTCCCTATTTTATCTGCCCCTACAATTTGTCTTTTAATATCTACATGTATGAGCTAAGAGTCAGATTTCACATTTGCATATTTTGAAAATGATTTGCTGTAATACGGTGGCAATAATTAATCTCCCTAGAACATAATACAACTTTGTCATGCTATAGCCATTGGCAAAAATAGCCTTTATAATCGTGTAGCGAGAGGTATAATACTGAATAATGATGTACTTGTCAAGAGCTTATTACTGTGTGCCAAGCCCTTAGTACAGTGCTGGGATAGGTACAAAATAATCACATCGGATACAGTTCCTGTCTTGAGGCTCACGGTCTAAATAGAAGGGAGTAGGATTTAGTTCCCGTTTTACGGATAAGGTAACTGAGGCACAGAGAAGTTAAGTGACTGGTCCAGGATCATAGCGGACAAGTGGCGGAGCCAGGACTAGGACATAGGTCTTATAACTCCTAGGCCCATGCTCTTTTCACTAAGCCATTCTGTTTCTCTATACTACTCTAACCCCAATCAAGAGGTGAATTGAAAATATGTGATTAGAAGAAGCATTTCTTCAAAAAGGTTGTGACCGATCATGCCTTTTTATGAATCTAACTAAACTTTGTCTCCATTTTACCAGTGTGTCTAATCTCTGGGTTCATCCATGCTATTCCTGTTCTGAACTGTTGCAGAGGCTCTTCTGTGGGTCCAGGTTTGGCCTCGAGAGAGAGACTCAAATTTTCCTACCTCACGTGCCCTGTATGGTAGCCTGGAAGTGCAGAAGATGAGCACTAGGTCACATTCTTCAGAAATTACTCAGAGTGAATATAATGGGACCAGGCATAAGTGGTCTGAAAAATTTCAGGTCTTTAGTTTTTTATTTGTGAATTGTTTTGCAAGGGTCCTAATATGCTCTTCAACTTTCTGAGCTTGCTCCAAGTCAAATATGATCAAAAGAGGAAACTGACTTGATATTTCACCAAGTGATAGGCTTAATGTGAATTGATGAGGGCCAAGTCAGAGAGTTTGCAGGCCCATTCTGGGTCCAGTTCCTCAAATAAAATCTGCCTCTAAGCTAGAGACAAGGTAATTTTTTTCCCCATTACCTTATTTGTGCTTGGTACTTGGCTGCTTTTGAGTTTCTGTCAGTTATGTTAATGATCAGGTAGGGGATGTCAATGGCAGGATATTTTCTTCCTGTCTTCCTGAAGCCAAGGCAGACTCTTCCCAATGACACTTTCCTGCAACGAAGGAGGGTCCTTACTCTAAAGTAGATTAAGTGCTACCTAAAAAGTGTTGACACGTCAGGTCTGGAATCCGATTTCAAACATCTGTTGGCAATATGATTATGGCTGGCCTGAAATGACCCTCCTCATGGATGAATTGCTAGCCTGCTCTGGCCTAAAACTTGCTACCAGGCCTGCCAAATGGGGCATCAGCTGAGAAAATGGATCATGGAGTGGAACTTTTCCTTCTGGTAGACAAGCTGAGGCCATCTGCCCCTCATTTTGCACGGCTCTAATCCAGGTGGGAGTGTTAAGAACCAACTTTCAAAGTTGTGGTAATTTTTCATAGCAAAACTCTCAAACAGGAAAGCCTCTTGAATTCGGCAGTGAATGCCTTCCCCTCTAATTCACTGTACCTAGTCTTATTTATTAAACATTACTGAATGCTAACATGCCAAAGACCAGTCCATCTGTCTCATTTCTGCTTTTCTCCCCAACCTTTCTTTGTGCAACCAAAATGTGGTCTAAAATAAACTTGTCTGTCAGTCAAAGGGGTGGAGCAGAGAGTTCTGGGACAGGTGGTGGAACTTAAATACCTTTTGCGGAGGATAGGGACTGGAAACTTGCTTCCCTAAAATGTGCAGTTTAACCATCAGCAAAATTGGACCACTACCAAACAGGCTAGCTCTTAGCAAAAGCTACTGATGTCACTGAGTATTTCATCAATCTATCAGTTGTGTTTTTTGAGCAATTTCATGAAGTGGCTGTCAGTCTAGAAACATACTAATCCCAGCTTCTTCCAGAAAAAAAAAAAAAACAAATCCTCTCGGCTTTTATCTTAAATTTTTGAATAATTAATTTTAAAACATCTGCAACCCAGGGCTGCAAAGTTGCAGTGGATGGATGAACATAGTTGATTTAATCTGCAATATTAACAGCCAAATTCAGGCTGTTATGGAGTACTTTAATCTCATGCTTAAGAAAATTGTCTCTTGCTAAGATAATTGCATTAATCTCTCCCTCAATACTGTTACAAATAGAGATTCAAAAGTGGATTTGTCATTTCCAAATGAGTATTTCAGCCCTTTAGGAGAAAAGGCAAATAAACATAAAAAAGAAAGTGTGTTTTTTATTTCTTTGGGAGGGAAGGTGCTCAGTGCTTAGTACAGTTGTCTGCACATAGTAAGCACTCAATAAATACCATTGATTGTTGAGCAGAACATAGGCAGCTCCATTCAATCACTCGTTCGATCATATTCATTGAGCTCTTACTAAGCACTTGGGAGAGTATAATACAACAAAAGGCTTAGTCAGGGAAGGCCTCTTAGAGGAGGTGTGATTTTAGTAGGGCTTTAAAAGTGTGGAGAGTGGAAGCAGTGTGGTCTAATGGGTCTAGGCACCTCTCCTGCCCTTGCATTTCAGAAGTACTGCCAACATGAGCCTGGTTGCCATAACCCCTACCGTACAGACAGGCATATACCACCTCAGTCATTTTGAGTCCTCTTTTTCTAGCTGCTCAGCATTCTGCGGTTTCCCAGAAGAGGTCTGAGAACCCATCTCTTCCACTAGGCCTGATGACCCTTGTCATAATTAATTTTATTTTAGAGAGCACGCATACTTACAGAAATGAGAAGCAGCATGGCCTAGTGGATAGAGCCCGGTCCTGGGAGTCAGAGGATCTGGGTTCTAATCCCGGCTCTGCCAGCTGCCTGCTTTAACCTTGGACAAGTTAATTCTCCGAGCCACATTTTTTTCCATCGGTAAAATGGGGTTTCAGTACCTGCTCTCTCTCTCCCGTGGACTGTGAGCCCCATGTGGGACAAGGACTGTGTCCAAACTGATTAACTTCTAACTACCCCAGTACTTAGTACACTTTACATGTACCACAATTATTATTATTTTAAGAGAATATATGGAACCCTATGGTATTCTCATTTTTGACATTTTCTTTTTTGTTTCACTTTACTGGTGTGTCTTTTGCCAGCCTCTCCCCCACATCTTTTTCACTCTCCACCTTTTTGACCCACCCCCTCACCCCTTGTTCCTAGATTGTGAACTCCTTAAGGTCAGGGACCTTGTCTATTTTTAATCCACATACTGTTTTCAAGATCTTAGTACAGTGCTTTGCACAGAGTAAGTGCTTGGTAAATAGTACTACTACTTAATATGATATCTTGGGGAAGGATTTGGCAAACATTCAGTGTTTTCCCTTGGACCTACTTCCTGCCTGCTCCATCAGCAGTTTTCTGGGGCAGTCTTGGTCAATGTCACCAGAGTATGAGGTGGATCTCAACCCTTCTAAACCTCACCTGCCCCTCCTTAATCAGAATTCGCAGTTCCAGACAGTCATAGGGTTGTAGAGGTCAGAGGCTTCCAATTCCCTTAGCAAGTCACCCAGGATGCCTGCCTTCCTGGGAATAGGCTTTTTTGTTTCTAAATCTACCTCCTGTACAGAATATCAGGGCAAAATGTGCTGGTTTGAAACCACTAATGAGTAAATTGATGTGTAGGCTGGGGTTGCAGGAGGATGGATGGCGTTCCCTGCTGCTCTTAACACTGTGAAGGAATTCCCTGCCTCTCACTTCATACTGAGCCCCAATTGGTTCTCACCTCATTATTGCATTGGCATGTCCAAATCTTTACACTCTCCTACTGCTCGAAACAAAACTGACTGAGGGATGAGCCATTAAAATGTCATTAGAAGCAGCAGGCAATAGGTGCTGAATCTATAAAACTGTGCTGTTTGTGATGAATAACGAGGCAAAAGGATACTTAGTTATACCCTTGTGAATTGTGTTTTTTCCTCTTGGTCATCAGGCAAATAAAGTGCCTACTAATTTAACAGTTTGTCTCCAAAATCCCATCTAACTACTATTTTTAATGGTAAGCCATTTTGTAGTTTTACCTCTGATTTCAAGTTGTTGCCATACTCTGCTAGTTTGCTAGTGTTGTCTTTTCTGGCGCATATTTTCCTGTTTCATTTTTATTTTACTCAAGCATACCTCTGAGTAATGAACGCTGGTGGTTTTAATGTCCACTCTGATAGTATTTATGGCTAGAGTAGTTTGTTAAATTACTAAAAATAGATGCATGTAGCTTGTTGAGTTGGGAATGGTTCCTATGAGAATGAAAGTGTGTTCCCTTCCCCAGGTTCTAAGTCCCTCATCGTGTCCCCAAATATAGTTTTGCTTGAAGAGGGAAACAAGCCTTTGCTGTAATTCATGATGAAGCAGTAGATGTTCTATTTTCATGACTAGAGAAACTGAGGCAGATAATCCTACTTAGGCAGTGACCAAACAGAAAATGTCATCGTGGAAAGTGTAATTCCTCAGTAAATTTGAATTGGGAGAAAATGGCATTCAAGGGGGAGCCCTGGTCACGGTAGGAGCCATAGGTATGTTGATGAAATGGAGATGAGGAAACCATGTCAAGTGAATTTAGGAAGCTGTAGCTCATGGTTGGGCATCGTGAGACTGGTCATTTTTGTGAGGGAAAATTAATTTCAGTAGACCTGCTGCTCTTAGACCTTAAGACTCTGTCCTTGTTGGGAGGAAAGGGTCCATTTGAAATGAATTTCTTTTATTAAAAAGAATAGCTAGGTGTTTTTGCTGCTAATGGCTTAAGTGATAAAGCCTCAGTTTCAAAGGTTAAGACTCTTAGAGACCATCTATTCCAATTCTGCAGTTTCCTTCTGCTTAACTGCCATTTAGACACAGGGAGGAGGAGAGAAGAGAACTGAAGGAAGTTGAGAGGGAAGGAGATTATCAAGGAAGAGAAAATGGAAATCAATTTAGTGGTAGAATAATTTTAACTACAAAAACTGCTACAAAAAGGGAATGGGTGGTCCAGGCAGGGGAGGGTCATAACTTGTGGGGAGAGTGGGGGCTGAGTTGATTTTGGGAGAATCCCCAAGCCCCACTCCTTGCTTGCTTGCTTCTTTCCTTCCTTCCCAGACTGTAGCTGGAGAGTTGGGATGACCAGTTGGAAAGCAATACTGCCTTGGGTTTGGGGGCTCATTTCAGGCTCAAATTCTGAGTTGGGGCAGACCACTCCCTTATTGAGCCATCTCACAAATGAAATGGGTGAAGATTAAGCTATCACAAAGCAATCAAAATTGAACCCCAAGCCAGGACAAAATGAAAGAGGTTGGATTTCTTCATTTTGGGCCCAGCCCTTCAAGCTGTTTCCTCAGAGGAGCAAAGGGGATGATTCCAGGTCCATCAATTAATCAATCAGTGGTATTAATTGAATGCTAACAATGTGCAAAGCACTGTGCTAAGAAGTTTGGGAGTGTAAATGGGAAGGTTCTCAAATGCTTCTAGCTCTTCCAAGGTAGGGGTTAAACAAATGCAATGTAAAACAATTTGTTTTAGCTGCATAATGCCCCAGAATAGCAACATGCTCTATATCACCACTACCCAGTTTCAAAGGTTAAATGCAAAGGTACAGAGTGCTTGAGATAAATTATTTTTAGCTTGGTTCAGTAGTCATGTGTAGCATGTGATGTTATCTGTCCATCATTTATCACCTCGTTATTATTTAATGATATCAAAGATTAAATTCTCTCTGTCCTGTAACAGCGGTTGCCATGGAGTCTCATCCTGCATCTCCTAAAGTTAGTAATCTGAGGCAGTGGTTCAGGTGCATTCTGTAAATGGTAATGCAAAACACCCTTCTTTAGTGAGCAGACTGACTAACTCCTTCAGGTGGGAGGACTGGATAGAAAACGTTTAAGGGCTTCATGAGCTTGACAGTGTTTCACAAGCTACAAACTGAGGCAAAACATGTTCCAGAAAATCCAAGACTGAGTTCTGAGTAATTTTAAGAAATTCTCAGCAGAAGTGACAGTATTTCTTGCCCATCCACCTCTGCAGTGAACAGAACGAATCACCTTGCCCCTTCCTATCTTACTTTGCTGCTTTCCTACTGCAACCCAGCCTGCACACTTTGCTCCTTTAAAGCCGAACTACTCACTGTACCTCTATCTTGTCTTGTCTATTTAGCTGTTGACCTCTCTTCCACATCCTGTCTCTGGCTTGGAACGCCCTCCCTCTTCATATCCGATCACTCCCCCTCACCCCCCAGCTTCAAAACTTTTTTCTTTCAATCGGTTAATTCGTGGTAGTTACTGAGCACTTATCTGCAGAACACTGTACTAAATGCTTGGGAGAGTGCAACACAAGGAATTAGCAGATAGGTTCCCTGCCCATAATGATCTTACAGTTGAGAGGGAAGTAATTCATAATATAATTTAAAGCTATTACATAAGCCTCTGGGTCTGGGGGAGTGCAAATATCCTCTAAGAAGCCTTTCCTGACTGAGCCCTTATTTCCTCTTCTCCCAATCCCTTCTGCATCATCCTTACACTTAGATTTACACCCTTTATTCATCCCTCCCTCAGCCTCACAACACTTAAGTCCATATCTGTAATTATTTATACTAATGTCTGTCTCCTCATCTAGACTGTAAGCTCATGGTGGGCAGGGAATATGTCTCCCAACTCTGTTGTATAGTTCTCTGCACGCTCTATAGGCTTAATAGGTATGATTGATAGTAACATTCAGAGTTTATCATCTCTCCCTTCACTATGCCTTTCTGGAATACTGATCATTAGAGACCCGCATGGGGTGAGGTTAAAGTTTGGTCTGGTCCATGCAATCAGTCAAGGCTATTTATTGAGCACTTATGGTGTGCAGAGCACTGGGAGAGTACATAGACACTATATCCAGACTTAGCCATACGTAGGCCTCACTCTGGCCCTACGTGAGCATCAAACCCAAGGGGAATTGAGCACAGGCCAAACAAGGGGAGGCTTTAAATGGTAAGCTTCTCGAGCAGAGGGATTGTTCCTCCTCCTCCTGTAGATCGCCAAGTGCCCCATTAGGTGCTTGGAGCCCAGTAGGTTTTTAGCAGGTGGGCAGCAGCATGGCCTAGTGGAAAGAGCACCGGCCTGGGAGACAGAGAACCCGGGCTCTAATCTTGGCCCTGCCACTTGTCTGCTGGGTGACCTTGGACAAGTCACTTAACTTCTCTGTGCCTCGGTTACCTCATCTGTAAAATGGGGAATAAGACTGTGAGCCCCACTTTGGACGTGGACTTTGTCCTACCTGAGTAGCTTGTATCTACCCCAGCACTTAATAGGGTGCCTGGCACATAGTAAGCACTCAACATAGCATTTAAAACAAATACCGGCGATGATGGGGGTGGTACAGGCTCATTTTCAGGGGCTGCTAATGCTCAGAAGTCGTTGATGCCAGGATGACTGAAAATGGAACTTCTGTATCCTGGGAAACAGGCATGAATATGTGGAATCCCTACATATGTGCAGTACAGTAGAAGCAGCATGGTGTATATGTATATATATTTGTACATATTTATTACTCTATCTTGTACATATCTATTCTATTTATTTTATTTTTATTTTGTTAATATGTTTGGTTTTGTTCTCTGTCTCCCCCTTCTAGACTGTGAGCCCACTGTTGGGTAGGGACCGTCTCTATATGTTGCCAACTTGTACTTTCCAATCGCTTAGTACAATGCTCTGCACACAGTAAGTGCTCAATAAATACGATCAATTGATTGATTAGAGCACCGACCTGGGAGTCAGAAGGTCCTGGGTTCTAATCCCAGCTCTGTCATTTGGCTGCTGTGTGGCCTTGGGCAAGTCACTTCCCTTCTCTGTGCTTCAGTTTTTTCACCTGTAAAATGGAGATTGAGACTGCAAGCCCCATGTGGAGCAGGGACTGGGTCCAACCCAATTTGGTTGTATCCACTCCAGTGCTTAATACAGTGCTTGGCACATAGTAAGCCCTTAACAAATGCCATCATTATTATTGTTATTGCATTTCAGCCTCTGTGTCTCTTTCCTCATCTTTCCCTACCCCTTGCCTGAAACCCTCGAAATGGGGGAAGTGGGAAGTAGTTTGAATCAGCCCGAATCTGACTAATTTTGGCCTGGGGCTGGCCCAACCTCAGCCCCCTGAACTGACTCCAGCTCACGCAGGGCTCCAGCACCTGTATATATGTATATATGTTTGTACATATTTATTACTCTATTTTACTTGTACATATCTATTCTATTTATTTTATTTTGTTAGTATGTTTGGTTTTGTTCTCTGTCTTCCCCTTTTAGACTGTGAGCCCACTGTTGGGTAGGGACTGTCTCTATATGTTGCCAACTTGGACTTCCCAAGCGCTTAGTACAGTGCTCTGCACACAGTAAGTGCTCAATAAATATTGATTGATTGATTAACAAGGAGACCAGCTGTCCTTTGCCAAGCTGGGGCTAATGGGGTGGGAAGGCAGTCAGGGCTCAGGATAGGTAAGTCTGATTCTCACGAAATAAAGACATTTAACCAGACTGTCACCCTGAAAAGAAACATTTGTTGATGACTTGTATTATGCTCTATTTTTAAGCTTGTATGGTATTTTCTGGGAGACATTCAAAGCATTTGACAGATCCCAGTTAATTCACCATTTCAAAATTCCTGTTAGGAAGGGAGGAGATCACATTTTGAAAGGTAAAGAAAATCCACCCTGACTTAAGGATATGCAGCAAGTAGGTAAATGGAGGCCAATGTAGAAAGAAAGCCACTTAGCTCCCGCACACAGCTTTGGTCACTAGATTACACTGTAATCTATTAAAAATCCTTTCTATGGTCAAGGGACAGAAAATGTGCTGTGCACGTTTTATGCTGATTCACTAATTTCTTGGACTTGTAACTCCACACTGTGCTATTTCATTTTCTAAATTTGTCCTTAGCTTCACCCACTACAATCTCTCCCTTTTCCCAAATAATAATGCACAATAAACCCTGCTCCCTCCCAGAACAGCAGAGGTTGCCTGTGGGTTGTTTCAAACTGTTGCCGATGCTTGTCATGTACCAAGGTACAGCTCAACTTGGTTATATAATAATAATAATTTGCACTGTAATAATACTCAACACTTGCACGGTATGTCATTTTACAGATTTAAAGTTCTTTTTAAAAAGTGATTAACCCTCACTATGCCCGGAAGAAGAAGATTTTCTTTCATCCATTTTAGGGATGGAGAAATGGATTGTGTAGGGGTTGTGATGAGGGGCCAGACCATTAGCAGCGAACGTGTTGCTCACTTCTGTAGAAGGGGATGCTTGGAGCTGGCGCAGAACTGCTAGTATCAGCTGCACGAACCACAGTGTGGAAGTGACAGGGCTTGGGAATCAGAGGGCCCGGGTTCTAATCCCAAATCCTCCTCTTGCCCGCTGTGTGACTTTTAGGTGAGTTACTTAACTTCTCAATGCCTCAGTTTCTTCATTTGTAAAATGGGAATTCAGTACTTGTTCTCCATCCTACTTAGACAGTGAGCCCTGTGTGGAACAGGGAGTGGGTCCACTTTATATCGTAGAGAAGCGGTGTGGTCTAATGGATAGACCACGGGCCTGAGAGTCAGAAGGTCATAGGTTCTAATCCCAGCTGCACCACTTGTCTGCCTTGGGCAAGTCACTTCACTTTTCTCTGCCTCAGTTACCTCATCTGTGAAATGGGGAGTAATTCTGTGAGCCCCATGTGGGACAGGGACTGTGTCCAATCTGATTTGCTTTTATCTACCCCAGCACTTAGTACAGCGCCTGGCACATTATTAAATACAGTCATTGGGGTGGATAGAAGCACATCGAGTTGGTTACAGTACCTGCCCCATGTGGGGCTCACAGTCTCAATCCTCATTTTACAGGTGAGGTAACTGAGGCACAGAGAAGTGAAGTGGCTTGCCCAAGGTCACACAGCAGGCAGGTTGTAGAGGCAGGATTAGAACTCATGACCTTCTGACTCCTAGGCCTGTGCTGTATCCACTAGGCCATGCTGCTTCTCAACACTGGACTTTGTTTCCAAAGATGATGGTATTCACAGCAAGGCCCTATCATTAGGAGCCAGAATGGTTATAAAGACCTACTTTCAGCCATCACACCCTGCTACATTGTTTGTAAGTAAGTTTAGTTACTATGTATATGTATATATACAGTAGATGCACCTGTATATATGCATATATGTATACATACATATATGGATATATGGATATATGTTTGTACATATTTATTACTCTATTTATTTTACTTGTACATATCTATTCTATTTATTTTGTTAGTATGTTTGGTTTAGTTGTCTGTCTCCCCCTTTTAGACTGTGAGCCCACTGTTGGGTAGGAACTGTGTCTATATGTTGCCAACTTGTACTTCCCAAGCGCTTAGTACAGTGCTCTGCGCACAGTAAGCACTCAATAAATACGATTGATTAGTTCCTTGCTGCACTCATGAGTTTGTTCCGGGCAGGATCTGTATCATTTTCAAAGCCTGCCTCTTGGACGGCTCAACTGCTATATGCCAAGTCTCTAGCTTTCTTCTCTGTCCAGCATCCCCCTTTATTCCTGGTTGAGACTTCTAGTCTCCGGAAATCAAATTTGACCTCAACCTCCGTTCATCTGAGCATGAGTTCATCTGAGCAGCCTGGGAAACTTCCAAAGATGAAAGATGGAAGCTGTTTTATCTTCAGAATGAGGATTTTTTTATCTACTTTGCTTTACCTTTAGAACCAGTAAGAATTGACTAGAAATATTTCCTTGATGCTTTAGAGCAGTGGATCTCATCTTGGGGTTCTCCAGTGTGCCATAGCAGAGCCTATGAATAATAATAATAATAATGATGATGGCATTTATTAAGCGCTTACTATGTGCAAAGCACTGTTCTAAGCACTGGGGAGATTACAAGGTGATCAGGTTGTCCCACGGAGGGCTCACAGTCTTAATCCCCATTTTACAGATGAGGTAACTGAGGCCCAGAGAAGTTAAGTGACTTGCCCAAAGTCACACAGCTGACAGTTGGCAGAGCTGGGATTTGAACCCACGACCTCTGACTCCAAAACCCATGCTCTTTCCAGTGAGCCATGCTGCTGAATGACAAGCAATAGCAGGAGGCACGCAGGAGAAGAGAGCCTTGCTTATCATCCCAGGCTCTGAGGTGCAGTTGCAGTTTTTTTCTGTTGCCTGACCTGTTTTCTGCTCTAACATTCAGGGGATCATTCCGGTGTGTGAAGGGGGAGCTGCAAAAAGGGGAAGTACATCACACAGGGGAGATGCAGGTGAAACCTTGAGGCCATGGGGCTACAATTTTTAAAAGAGACCCCAAAGCTACAGTTGCAGTTGGGGAACAATTTGGGGGCATATGACCAATGTGAAGGTTTGTGACCTCAGGCAAGTTACTTAAATTCTCTATGCCTCAGTTGCCTCATCTGTAAAATGGGGATTAAGACTGTGACTCCCGGCCCACGTCATCCCCCGGGCCTGGAATGCCCTCCCTCTGCCCATCCGCCAAGCTAGCTCTCTTCCTCCCTTCAAGGCCCTGCTGAGAGCTCACCTCCTCCAGGAGGTCCCCCTCTCCATCCCCCCATCTTACCTCCTTCCCTTCCCCACAGCACCTGTATATATGTATATATGTTTGTACATATTTATTACTCTATTTATTTTACTTGTACATATCTATTCTATTTATTTTATTTTGTTGGTATGTTTGGTTTTGTTCTCTGTCTCCCCCTTTTAGACTGTGAGCCCACTGTTGGGTAGGGACTGTCTCTATATGTTGCCAATTTGTACTTCCCAAACGCTTAGTACAGTGCTCTGCACATAGTAAGCGCTCAATAAATACGATTGATGATGATGATGATGATGTGGGACATGGACAGTGTCCAACCTGATCGTCTTCTATCTACCCCTGTGCTTAGTACAGTGTCTGGCAAATAGTAAGTGCTTAGCATATATACCATTAAAGACAGTGTCTTTGATGAACATGCTTATGGTGCCTGCCTGTGACTGAAAGAATGGAGAGCATTTGGGAAGAGTGACTCTTCTCCCTCCTCCTCCTCCCCACATCCCTGGGGACTACAGAAAGTAGAAGAGGTGTGTGTGTGTGTGTGTGTGTGTGTGTGTGTGTGTGTGTGTCTTTCCATGGGGCCTAGTTGGCTGCCTCAAGCCTCCTCTGGTAGAAATCTACTATCTTGAGCTGATTTCACTGCAGTGGAATTTGACAACATTCATCTGGGTCATTTGGGATTATAAATAGGTGGGTTATTACTGTTTTTTAGGTCATATTTTCCTGGGTAGTTTGTACAAAAATATGCACTACTGAGCACAATGGGACATGACAATAGGAAAAGCAGCCTGGAGAATAAGCAATTATCTGGTGCAAGGAACTAAAATAATTGTGTCAGGTGTGCCAAAAACTGTCGTCAGCTTTTAATGAGACCTGTTGTGTGGCAGAAAAGAAATGGCAATTAGAAATGTTGCTGTTGCTCTTACCCTCCAAGCTGTGCTCTTTGGTGACCAAGTTTGGGTTTAAATCCTGTGTGAGAAGAAGCAGATTAATATGAGCCCCACACAGGAAGCGCGAACTGTTTGCCGTCATCCACTGTTGTACCTTTCCCAAAGGCCCCATTTCCAAGTACATAATAGCAGAATTCACTCTTTGGGCTAGGAGGTTGAACTGCAGGTATTGATCAGTGTTTTTTATTGATTACTGATGATTGATATTGCACTTTAATATTTTTCTCATAATAATTATTATGGTATTTAAGTGCTTACGATGTGCAAAGCACTGTTCTAAGTGTTGAGGTAGACAAAGTTTATCAGATTGGACACAGTCCTTGTCCTGCCTGGGGCTCACAGCCTTAAGTAGCATTTAATCCCCCTTTTACAGATGAGGAAACTGAGGCACAGAAAAATTAAGTGACTTGCCCAAGGTTGCACAGCAGGTAACTTGGGGACCAGGATTAGAACTCAGGTCCTCTGACTGCCAGGTTTATGCTCTTTCCAGTAGACCACGCTGTTTCTCTGAATGCTTTTCTAAATGACAAGACTCTGAGGTAGAACTTAAATTTTAAGTAAAAGACTGCTATACAGTTCCACTTGCACATAACTCACATGTGCAAGTGAGTTGGCTCCTTAGTTTGTTTCCCCTTCTCAGGAGAGAAGAAACCAGAATCAAAAGGAAATACCCAAAATGTCAGGAACACTACCCAATTCTCTGATTTTTTAATTTGCTCGTTTTTCATTAAACTAAGATTACTTTGTCCTCCAAAGGAGCATCATTCCTACAGAAGCATGTGAGTTTACGAAGTGGGGAAATATTGGTTCTGGGCCCAGCTCCACCACTGATATTATTGCTGGCCAAGGCTAATCTTCCAACATCTCTGCAAAATGGGATGTTGAAAGGAGAGGAATGTTTGGAGCTTATTTGAAGAAAATCTTTATGCAAACTCAAGGTATTAATGATGCTATTAACAGCGGTATTTCCCATGACTCTGGTCAACTTCACTGTGTGACCTTGGGCAAGTCACTTAACTTCTCTGTTCCTCAGTTATCTCATCTGTAAAATGGTAATTCAATACCTGATTTTTCCCTAGACTGTAAGCTCACTGGGCAGGGAACATGTCTTACCAACTCTGTTATATTGTTCTGTCTCAAGTGCTTAGAACAGTGTTTTGTACTCAGTAAGTGTTCAATAAATATGACTAATTGCCAGTGATTTCTTCTTTGAGTACAAAGCACCTGGGAGTGCCCCCAAACAAAAAAGTTGAGAAATGGTTGTTTAGTGTTTATTTTTTCAAATTGAGAGTCACCACATTCAGAGGAACAATGGGGGAATTTTGAGGAGTTGTGGAGTGCTGAATGCGTTTAGTGATGGTAGTGATAAATACGATTGAATGAATGAATCGTAAACTATGTGAGTGGACTTCCTCTTCCACCATGGCCCACCTCTTGCAATCCCTCCTTACATAAAAACATAAGCATTGTCTTAGCTGGTTTAGGTTGATGGGCAAAGCAGCCCAGTTTTCTGCCTCCTGGAAGTAGAGGAACCAGTTCATTCTGAGTATGGAGACAGACTTGCTTTGAGAGTTTGTGTGGTTTTCAGGTGGTAGAAGCCATTCCCCAGCCTCCGGTGGGAGCTCATAAAACCTGAGAGAGACAGAGAGAGACTGTATGTAAGCGCTTAGTACAGTGCTCTGCACACAGTAAGCGCTCAATAAATACGATTGATTGATTGTCTCTGACCTCGCCCTGGAATCTGGGTGAATAAAAATCCTGGCCAGAACCGTAACTCCTGTCCATTGGCTTCAAGGCCCTCTCTCCACTCTTTCTTACTTACTCAGTTATCCTTCTTTCTATGAAACTGGTGGTTTGATAATGATGGGGGCCACCATGCACTCCCTGGTTCTTCCACTATTAACTTTATA
Source organism: Tachyglossus aculeatus (assembly GCF_015852505.1). NCBI lineage: Eukaryota > Metazoa > Chordata > Mammalia > Monotremata > Tachyglossidae > Tachyglossus > Tachyglossus aculeatus. Next base: position 6,863,407 of record NC_052084.1, on the reverse strand, counting down.
TACCTGCTTTCACACAACTGGCACCCTGTGGTGTCTTGGAACCCAGATACTTCACTCCCCATTTTTTAAATCTTTCTGAAAAGCAAATTCCACCAGGAGATATTTCCTAATTCATCCCCACCTCCCTGGTCCTATCATCTTATCAGCTACCTTAAGCACTCATGGGTATGTCTATTTAACTGCTTATTTTTTTTTAGAACTGCTTTTTATTTTAACTATGATCTTACTTTTGTTTCTATGTTTGTAATTTGTCCGTTTCCCTTGTCAGATTGTAAGCCCCTATAGGGCAGTGCTGGTGTCCTCTACTATAAGCACCTAGTACTGTGGTTGCATACGGTGAGTACTTGGTAAATAACGAAGATGATGATGATGACAAAGCCACTTCATTCATGAAAGCGAAGTGAGCTGTACTTCCTTTTCCTAATTGGGAGACATTTTCCAAAGCATTTGTGCCTGTTGTGCAAAGTGAGAGCAGGAGTAAATAGATTCAGAACCAAAAATACTGGTTATGACTAATATGTGGGACCACTGATTAGATCGTGTTGCTGGCAAGGTGATTACTGGGATTTGATCAATAATGAGTTGGATGAAGCAGAAAGCTGACAGGCAGGGGGTGAATATAAAGAAGCTAAAACACGACAAAGGCTCCTTTTTTCTCTGATGATTAGACGACTAATGCTGTGAAACACTGAGCTGTACTGGGTACACATTGGATATGTAAACTTGACAGGAGAGTGCTGACTGGTTTTGGTAATTGTGATTCGGCATTGGTTGCGTCTTGTTCTGTTTAGGGAGCTATTTAAAGACCTTTCTGTCTGGATACAGTACCCATCACTGCAGCAGCATCTATTGAGCTGGCTATCTCAGAACAGAAGGAAGGATCCACTTCCTAAGTACTGTACCATTTCTAAATAATCCAGGAGTCATTTTCTGAAAGTAGCCAGTGCCAGACACTGCTGCAACACTGGAAGGATGTTGCTGCAATTCATCCTGGAAGAAGGAAAACAATCAATCATTGGTATTTCTTGTGTGCTTGCTGGGTGCAGATCATTTCTTATTATTATTCATTATTATGGTATTTGTTAAGCGCTTACTTCTAAGCGCTGGAGTAGATACCTGTATATATGTATAAACGTACATATATACATTGCACCTGTATATATGTATACAGGTATTGCACCTGTATTGCACCTGTATAGATGTATATATGTTTGTACATATTTATTACTCTATTTTACTTGTACATATCTATTCTATTTATTTTATTTTGTTAGTATGTTTGGTTTTGTCTCCCCCTTTTAGACTGTGAGCCCACTGTTGGGTAGGGACTGTCTCTATATGTTGCCAATTTGTACTTCCCAAGCGCTTAGTACAGTGCTCTGCACACAGTAAGTGCTCAATAAATACGATTGATGATGATACAAGGTAATCAGATTGTCCCACATAGGGCTCACAGTCTTAATCCCCATTTTACAGATGAGGTAACTGAAGCTCAGAGAAGTTAAATGGCTTGCCCAAGGTCACAGAGCAGACAAGTGTCAGAGCCAGGATTAGAACCCACGTCCTCTGACTCCCAAGCCAGTGCTCTTTCCACTAAGCCACCCTGCAGAGAATCATATGAAGTGTTTGGGAGAGTACAGTGCAACAGAGTTGGTAGACACGGTCTCTGTCCACAATGAGCTTACAGTCAAAGGGGTAGACAGACACTGCTATATATTTGTCACAGTACACTGAAGTGCTTAGCAAATATTATTATTATTATATCCCTAGTATATACATTTGCTGCAGATTAAGAAGCCATAAGAAAAGGCAAGTGTTTTAGTCAGAGGCAAGTAACCAGAATACCTGGTGCTACTTCTTTCTCGGCTGCTGATGTTTTTTTGGCTCTTAATGCCTTTGCCTCATTTTCCATGTCTCTGGAAATAATTGTCACAACATCCTGATAGCTTCATGGAATGAGCCTGAAAGGATGAATGTTGGAACATCTTTACATGAAGGATATCTTATTAATAATAATAGAGGTATTAAAGTTCTTCCTCTATACTAAGCACTGGGGTAGATTCAAGATCATCAGGTCCCATATGGGGCTCAGAATTTGTTGGAGGGAGAACAAACATTGACTCCTCATTGTGCAGATGAGGGAACTGAAAGGCAAAGCTTTTGTAACTGACTTCCTTTTTCAAGAACCGGTCACTGTGAAAATTATTTGTTTCCCTCAAATTCTCGGAATATTTACCTTGTGCCTATTGCTGGACTCCCTGAGTGCTTATGTAGATTGGCTGGAAGGTAAAAATGGAGTTTGACTCCACCAGTAAAAACAAAACAAAAAAAAACAGGAAAGAATCTGTCATCTTGATTCAGTTAATGTGAGCTGTGGTGCCAATTTCTTCCCCTTATGCTATTATTTTCAGGGACCAAGAAATGTGGTTAAGTCCAAATCCACATAGCTGGCACACAGCTCATTTTCTAGTCCTGCTTTCATTAAACCTCAAAGCTAAGCTAATTCATGTAGATGGCTAGGTCATCAATGTGCTGCCAGTTTATTTCAGACTTTCTACACTGGGAATTTAGAATGCAATGACAACTTTAATAAGTTGTAAAGAAAGTCTTAATATATACTTTGATTTGGAATTCAGGACCCAGTTTGCTTGACTCTTGGCAACCTCTGCTATGTTTTGAGATCATTTTACTCTGTTCCCTACATAGGCTTAAAAGAAGATTCATATGGAAATGCTTTGAAAAGAGGGAAACAGGGAGAAGAAAAATGGCATCTCCACAATCAGTAGTATTTATTGAGCATCTGCTGTACAGAGCCCTGTACTAAGCCCATGGGAGAGACCAATAGACTATATGGACAGGATCCCCACCCTCAAGAGGTTGCAACTGAGGGTGTGGGGAGATGGCAAACACTAGATAATTTATAGACAGAAAGGTAAAGGAAATATATGAGTGATATATATGTTTATATATGCATTAGTGTGTACGTAATAGGCTACTTATGATAAATACATAGGTTCTATGGGTGAATATGAATATCCTAATGCTTAAGTGACAGAAGTGCTGAAGTGACAGTCCTGGGGAAATTTAGAGACATCAGGCAAGTTCTCTTGGAAGACATGTGCTTTCAGAAAGATTTTGAAGATGAAGTGCTATGGTCATCATCAATGGTATTTATTGAGCACTTACTATGTGCAGAGCACTGTATTAAGTGCTTGGGAAAGGGCAATGCAACAGAGCTGGCAAACACACTCCCTGCCCACAAGCTTAAAGTCGAGAGAGACAGGCATATAAATAATTTATAATATATAATTCCAAGATATGTACCTAAATTCTGTGGGGTTGAGCATGGTGCAGTTATCAAATGCCCGAAGGTCACAGATCCAAGTGTATAGACTAATCTAGATTGCAAGCTTATTGTGGGCAGAGAATGTGTCTGTCATATTGTACTCTTCCAAGTGCTTAGTACTGTGCTCTGCACACAGTAAGCACTCAGTAAGTACGATTGATGCAGAAGGAAGAGGGAACTGGGGAAAAGAGGGCTTTATCAGGCAAGGCCTCAATTTTGTGGTCTGTCATATACAAAAAGTGAGGGAGTTCAGGGCAAGAAAAGAAGGTTGGTGGTGAAAAGATGAAAAAAAAGGTCCAGGGAGTTAGGTTATCTTGACAGGAATGAAGACCGTGAGCCAGAGCATAATGTGAGAAGAGTAGATAGGAGGGAGAGAGCTGAATGAGGGCCTTAAAGTTTTGGAGAAGTGGGGAGATATATGCCGAACATTTTAGAAAAATGATCAGGGCAACAGAGTGAAGTGTGGACTGGAGAGAGGAGAGCCTGGCGGCAGGGAGACCAGTTAAAAAGCTGATGCCTGAACCAGATGTTAACTGTGCTGGGAAAGCTAGATAGAGGAGAGGATTTGGAAGGGAGGATAAGTTCAGTTTTTGGCATATTGAATTTGAGGTCTCTGTAACATTCATGAAGATACGTCCTGGAGAGAATGCAAGATTGCAGAGGCAGTGAGATATTGATGCCTGTGGTGCAGATTTAGGATCCAGAGAAGGCTTGCATTTTTAGGTTAGGGGAGATATGTGTATATGATATGATTGATATTTGAAGACAGATGGGAATGAGCCATTGATGCTAATGAACAGGGATGGAAGAAGAGTAAACTGAACGAATAAACTTAGAGTAGGTAGACATGATCCCTGCTCTCAAGAAGTTTACAATCCAGTGGGGGAGACAGATGCTAAAATAAATTACAGGTAGGCAGAAGTAATAAGGATATGGACATAAATGCAACAGGGGATGGGGAGTGTGGGGGTGAGTACCCAAGTGCTTAGGCTGCACGCAAGTCCTCAAGTGGCAGTTATTTGGAGTAGGGGTGAACCCCTCTGAGGGACTGGGGATGTGTCTATTTCCCAGTTCTTAGTACAGTGCTCTGCACAGAGTAAACACTTAATAAATACTATTATTGTTCCTACTAGAGGTGGTAGAAAGGCCTAATAGCCTTAATTTGTGAAAGTGAGAAGGTGCTTTGGAGTTTAGGGGATCTGAAGGTTTTGTTTCTATTCTAGTTAATCAGTGGTATTTACTGAGCACTCACAGTGTGCAGAGCACTGTACTGAGTGCTTGGAAGAGTACAATAAAATAGATTTTGTAGGTATGATCCCTTCCCTCAGGGATTTTACAGCTCAGTGGTTTATGGCTTTGGGCAATTTGTTAATCTTCCCTTCTGTATTTCCCCACTTGCTTCTTCTGCCACACCCCATGGACTCTCTAAATCTAACCCTACCAGTCTCTAGCCAGGGCCACCTTAGAGCGAGGGGTGTTCTCATCCCCCGACTCCAGACAGCATCTTCCGACCTTCAAATTTTCAACTTGCTGCCAATCTCTCTGACTCTGTCTGAGGCAACTTCCTCACTCACTTACCACCTGAAACCAGCCCCGAAACTGCTCAAACTGGCACCACCACAGCTTCTAGCATTGGAGGGGCTCTCCAAGGAGCAAATGTTTCTACAAAAAGCTGGTACTGTGAAAGAAAAGAATCAAGAGTTAACATATCCTTTAGTGCAAGTGGCCTTATGAACCCAGTCTCCTAAATGTTCTGATGCCCTGCTAGCCTTGCTGAGGAGGAACATACCTGTCACTCATCTAGGCAATCAGCCATCCACCTGCCATCTTTTCATCAGAAAACACTCCGAGACCTGACCATGAAATAGGGCTGGAAGCTAGAATGTGAGATCTGGTTACTGCTGGTAGCTTCTTTTATATTTTAAGAGGAATGAGGAGAAATTTCCCCAAGAAGGGCCATGGAAATGGAGTCTCTACTGGACACTATCCTCTACAGAAGGAGCCTGGCCTAGTAAAAGAATTATGATTTTCTTATGGTGTTTGTTAAATGCTTACTGTGTGCCAGGCAGTTAGTAAGTGCTGGAATAGATACAAGTTAACCAGGTTGGAAAAGAGTCTCTGTCCCACGTAGGACTCACAGTCTTAATCCCCATTTTATAGATGAGATAATTGAGGCTCAGAGAAGTGAAGTGACTTGTTCAAGGTCACAGCAGACAAGTGGCAGAGCTAGGATTAGTCCTTCTGACTCCCAGGCCTGTCTTCTATCCTGTAGGCTACACTGCTTCTTTTGTTGTCCTTTGACCCTATAAAAAGAGCTCTCCTCTTTTAGAGAGCTCTTCTCTCCAGCTCTCCTGGAAGCTGGAGGGAGGCTCTAATGACCCATTTTGATCCCTGCCCTTTTCTGATTTTACTAAAGTGTTCTCCCTGCGTTTAAGTAGCTGGTGCATACTTTTGTAATTTGTTGTATGTTCATTATCCCTGAGAGTTAAAATCAGAGTCATTTAAAAATAAACCAAAGCCCCAGTTATAGGTTGCGTAAGTATTCATATGACAACAGAGGCACATCCAGCATTGTTTTCTCCAGCTGCCAGTCCAGCAAATGTTTTGAAGACTTGCAGGTCGTGCAGTTAATGAAGCTGTTTGGCAACCATAGAAGCAGAAAAGTCTGGGAGAGATTTTCACCAACAGCCTTTTAGATCTTGTCTCTGACCCTGAAAGGTGTTTGTGCACCATAAGTTTCTTTGTCTTAGCCTAGAGAGTCATAAATAACGTTGTCAAAACAGCTTGTGAAAAAATAGAAACTCTCATTTCATTTTTCGGTATGGAGTACATGTTTCTAAAACTGTTTTACCTGACATCTGGTCTGTAGCTTTGGAAAACTCCGGTATACAGCGCATCAAGGAATTTCGGGTGGGCTGTAAATATCCCCAGAAGCTTTTCCTGACAGAGAGAATTACTAAAATGGCTTGCTAAATGAAGTTGAGAATAATAATTAAGTTATTTGAGTGCTTACTGTGAGTCAAGCACTCTTCTAAGCCCTGGGTTAAATGCAAGTTAATCAGGTTGGACACAATCCCTGTCCTACATAGGCCTCACAGTCTAAGTAGGATGGAGAGCAGGTATTGAATCCCCATTTTACAGATGAGGAAACTGAGGAACAGGGAAGTTCGATGACTTGCCTGAGGTCACATAGCAGACAAGTGGCAGAGCTGGGATTAGAACTCAAGCCCTCTGAATCCCAGGCCAGTGCTTTTTCCACTAGCACTGTTTTGAGCACTGGAGAAGATAACCAGATTGGACACAGTCCCTATCCCATGCAGAGCTCACAGGCTGAGGGAAGGAGAGCAGGTATCTCTTCCCCATTTTACAAATGAGGAAACTGAGGCACAGAAAAATTAAGGCTTGCTCAAGGTCACATAACAGGCCAAAGACAGAGCTGCGACTATGGTTCTCCTGACTCCCAGCCCCATGCTTTTTCCATTAGGTTACACTGCCCAGGGGTTATTAATAAACCTGAATTGTTGATGATGTGGGGGGAAACAGTTTTTAAATCTAAATATGAAACCTTAACCACTCAGGCACTGACTGTAATAATTCAGTGAAGGCGTTGCAATGGCAAGAAGGTTGGGAGAGCAGGGTTTTTAGGGAAATTCTCTGGGCTGTGTCTCTTATTGTTTAATTGTACTTTATTGAGCTCTTACTGTGTGCAGAGCACTGTACTAGGAGGTTGGGAGAGTAAAATACAACAAAGTCGATTGATGTGTTCCCTGCTCACAATACTGCCATGATTTCCTTGGCCAGTTCTTACGAGCTGCCACCCTTCACTTGATGGAGTACTTAGTCTAGCAATCTTTGTTGAGCAGCATGGTTTAGTGGAAGGAGCCCAGTCTTGGGAGTCAGAGGTTATGGGTTAGAATCCCGGCTGTGTGACCTTGGGCAAGTCACTTAACTTCTCTGTGCCTCAGTGACCTCATCTGTCAAGTGGGGTTGAAGACTGTGAGCCCCACGTGGGACAACCTGATGACCTTGTATCTACCCCGGCGCTTAGAACAATGCTTGGTACATAATAAGCACCGAACAAATACCAACATTATTATTTTTACTAAGCAAGGGCTCCTAGCTAAGATAATTCTGTCCTGAGCAGCTGTCTCCAGTGCTTTGCACATAGCGCTTAATAAATGCCATTTAAAAAAAATGATACTCGTGCACAATCCTCACTGAGAAGAATATGGCTCTGAACTACCTATATACCCAACAGGTGTTTGGGGGCTCATTCATGTCCCCCAGATTCAGGGTTGTTCCTCTGGTGAGTGGGGTTGTACATCTGAGCTGCCTTTAACTAAAATATTTTGCAAATGCTACTGGGAAGTGAAGACCCATGGAAGAAAGCTGAAGGCATGTATTTATCCAGCACTTAATACAGTGCTTGGCACATAGTAAGTGCTAAACAAATACCATTATTATTATTTACACACGGAAAACAGAATATGTGTGCAAGCAGGATAATTTATTAGGAAATGTGTCTGAGAGCTAAGCCTCTCTGATCATGGTTAAACCATTTTTGGTTGGGTGACCAAGGCCTAAAGAAATAGGTGGCTAGAGGTGGAAACAAAAGAATGTGAGGGTGGTGGAGGAATTATGCATAGTATCTTTGAAAAAGAAATTCAAAGATAGATTTATGGTCAAATTGCTTTGCAGTAAATATCTCATTTTAAATACCCCTTTAGCAAAACAAAAGACACGAAATTTGTTGCAGGAACCCAGCAAGATTCTCTTGCTGGGTGAGACCTCATGTTAATAGCAGCTTTTATATTTCGTCGGGGGGAAAGTCTTCAAATGAGTTTTTCACTTTAATTTTCTAATTCCTACTGGGCATTTTCATTCCATTGGATATTCTTGGGTTCCCCTCCCTCTGCTTCTGCATCTTCTGCCTTTTGCCCAAAACAGACCCTCTTCAGAACAGCTTAGAGTTGGAAACACTGCCAGGATGTAAGCTGGAAAAGTACTGTTGATTTGAGGATGGTACTCCTTAAGCCCATCTTCTTTTCTTCTAGTACTAGGCATTTTTTTTTCTAAGCTGTCACTATCATTTAGCCTTTAGTTGAAGTAGGTGGGTAAATTGTGTGGGATTTTTTTGGAGAGATTTTAGAAGTTACAAAGAATCTTTAAAGTTGTATTAGTTCCTAGGGGAAAGCGTTTGATTTTTTTTAAGATGGAGTAAGGCGAGCTGTAGACAAGAAACTCATAAAAACAGAACCTCGACCCTTCTTACTCCCCCGGTCTGCCTTGAGAATCTGTACCAGGAGATGGGTGGGATGAGGAGGCTGAAATTTGGGCTGGTGGTGGAGGAGCTGGCACTTTGAGAATGTGTCTGAGTCATATGTCTTGCAGCATATGTGGAACATTGGCATCTCATTCACATTATCTGGATTTTCTCCCCCTCTCTCCCCCTCTCTCCCCCTCTCTCCCCCTCTCTCCCCCTCTCCCCCCCCTCTCTCCCCCTCTCTCCCCCTCTCTCCCCCTCTCTCCCCCCTCTCTCCCCCTCTCTCCCCCTCTCTCCCCCCTCTCTCCCCCTCTCTCCCCCTCTCTCCCTCTCTCTCCCCCTCTCTCCCCCTCTCTCCCCCCCTCTCCCCCCCTCTCCCCCTCTCTCCCCCTCTCTCCCCCTCTCTCCCCCTCTCTCCCCCTCTCCCCCTCCCTCCCCATCTTTCTCAGGGCCACTATCTCCTGGGCCTCTGTTTTCAGTGCGAAGTTCTTTCTTGACGGCCCTTCCACCTCTCTGATTCTAGAATGTCTAGGACAGTCATAGGACTGATGGGATTGGAAAAACTTTAAGTCCACCCACGTGCCAGGCACACTCATTTTAAGGGATTTTATTTAGTACCTGGAGAAGCATTTGTATATCACTCTCTGCTTCACCAAACTACATTCTTCCCCTTCTCCAAATCGCTTTTGAAATGTCACCTCCTCAGGTGATCTCCCAGATAGCCCCACCACCAACACACACACACTTCCCTTCCTCAATCTTCTTGGTCATGTTATCCCCCTCAGACATTTAATCACTTTTATGCATAATTTATTATTTAATTCACTTATCTCAGCAGAGTATAAACTCCTTGTGAGCAGAGAATGTTGCTTCTTTATTCTGTGCTTCCCAAATGCCTAGTGAGATAGACCATACCACGTAGTCAGTCAAATTCTATTGCTACTATTCTGACTTTTCTCACTCGCCTTTATATTTACCAATCTGTTTTGTTTTCTCCCATTAAACTGTAAAATCTTCAAGGACAAGGGTGTATTTATTTCTTCTTACCGTCCCCCTGAATCCAAGCACCCAATATGGTATTTTTGCTCCAGGAGAAATTCTGTGGCTAATTCCCTTCAACAACCCTGTCCCTTAATCCTGTCATCAGTGATGATTAAATTAGGCAGAATGAAATGGTGGGCCAGAGTACAATTCAGATGATATAAGCTTGAGAGTATGAACCTGCAGAGAAAGTGTGGAACCTGCAGAGATTGAAGATATTTTTCAAACCTTCATCCTTAAGCCAGCCCAGATCCATCTGCTACAAACTTACAATTTCCTCTTCCCATCAAATTGCACACCCTTGGTCGTTAGCTTAATTTGACTTTAGAAAATAAAAAAACCACCGTTCTTCAGATGGGAGAAGCAGGACTTCTGTAACAAACGATGTGGGAAGGTGCTCTGAGCATGTGTGGAGTTTTTTTTGTTTTTTTTTTTTTTTTAGAGAACCCAGCAATAACTGGCTGTTATTGGATAATTTTTTTGTTGTGATTTATTGGTCCTTTTACAATTTCCAGGACTTATACAGATATATATCCTTATAATACCAAACTGCTTGATAAGTGAGGTGGTGTGTTTATTACATGAAGGCTGGGATACCCTTTGGAATTTAGATTCAAGAGGAGAGGGAACCTTATTGATGCAGGAGGAAGGAGAATTCCTGGAGGAATCAACCAACGATTGGTGTTTATGGAGTACTTAACTGTGTACAGTTTGATTTCTAATGTGAATGAAAAAAGGGATCTAGGGCACTGACAGCATTGAATGTGGACTACGGGAGCCAAAGGACAGAAGTTTGAGAGCTAAGGGTTAACTGAATCAGCTCCTTATCACAAACTCAACACATGCCTATTTGGAAAGGAATTTACTATGATTATTTGAACTTGGAGCCTGTAGAAAGGGTCATTTCCTAGTCAGTGCTTCCTTTTCTTTCCTGTAAAGGAAGCAGCAGCAGCCTAATAAAAATTGTCAGCTTTTCCAAAGAGATAACAGGCAGCAATTTAAAGCAGTATTTTTCAGTCCATCAAAACTCAGGGGATAAATAGCTGTGGGATTGTAGATGCTCACTAGAGTCGACAAAAGACAAAAGTTCTGATCAAATGCTAAATAAAAATGTCAGTGAGTCAAAAACTTTTCTCTTCAAATATACATTTTTGGGGTACTTCACTTTTTCAAGCCCTGCACTTCCTGGGGCCGTACTCTGTTTTCTTGTGCTTGAAGTGAACTCTCCCCATCAGCTCCATCTCCAGACACGCTGCACTTTCTGCATTCTCTCACTTTGTGAGGCATTAGAGCAATAGTAAAGTGATCTGTTTCCCCATATCTTTCCTTCAGCCTTGCAGGTGGCTCAGACTGGAAAGCAAGGGAAGTTACTGAGAAGGCAATTCAACACTAGATCATTTCTTTCCTAAATTCTTTCACCTGGAACTAGCCAGGGCTGCTGCTGTATTGTGTATGGGGAGGAGAGAGAAGAATATTTATGCATATCAGTGTTTTCCTGAGGGAACAATGAAGTGCTTACCTATTTGTGGGTCTCTTGCCTTTTATGCCACGGAAGCACAGTGCTTACATCTTACTGAAGCTTGGAAAATGAGAATTGAAGGGCTGACCATAGAGTAGCTTCCCTTTTTTAATGCTATTTAAGCCAGACACTGTATTAAGCATTGGGGTAAGATATAAGCTAATCAGGTTGGACACAGTCCCTGTCCCACACAGGACTCACAGTCTTAACCACCAATTTACAGATGAGATAACTGAGGCCCAGAGAAGTTAACTGATTTGCCCAAGGCCATACAGCAGACAAGTGGTGGAGCTGGGATTAGAACCCAGGTCCTGTGACACCCAGGACCATGCTCTTTCCAGTAGGCCATGCAGAGTTTTCCATCTCCCAACTTCCTAACCCAAATTCAGTGTGGCTCAGTGGAGAGAGCAAGGGCTTTGGAGTCAGAGGTCATGGGTTCAGATCCCAGCTCCACCAATTGTCAGCTGTGTGACTTTAGGCAAGTCATTTAACTTCTCTGTGCCTCAGCTACCTCATCTTTAAAACGGGGATTAAGACTGTGAGCCCCCCGTGGGACAAACTTATCACCTTGTAACCTCCCCAGTGCTTAGAACAGTGCTTTGCACATAGCGCTTAATAAATGCCATCATTATTATTTATTATTATTCCTTGTTGCTTACAATCCGCCTCTCCGATATTTGTTACAGGCTTTCCTTTGAACTCTGATTTCAAGTCCTGAGTACCTAACACCCACACAAAATGTTTGCCACACAAGTGCTCCCCCATTGGAAGGCAGCAAATCTCAGGCCCCTGGGCTTCACCAGATACATCACTATGAGAAACTCCCTCCGTAGAGATGAACAATGAGGAGGCTTCATGGAGTGAGATCTCAGAGGATCTCCCCTCTGTTGGTTATTTTTATGGGGCTGGTAAATGTAGCTTCAGAGGCTAAGGATGGGAGGGGAAATCCTAGTACCTTTGATAGTTGCCCTTCAGGTCTTGGCCTTAATGGTGACATTCACTGCTGCAAACCCTATGAAATATTTAATTTCCCAGGCACCGTGAGGCCCCATCCTTTCCAAAGGGAAATGTCAGGTATTATTTATTTAAAATGGGTTGTAGAGCATTGATGGCTGTTATATGTACTCCAGCTGCCTTGAATTCCAGAAACAGTATGTCCTGTTAGATTGCCAATTCTTATAAACTCATTTAGTTCCTTAGGATTAGGACTGTTTCATGAAATCTGAAGGAGTTCAGATGGCTCCTGGGTAACGTAGTTTTGGAGTTTAAAAATATGTATATCTGGGTTGGTAAGTTTTGATTTTTAAAATTTGCTTAAAAATCAGAATCTGCAAAATTTTCTGGTTCTATTTTAGCTTTTACTCTTATGATTCACATACAACAACATTTTCATGACCGATATCTCTTTGATCATATTTCTCCTTACTGGCATTTGCAAATGGCTAAATGACCACTTGACATCGTAACTATTGGCTTAACCAGAAGTGCAAGAGTGTGCTAAACTAGGCAAGGGTATCAGACTCAAAAAGAGCCAGAAGAAGTAGCTGAGGAGGGCACTGTGAAGGAAAAGAGGAGAGAAGGTGGTCTAAGGCCCAGCCTTTTTTTCCTGCTGATGGTCCTATGTGTGATGATGATGATGATGGAGTCTCTTATCTGGTGGGCTGCAGTTTAGAAGCAATATCCTGTGCAGAAGACTTGATTATAGTGCTAACTGCATTGCTGGCATTCTCTCCTCCCTCCTTACCAATCCTGCACATGCAGCAAACCAGTACTCTCCCACAGATTTAGAACCATGTTTTGCACATAGTAAGTGCTCAAATACCATTACTTGATAGTAGGAAGGCAGGAGTGCAACACACCATGAAGTTCATGTGCAGTCTTCTCTCATATTAGCTAGTTAATAATTGTGGTATTCATTAAGTGCTTACTGTATGCCAAGCACTGTACTTAAGCACTGAGATAGATATAAGATAGTCAGGTTGGACACAGTCCCTGGCCCAGACAGGGCTCACAATCTAAAGAGGGGGAAGAACATGTATTGAATCCCCATTTTGTATATGAGGAAACTAAGACAGAAATTAAGGGACTTGGCCAAGGTCATACAGAGGCAAATGGCTGAGATGGGATTACCACCCACGTCTCCTGACTCCTATGCTTATGCTCTTTCCACTAGATCATGCTGTTTCTCAGCTAATGTCAAAATTGGAACTAGAACTCAGAGCTATGCTCTTTTCCACTTTACCAGCAACGGATACATAGTAAAATCCTGTGAAACGTAAATGATGAAGCCCTTTGTAAAGGTTAAAAAAAAAACACTTTGGGGGGGTAAGAATCCATGGTTCATGTAATAACCTAACATTTCAATTGGGTGTGTATGTTAAGTAATAATAATAATGATGGCATTTATTATGCACTTATTATGTGCAAAGCACTGTTCTAAGTGCTGGGGAGGTTGCAAGGTGATCAAGTTGTCCCATGGGGGGCTCACAGTCTTAATCCCCATTTTATAGATGAGGGAATTGAGGCACAGAGAAGTTTTACTTGTACATGTCTATTCTATTGATTTTATTTTGTTAATATGTTTTGTTTTGTTCTCTGTCTCCCCCTTCTAGACTGTGAACCCACTGTTGGGTAGGGACCGTCTCTATGTGTTGCCAACTTGTACTTCCCAAGTGCTTAGTAAAGTGCTCTGCACACAGTAAACGCTCAATAAATACAGTTGATTGATTAAGTGACTTGCCCAAAGTCACACAGCTGACAATTGGCACATCATATGAATGTTCCCAATTACTATTTCATTTGGAAAGTTTAGCAAACTAGACAAAAGTTAGGCTCCTCACCTTGCTTTTATAGGGCTACCAGTTAATCTTGCACATTAATATATGATTTTATAAAAACTGAAGCTAATTTATTTGGCTTTCAAACTGAAGTTAATGCTTTATTCATTTTTCAGAGAAGCATTTTAAATGACACTCTAATAGTCTTTTAGTCAAGTACCTAGAGTACTTAATACATTGGCTATTTTAAATTCCTCTTTTTCTAACTCCTTAAAAGAATAGTATATATTTTTGGTACACTTTTCCTTCTAAATCAGTGCCTTATATTAATCACCCATGTCTGGCTCTGCAGGTAACCCAAATAGTATCCATATGCTGTAAAATATATGGATTTTATCAGGCCTTTTTAAAGGTAAATTATAAAATCATCTCTTGGTACGTCTGACAGAAAGTGTATATAAGACTGTGGATTTATCAACCAACTACTGCTTTAAAAATAAGAAAATCCTGTTACGCCACGTAAAACTAACTGCATTAGCAGTGTCGACCTGAATTTCCCATAATAATGGTTTTGGGATAATGCTGTTTTGGGGAATTGCATAAGTAAATCACTAATATCATATAAAGAATTCCCAACAGTTAGATTGATTAAAGACTGAGACAGGCAGAATAAGGATAAATGGGGCAGCAATTGAGAAGGACTCAGCTTCAGATAAATACGGACACACGTGGAGAGAAGTGCAGGCAGGTTGAGAGAGGTGGCGAAAGAGCAGCACAGAAAGACAAAGAGACTCAGGAGACACAAAACCAAGATGGAGACATGAAAGTACAGGAGCATAGAGCTCAGAGTCAGAGACCTGAGTTAGAGATATTCCCAAAGACACTGAGGCAAAGACATTAACGCTCAGGAAAACAGATATACAAAAAGAAAAGACAGTGAGAGTTCGAAAGAGTGGAGCTAGAGAAAAGGCTAGGTCATTCACATAAAATGACACAGACCTAGAGTTATACCGGCAGCGCTGTAGATAGGAAAACTAAGATGGAGACCCCTAAATAGAAGGAAATATGTGGGCAAAGTCAGGGACACTGAAAGAAAATCATAAGAGTTAGGGAAAGAAGGGGAGTGCATGGATTGTTGGGTGGGAGACCCAGAAGATAAGTGGATGTTTGAATAGTAATAGTATTTATTAAGCATCTGCTATGTACAAAGCCTTGTACAAAATGCTGAGGGAAAAATATTGCTATGTAAGCAAAGAAGATAGAAGAGAGGTAGTAGTGAGTAGAGGTAGTGTGGCCTAGTGGAGAGAACACGATGCTGGGAGTCCTAACTAAATCAAATCCATTCCTTTCATGGGGCAGGATATAGGATAGCATGACAAGTTCACTGCTGGCATCATAGGAAAGTCTTTGTCACTGCTGTCCCAGACTCCTTGGTTGAGTACCCCCTCCCTAGTCTCGGTCTGTTGGGTCATTACAGAGCCTGGGGTCAATAAGAATTACAATTTATTAACACTGAACTTGAACTGAACGTGAACTCGTCATCCACATTGATGCCGAATTTCTTTACTATGTTCTCCGGCACCAAGCTTTGGCTTAAGGTGGGGTAAATTCCTAAAAACTTTCCAGGCTGCTGGCTAATCTTTAACATTTTCAGAAGGATGCAGCACAAGTTTGTGGTCTTTTCACCTAGTCAGTGAAAAGCTCCAAGATCTCATTTGTAATATTTAATTAAACTATACAAAACACCAAAGTGGGAGATTTCATGCACCTGTTCTCTCAACTCATTTAATATATATATATTTTTTGTTGCCTGCTGCCTAATGACTGTTACCTAATGTTGTGCTTAGGAAGGCTGGAAGGAGATCCCTTGCATTAGGACTTGCAGGTGTTTTCTCCATTTTCTTGCCCCCTCCTCTCCACAAAATGTGGATCTCAACCTCGCAACTTCACATGGATTCTACATGAGGAACCCAGTCTCCACATTTGGCTCTCCTAAGTATGTATTATGTTTTCCCCTCCCCACACCTATAGGTCCCATTTACATAAATGATATTCAAGGATAATGTAAATTATCATAAAGATGATTGCTGCTCTTGCTTTTCAAAATTCGAGCTATAAAGGAGGATAAAGATGTCTAGTAGAGCAATATGTAAGCATTATGCAATATATAATTTCCAATCCATTACCAAATTATTTTCATCATCAGCACTTCCAAGAGCCTGTTATCACACTTGTGGCTTATTACTGGTGTCCACTTCCATCCTCTGTCCTCTCCTTTTGTGACTTTTGTCTCTACAAACTTTCCCTGCCAGGGAAAAAGGTAGTTGGAGGTCCATGAAGGGAAAGGGCTGAGAAGTAGGACACCCCAATCAATTAGTGGTATTTATTGAGCATTTACTTATGTATAAAATGCTGTGCTATACACTTGGGAAAGTCCACAGAATTAGCAGACACATTCCCTGCCCAAGAGGTAGTCTAGCTAGTGTTGTTAGAAAACTCAACTCAAACTTTGACCTGGCCATGAATTTGATGTGAAGTCATTCAGTTGTATTGAGCGCTTACTATGTGTAGAGCTTTATACTAAGCCTTTGGAAGAGTGCAATGCAACAATAAACAGACAACGAGCTTACAGTTAGAAAATTGGCTGATTCTTTAGGGTATTCAGAACTGTAATAGCCTACTTATGGTCTGCCCTCCAGGACCCCAGACCCTAGTTCCTGCAGGAAATCATATATCTGAGAGTCCCGAGCTTAAGAAGAGTCCTGTTAACACACAGGTCCACCAGGGATATGCAGGGAAAAAGTACAGTAACTTCCATGTCTCCCCACTTGGCCTTTCCAAGCCCTCCCTCTGCCTGACCTCCCGACTCTTCCTCTTTGTTTCCCTTTGTGGGCAGTTTTCCCTCGAGATTGTAAATTCCTTGTGGCCTGGGATGGCGTCTATCTATCGAGTAGATACCGTCTACTTTGTTGTATGGCACTTCTCCAAATAATTACTACAGTGCTCTTCACACTGTAAGCACTCAATATAATTGATTAGTTGGTCTTTTTTAATAATAATAATAATAATGATGGCATTTATTAAGCGCTTACTATGCGCAAAGCACTGTTCTAAGCGCTGGGGTAGATACAAGGTAATCAAGTTGTCCCATGTGGGGCTCACAGACTTAATCCCCATTTTCCAGATGAGGAAACTGAGGCCCAGAGAAGTGAAGTGACTTGCCCAAAGTCACACAGCTGACAAGTGGCGGAGCCGGGATTTGAACCCATGACCTCTGACTCCAAAGCCCGAGCTCTTTCCACTGAGCCACGCTGCTTCTTTTTTCTACCCAAATCTTCAGTCCCCACTCCTGTCTTTATTTTCTCTCTTCCTACCAGTCACCTCATATCATTGTTTCCCCATTTCTCTCTCCCTCTCCTTCTAAGATCCTATTGTAATAATCCATCAATCAGTTGTATTTATTGAGCACTTACTGTGTTGCAGAGCACTGTACACAGAGTGCTCAGGACTACAATATAACAGTGGATAGACACATTCCCTTTCAGCAAAGAAAAAGTAGAGGCATTACTTTTGCCTAGCTCTAGCACAAGCAGGTAGGTAATGTTCCTAAATTAAAATCTGGTCTTTTTCTCTGATTAAGCCACTTGACCTTTTGCCTTATTGGTTTTCAGGGAATTGTTTCCCATAATTAAAAGCCTTGCTATCCTGCCAATAATTTTTTTTTCCCATGGTAACAACTGAATCTTGAAAGTAACATATTTGGGAGTATAGGACTAGGGGCTTTTTGGGTTTTTTTGTTAGGTTTTTATTTGTTGAGCACCAGACAGTGCACTACTAGGCTTTTCAGAATTCTAATTTTATTCAGCCTTTCTCTAAGGTCTGAAGTGCCTGGAGTGGGTGTCAAGCCTTAAACTCTCCCCTGACTCTACCCAACGTACATTCTGGATATACAGTGGTGGTTTGTTCACTTACCTCCACTCTGAGGGTGCTTCCGAGTGTGCCAGCCTAAAAACGGAAAATGAGTTTAACCTCAGATTTCTGATTTGCTGAATACTATTGTGTTTAGAGCGTGTCTGGGGGTTCACACCACTCTCACCTCTACCATACATAGGTTAGGTACAAAATGTTCGTCAGTTTGCCTCATCTGTGTCTATGAACATTTAGTTCTCTTTAGGGGATTTGAAACATTTTGCAACTCATCAAATAACACATTAATTTGTGCAACAACATTTCTACTTGGGATTTTAAGTTTCTTGAATGTAATGATATATTTGTAACTCCTAATCACTGTCCTCTTCCATTAACTGGACCAGGTGTCCTATTTACCTAAAAAATATTGCTTTGGGTGGTTTTTGTAGTTGCTATAATTTCCAGCTACCATTTTTAATTTCTTCCCTTTTTTTGTGAAAACAAGTAGCTACAAATCACGATTATGCTCCATAGTTTTCTAATAAATTAGAATATAGTGAGCAAAAAATTTCATTCTTGGCACATAGTGGGTAAATATTACAAAAATAGTACAAAATTTACTATCCAGACTGAAATGGCTTAATGCTTATTGTTTTTATAGACAGTTAAGAGTGAAAAGCAGTAATGAATAAATTTTGTTTCTGTTTATAAACACAATCATTTCTATTCAGCTATGCCCATAACTAGTTTGTAGAATTTTTTTTTTGTTTTTCTGGTAACCAGATGGATGTAAATATTACCATTCTGACTTGTTTTTTTCTTATTTAATGATCATTATTATCAATAATATATTATTACAATTATTGTGGTATTTAAGCAGTTGCTAGGAGTCATGCCCTGGGGTAGGTACAAGACAATAAGTATTGAACACAGTGGCAGTTCCACATGGGGCTGACAGTTTAATGGGGGAGAAGAATAGTTATTTCATCCCCATTCTGCAGTTTGACACCGAATATAGAGAAGTTAAGTGATATGCCCAAGGTTCTACAGTAGGCAAATGGCAGAGCTGGGATTAGACTATAGGCCCATTCTTTCCACTAGGCATCAGTGGAATTGTTTCAAAATTTTAGCTAGAAACCATCTTTTTAAAAGTTTTAGTAGACTCCAGAAGTCCATTCATTTAAAACTAATATAATATTTGTCCAATAATTTGGGTGGTTTCTTTTTTGAAATCACTAGGTATTGAGTATCCACTGGATCACTGCTTTCCTCTGTAGTTGAGCAAATTCAAATCAGATCTGAAGTTTTCTGTTGTGGCACAAGGCTCTTTCTTTGGAGCCTTCAAGGTCTCCCACAGGTTTCAGGTTGCCGATATTTATCTTGGTGTCTTGACAAAATGGGGCTCAAAAATATATACACAGCATGGGCTACTGCCTACTATCAGCAAATCTTTAATAAGTTCTGTGTAGGCACTGGGCTTTGAAATATAACTGAGACTAGGTTGAAATCTTAGCAGTCTAGCAGAAGGTTCTTCTACCACTATCAGCAAATCTTGAATAAACTCTGTGTAGGCAGCAGGCTTTGAAATATAACTGGGACTAGGTTGAAATCTTTGCAGTCTAGCAGAAGGTTCTTCTGCCATCTCTATGCCGATGACTCCCAAACTTACCTGGCTTTGGCTACCCTGCCCTTCTCACTTTCTCAGCACATTTTCTGCTGTCTTCAGGACATCTCCGTATGACTTTTCTTCTTGGCACCCTAAGCTAAATATGACACACACTAGTTGATAATTGCAGGATCACCTCAGGGACTCTTATCAATAGAAGGTCCACTGGCAGTCCACCAGTTCTCTGAGTCAGTGGCCATTTGTAATAACTTATCTGTTCCACCAGAACTCTTGGGTGGAGGCCTTCCAGTCCCAGTGATTGATTTTTTTTTATACTTGTTAAGCACTTACTGTGTGTCAGGCATTGTACTAGATGCTGGGGTAGATACAAGGTAATCAGGTTGGACCCCATTCATGTCCCTTATGGGACTTACAGTCTTAATTTCTACAGATGAGGGAACTGAGATACAGAGAAGTAAAGTGATTTGCCCAGGCCTGTGCTCTCTCCAAGTCTTTATTTACCATCTATTTTATCAAGTTGGTCCAAAACATCTGGTGTGGTCACCACACATGTCTGTTACAAAAAATAATTTGGGTGTAGGAATCTTTCTGATCACTCTCTCTCTCTCTTGTTCTGTCGCTCACCCACTCCCACTCGCACATTGTATGCAGATTCTTTCCCTTACTCAGAATTAAATCTAGAATATTATCTTTCCTTTGGGGTTCTAGGATTAGTGGTTCCATAGAAGTAATTTATCTAGCCTTTACTTCTTGTCCTACTAAATAATTCATCCAAGCTCTATGAGGATAATTGAAGTCCCTGCCCTACTTTTTCAACTTCCCCAATTTCATATACCATTTCCTGCTCTCTTTCATTTATCTTGGTCAGGTGGAATTTAGAAGAGTCCTAGAACAGTAATTTTGCTAGTCAAGTATGGAATTCCATGGCACGCCTCTTGTTTGATAAAACTTTTAGATGACTATTTCCTGCTGCCACACCCCAACCTGTCTGCCCAGCCCTGTCTTTCCTATAGAGTTTCTAGGCTTGGCAGCACTTTATCCCATAGGTTTTCTTCCTCCCATCAAGTTTCAGAAAGATGCTCTCAAGGACTTCACAAGTGGCGAAACATTCCAATTCATCCGTTTTATTTTTGAGTCCTAATAGTGTAGGAGAGAAGCTGTGTGGCCTTGTGAATAGAGCACAGGCTCGGGAGTCAGAAGGACATGGGTTGTAATCATCATCATCATCATCATCATCAATCGTATTTATTGAGTGCTTACTGTGTGCAGAGCACTGTACTAAGCGCTTGGGAAGTACAAGTTGGCAACATATAGAGACAGTCCCTACCCAACAGTGGGCTCACAGTCTAAAAGGGGAAGACGGAGAACAAAACCAAACATACTCACACAATAAAATAAATAGAATAGATATGTACAAGTAAAATAAATAAATAAATAATCCTGGCTCAGCCACTTGTCTAGTGTGTGACCTTGTGACCTGATGAGTCACTTAACTTCTCTGTGCCTGTTACCTCATCTGTAAAATGGGGATAAAACTTGTGAACCCCATGTAGGACATGGACTGTGTATTACCTGATTAGCTTATATCTACCCTTGCACTTGGTGTAATACCTGGCACATAGTAAACTCTAAGCAAATTTCACTAAGAAAAAAAGGGGGGGGGTTGTTCTTCTCAAGGAAGTCACTCAGGAAGGTTATATAATCATGAGACAAATTTGTAATCAACAAAATAAGCAAGGCCTATCATTTCCCAGAGAAGCAGCGTGGCTCAGTGGAAAGAGCCCGGGCTTTGGAGTCTGAGGTCATGGGTTCAGATTCCAGATCCGCCACTTGTCAACTGTGTGACTTTGGGTAAGTCACTTCACTTCTCTGGGCCTCAGTTACCTCATCTGTAAAATGGGGATTAAGACTGTGAGCCCCATGTTGGACAACCTGATCACCTTGTGACCTCCCCAGTGCTTAGAATAGTGCTTTGCACATAAGCGCTTAATAAATGACATTATTATTATTATCATTATTATTATTATTATCATTATCATTCTCTGGGCCTCAGTTACCGCATCTGTAAAATGGGGATGAAGACTGTGAGCCCTCTGTGGGACAACCTGATCATCTTGTAACTTCCCCAGCACCTAGAACAGTGCTTTGCACATAGTAAATGCTTAATAAATGCCAGTATTATTATTATTATTATTTCCCAGCACAATGCAGAGAATTACTAGGAAACTGCACATCAAGCAGTTCTTTCAGACCAGTATTTGTCAAAGGGGCCTCCAAAAGAAATCCAAGGTTTACAGGAAGAGTGTTAAGTTCATGGATGCCAATTACCCTTATGTCAAAACCGTATTGTGTCCTAGCCAGATGTTAGCGAGAATTGTTGCACAACTCCTTAGATTATGGAATATCAGTGGAAAATCCAAAGATCCTGAGTCACCAAAAAACTAATATTCAATTTGGATTGAATTTTGAACAGCTGCACTGCATAATTTTACTTCATTCCTCTGGCAATTTAGTGAGGTTCATTGATTGTGATTTCTGTTTAATGGTAAACATTTGCAATCTTCCTAGAGATAGTTATATTTTTGTTGTTCCTGAAATGGTTTTTTAATATAATGAAGAGTATAGAGCTAAAAGGCTATGAAATGGTTCATGTCAGCTACTGATTATTATATTTTGAAGGGCCCTACTATAGCAAACCCACTCTGGAAAGAAAGGTAACCAAACTTTACAAAAGAATTACAGTTCATACTTTTGTTTGGCTTTTTTCTTCTCCACATACCTCTATTTTTTAGCCATAAAAATTTGTTCTCCAAGAAGCATACAAATTAAATTTGACAAAGTAAAACAACTTTAGGTGTAAATCTAAGGTCTTTATGGAAAATGAAATTATTTTTTTTTAAACAGCAGTTAGGCTTCTTCATGTATATATATATTACATAGATGAGGTAAAGATGACTCATTTTGTAGTTTTTCTTTAATAATTAAAGTAACATCATGATTTGAAACCCTAATGCTCATTACTTAAATCAGGCACTAAAATGATGAATCAAAATATCTGGGAGAGGGGAACAGCTCAGCAATTAATAATGGAAAATCATCATTTTTTTGGCTGGTCACCTCCATCTAGTGCTGTGCTGTAAGATATATACTAAGCAGACTTAGCTCCTGGCCTGTAGGGATTTATAACATATGATCTATAATCCCTCTAGACTGTAAGGTTGTTGTGGGCAGGGAACACGTCTACCAACCCTGTTATACTCTCTCAAGCACTTAAAACAGAGCTCTGCACACAGTAAGCACTCAATAAATATGATTGATTTATTGAAATATGGCAAATGGCATCAACATGTGCTTACATCTAGTCATATCAACAAACAAGCAGTTGCACTGAGAGATGATGCAAAAGCCAAGAACGTGAATCAAGAAATAAGTATTTATGTTCTAGGTTTCTGTTCTGAAGAATGTGAGGATAGGTTTTTTGGAGTGGGTAGGGAATATTATTCTGAGTATACACTATTTTAGGTTTGAAGGTATAGGAGGACTGTGGGGGAAAGACATTGTACAAAATTAATAGAAAGGAAGTAATCTACAGAAGGTACTACTAAAGTAAAGAAGCACTAATCCCTGACAGGCTTTGGTGCAGATCAGATATGGTGGTTGAAGAAGGAGGGAGTCAAGGAAAACACCAAAATTTCAGGCTTCAGAAATGGGAGGATGGTGGTCAGGTCAACTATGTTGAGAAAGTTAGGTGGAAGAGATGATTTTGGAAGGAAAATGGGAAGTTCTGTCTTCAATATATTGTCTATTACAATTATTACTGCATTTGTTAAACGCTTAGTATGTGTCAAGCACTGTTCTAAATACTGGGGTAGAAACATGTTAATCAGGTCAGGCACAGTCCCTGTAGTACATGGAGCTCACAGTCTAAATAGGAGGGAGAACAGCCATTGAATCCCCATTTTTCAGATGGGGAAAATGAGGCACAGAGAAGTTAAGTGATTTGCTCAAGGTCACCCAACAGGCAACTGGCAGATCCAGGATTAGAACCCAGGTCCTCTGACTTTCTGGCCTGTGCTCTTGCCATTGTGCCATGCTGCTCCTCCTCATATTTAGGTACACTTCTCATTTGGCTGTCAATTTGGATGTTTCACCAATAACTTTTTCAAAATATTGTGTAAGAGACAGCAAGTTTCTAATACTCGATTTTGCCACACAAAGAATAGAGATGTCTAGCAAGTCCTTTGGGGTGGAAAGTAATAGCTTCATCTGAGTAGTGTTTTGGAATCTAGCACTACTGCCTCTTCAAGATTGATAGAGGAACAAGTGAAACACCACAATGCTTATGAATTGCTTATGAATCTCTGGGTGTCAGTGGGAAAACAGACCAGTCTCATGGGTGATATTAACTAAGGCTTTTGGTGACATGTCCATTATGAAATCCTATTCCTAAGTATAACATTTGTTTCTAATGGAACCAGTCAGACTGTTCATATGAAACTGCCAACTTCACTATTTAGTTGGATTAAGCACTTCAGATTAACAAATCAAAAATTACTCTCCATTTAAATCTTTGGATTGGACACATCTGAGCACATTCCTAGCTTTTCAGTTTTTAAGCAGTTTGGGAGTCTAGATAGAATACCTTCAACTACTGAGTATTAGTTCATTTGTATTTCAAAATGCTGAAGTTAATGAACCAGTAGTCAGTAAATGGAGGACTCAAGAAGGCATTTAGCAGACTTTGAATTCAACATCCATTAAAAAAAAAAAAAGCAACAAAGAATTTGGCATTTTAAAAAGTCCAAAGCAAACTCATACTGTTATAAATCTGTCTACACCAGCAGTAATCACTCATCCCTGCTTCAAACTTCTGCGGTGATTTTGAAAGAAAAGGCAAAAATTTACTGTGAGATGGTAAGAAGACGTACTTGATTTTTTTTCTAAAGGAGGCCCGCAAGAAAGTAGAATTTCTTTTTTTTCCTCCAGGAGTCCATGACCTTAATTCAAGAAATTTTCCATTAACAAGCTCTCATTGGTACCGACATCCTCCACAATACCCTTGGGTTGTTATGTTCCTTTAAAAATGTGGCTGTATTATGACTGACTATATTTTGGGGTGGATTTTCCCATAGACTTGGCTGTTTTAAAATTGAGATCTGTTCCAAAACCACTGGAAAAATATTCCTCCATGTGCTATAGACCGCAAAGCTGAACTTCACTAAACTATGGTTTAATCTTTGTTAAAGTAATTGAAACCATAATTTAACAACATTAACCAAATGAGACGTTGTAGTCTCATAATCTCATGATTATGAGTCTTTGTAGGAGGCTGCAGAAATAGAATGTTCTTTTGCTGACTGTGATAGTGGTTTATCAACTTCAGTGAAGAAAATGTCCAATTTACGTTGAACTATAGTCTTCTTCTTGTCTTCATAAAACTCCTTTTAGCAGACCAATTCCAGAATACCTCTTTAGAACTCTTCAATCATCTTCAATCATTTTTCTAAATTCGTATCCTTTAATTAAGTGGATTCAATATTATTTTTTTTTAAATCCCCAAACCTTTAGCTGGGGATGGACAGGCCATAATTATTTCATCAGATACATCCCTGGTTTCATGTATCATGGGGTAGGTCTGTATTTAAAAATATAAAAATTAATGTTGCAACTTAATTTGTTTTTCAGGTTTTCAGATGTGGAAAATATATTTAGTGTGATTCTCTTCATCTATAATTTCTCATTTACCATATGTAATTTGAATCTGCTTCATCTATTTATTCTGTTTAATCTTGGAAGCCAGAGCAATTCTAACCTCTTATGCCCACTGGTCCAACTTGTACTTCCCAAGCGCTTAGTACAGTACTCTGCACACAGTAAGTGCTCAATAAATACGATTGAATGAATGCTACTCATCCCTCCCCACCTCTACAGGACTTATGTACATATTCCTATACGCTGTTTCTCCTATCTGGAATTTATTTTAATGTCTGCCTCCCCACTAGATTGTGAGCTCATTGGGAAGTAGTATGGACTAAGTGGAAAGAGCACAAGCCCGGGAGTCACATTGGAAACGTGGCTCAAATTTCTTTTTTCTGTCTGAATTTTTAACCCCCTTAACACCCAAGGAAATAAATCCTCAGGGGACAGAGCACTCTACAAGGTGCTTGGGGAAATGTACCAAGGAGTATAGGATGTGATTTTTTTTTAACCTTAATAATAATAATAATAATAATGGCATTTATTAAGCGCTTACTATGTGCAAAGCACTGTTCTATGTGCTGGAAAAATAAATTTTGGTATTCGTTAAGCACTTACTATGTGCAAATCACTGTTCTAAGCGCTGGGGCGGATACAAGGTGATCAGGTTGTCCCACGTGGGGCTCACAATCTTAATCCCCATTTTACAGATGAGGTAACTGAGGCCCAGAGAAGTGAAGTGACTGGCCCACAGTCACATAGCTGACAATTGGCGGAGCCAGGATTTGAACCCATGACCTCTGACTCCCAAGCCCATGCTCTTTCCACTGAGCCACGCTGCTAGGATGTTTATAGTCCTCGGAGGGACTGTAGAAAATACACTGTTGACTCTACAATAGTCAAGGGAACAGCGATTAAATTACTAAAAAAAAATAGATGAATGTGTAAGTACTGGACTAAAGTAAGATGTCTGTGACAGTGAAGGACTAATCAAGATGTGCTTCCTAGAGGAGGTGACATTTGAGAGAAGCTTTGGAAAGGAGAGGACTATGCTGTGGACAAGCAGAAGGAGGGCATTCCAAGCTGGGGAAACGCCTGGAGGTGAGATACTGTGGACATCTTCCTTCACAAAAAATTGCCTAAAGTCTTCCAGATATTGACCAAGTATTTAAATGTTTTTAGGATGAAAAATAAGCAGTGTAAAAACATTTTGTACTTTAAAAAAATTTGAAGTCTAAACTACTCATTGTCGTAAAGCAACACATACTATAATTCAATCTGAAAGACCATATTTTCAAATTGGGAGTGTTTTTCTTTGTGGATTTATTGGCATGCTTAATTTTACATTTTAAGAGTGGAAAATGTATTTGAGCCAACTGGATATTGAAGAGAAGTAGGGCAGCTAATTATGCAGTTGTTTTTGCTGTAAGCGATTGACCCTGCTGTGTGCTCTGTCCAGGGTAGTCAGATTTAATAAATATTCCTTTCCTGTTGGTGAGGATTGTAGCTACCATTCAGGTACTCAAAGGGATAGTAATAATATTGGTATTTGTTAAGCCTGTACTATGTGCCAAGCACTGTTCTAAGCACTGGGAGAGATATGGGGTAATCAGGTTGTCCTAGGTGGGGTTCACAGTTTTAATCCCCATTTTTTTCACATATTCAATCGTATTTATGGAGCCTTTACTCTGTGCAGAGCACTGTACTAAACGCTTGGAACTGGGGGAGATACAGGGTAATCATGCTGTCCCAGGTGGGGCTCACAGTCTTACTCCCCACTTTATTCATTCAATTAGACATTCCCCACTTTATTCATTCAATTAGACATTTATTGAGCACTTGTGTGCAGAGCCCTGTACTAAGCGCTTGGTAAGTATAACTCCGCAGCAAAGAGACAATCGCTGCCCACATCGGGCCCACAGCCTAGAAGGGGGATGAGGTAACTGAGGCCCAGAGAATAATAATAATAATAATAATGGCATTTGTTAAGCGCTTACTATGTGCAAAGCACTGTTCTAAGCGCTGGGGAGGAT
Organism: Tachyglossus aculeatus; assembly: GCF_015852505.1. NCBI lineage: Eukaryota > Metazoa > Chordata > Mammalia > Monotremata > Tachyglossidae > Tachyglossus > Tachyglossus aculeatus. The sequence continues at coordinate 6,836,195 of NC_052084.1, read as the reverse complement.
ACAAGGTGATTAGGTTGTCCCACGTGGAGCTCACAGTCTTAATCCCCTATTTATTTATTTACAAATAAATCCACTCTATTTTACTTGTACATATCTATTCTATTTATTTTATTTTGTTAATATGTTTGGTTTTGTTCTCTGTCTCCCCCTTTTAGACTGTGAGACCACTGTTGGGTAGGGACTGTCTCTATATGTTGCCAACTTGTACTTCCCAAGCGCTTAGTACAGTGCTCTGCTCAATAAATACGTTTGATTGATTGATTGAGCCGTCCTTCAGAGGCCCTGCTCGCGCAGGCGCAGCGCTCTCCCCGCGCGCTGTCAGCTCCGTTGCCAGGGAAGCGCCGCCCTTAGAGACGAGGCCGGGCCACGTGACGGGCGCGCGAGGCGGGGGGGGGCGCTGCACGTGACGGGCGCGCGAGACGCGGGGAGGGGGCTGCACGTGCCGGGCGCACGTGGCGGAGGGCGGAGGTTGGCAGGGGCGCCGCCTACCGGGCGAGCGGGGCCTCGGCCGACGAGGGAGGACGAGGAGGAAGAAGACAAAGAAGAGGAAGAAGAAGAGGAGGAAGGGAGACCCTTTTGGCTTCCACCGTCCCCCCCCGACTCAACCCTTGTTGTCATGTGGGGTTGAGAAGACTGAACCTGAGAAGGGCCACAGCCCCGAGGGTCCCTCTGGGTGAGTAACAGGCTCCCCACTCTGGCCTTCACACGTGGAGGGGAGATAATAATAATAATAATAATTAATAATAATAATAATGGCATTTTATTACGCGCTTACTATGTGCAAAGCACTGTTCTAAGCGCTGGGGAGGATACAAGGGGATCAGGTTCTCCCACGGGGGGGCTCACAGTCATCATCCCCATTTTACAGATGAGGCCACTGAGGCACCGAGAAGTTGAGTGACTCGCCCAAAGTCACCCAGCTGACAGTTGTTTTTGTTTTCCGTCTCCCCCTTTTAGACTGTGAGCCCACTGTTGGGTAGGGACTGTCTCTGTATGTTGCCAACTTGGACTTCCCAAGCGCTTAGTACAGTACAGTGAGGACTGTGGGCCCCATGGGGGACAACCTGATCACTTTTTGTCTTCTAGACTGTGAGCCCACTGTTGGGTAGGGACTGTCTCTGTATGTTGCCAACTTGTACTTCCCAAGCGCTTAGTACAGTGCTCTGCACACAGTAAGCGCTCAATAAATACGATTGATGATGATGATGAGTTGGCGGAGCCTGGATTTGAACCCATGACCTCCGACTCCAAAGCCTGGGCTCTTTCCACTGAGCCACGCTGCTTCCCCAAGGTCCCCCCCTGAGGTCAAGCGACTTTTTCATATCAATCAATCATATTTATTGAGCGCTTACTGTGTGCAGAGCACTGTACTAAGCGCTTGGGAAGTACAAGTTGGCAACATAATAATAATAATTATCATTTATTATTTATTATCATTTATTATTTATTATTTAATAATATTATTATTCATCCCCATCTTACCTCCTTCCCTTCCCCACAGCACCTGTATATATGTATATATGTTTGTACATATTTATTATTCTATTTATTTATTTATTTTACTTGTACATATCTATTCTATTTATTTTATTTTGTTAGTATGTTTGGTTCTGTTCTCTGTCTCCCCCTTTTAGACTGTGAGCCCACTGTTGGGTAGGGACTGTATATGTTGCCAACTTGTACTTCCCAAGCGCTTAGTACAGTGCTCTGCACACATTAAGCACTCAATAAATACGATTGATTGATTTATTGATTATTATTTATTATAATTAATAATTATTATTAATAATATCATTTGTTAAGTGCTTATTGTGTGCCAAGTAATAATGATAATGGCATTTATTAAGCACTTACTATGTGCAAAGCACTGTTCTAAGCACTGGGGAGGTGACAAGGTGATCAGGCTGCCCCTCGGGGGGCTCACAGCCTTAATCCCCATTTGACAGATGAGGGAACTGAGGCACAGAGAAGTGAAGTGACTTACCCAAAGTCACACAGCTGCCAATTGGTGGAGCCGGGGTGTGAACCCATGACCTCTGACTCCAAAGCCCAGGCTCCTTCCACTGAGCCACAGTGCTTCTCTAGAAGTACTGGTCTAAGTGCTGGGGTCACAGTCCTCTAGATTGTGAGCCCGCTGTTGGGCAAGGACCGTCTCTATATGTTGCCAACTTGTACTATCCAAGCGCTTAGTACAGTGCTCTGCACACAGTAAGCGCTCAATAAATATGATTGAATGAATGTTGCCAACTTGTACTTCCCAAGCGCCTAGTACAGTGCTCTGCACACAGTAAGTGCTCAATAAATACGGTTGAATGAATTAATGACCAATAATAATAATAGCCTTCTGAAAGCTCACCTCCTCCAAGAGGCATTCCCAGACTGAGCCCCCTTTTTGCCCTCTCCTCCTCCCCATCCCCCCGCCCTACCTCCTTCCCCTCCCCGCAGCACCCGTATAGATTTATAGATTTATTGATGTATAGATGTATAGATTTACTACCCTATTATTTTACTTGTACATAGTTACTATTTCATTTATTTTGTTAATGATGTGCATCTAGCTTCATTTGTATTCGTTCTGACGACTTGACACCTGTCCACGTGTTTTTTTTTGTTGTCTGTCTCCCCCTTCTAGACTGTGAGCCCGTTGTTGGATACGGACCATCTCTATGTGTTGCCAACTTGTACTTCCCAAGTGTTTAGTACAGTGCGCTGCACACAGTAAGCGCTCAATAAATATGACTGAATGAATAGCATTTGTTAAGCACTATGTGCCAAATACTAAGTGCTGGGGTAATAATAATAATAATAATAGCATTTGTTAATCTCTTACTATGTGCCAAGTACCGTTCTAAGCGCCAGGGGGGATACAAGATAATCAGGTTGTCTCACTTGGGGCTCACAGTCTTCATCCCCGTTTTACCCTTGAAGTAACTGAGGCACAGAGAAGTTAAGTGACTCGTCCAAAGTCACACAGCCGACAAGTAGCAGAACAGGGATTAGAACCCACGACCTCGGACTCCCAAGCCGGGGCTCTTGCCACTAAGCCACGCTAATAAGCCATAGTCATGGTAGGTGGTTAAGAATGCAGCTTTGGTAGTTAGGAGACCCGAGTTCAGTCTGCTACGTGACCTTGGGCAAGTCACCTCGCTTCTCTGTGTCTTGGTTACCTCATCTGTAAAGTGGGGATTGAGATCCCAAGACCCACGTGGGACAGGGACTATGTCCAACCCGATTTGCCTTTATCCACCCAGTACTTAATACAGTGCTAGGCGCATAGCGCTTAGTAAATACCATAATTGCTATTATTCAGTCTTATTGAGCAATTACTGTGTGCAGAGCACTGTACTAAATGCTTGGAAAAGTTCAATACAACAATATACAGTGATATTCCCTGCCCACAACAAGCTTACAGTGTATTTCCAGCTTTTTCACTGGCCAGTGTATTCTCCTGCTCAAGTCACTTAATCTGCTTGGGCCCCGGTGTCCTTATCCTAAAATGAGGGTCATACTCCTACTTCCTATCTTACGGCTATGGTGTCATGATAATATGAACTAACTGATGTGAAACAGTTTGGAGACATCGGAGCAGTGTACCTCTTATGGTCATATAATGCTCTCTGGGACCAACTCTACATTTCTACCGGTGTGATGTCTTTCTCACCTTCCTCCTTAACTTTATCAGCCTGCCCTGAACTGTAGAAACATCAATGCCCATGCAGATGATCTTCCCGACCCCCCTGATCTCTCCCAGACAATTGGGTCTCAGTTGTGGATCCCCCAGGTCTCTCACTTGCTGTCCCCCAGTTGTGCTCTCTACTTTGCTACCTCCAACTCAACTCCATATTGGTCACCCATTTAGGTGAACTCATCCTAGATGTTGAAATTATTAACAGCTGCCCTGCCTCTAATACCACAAACTAGGCCCCCTCCACCTTCGATTCAGAAATTAATGTTATTAGATTTTCTAACCTGCTGTCTCACCCACATTCCCTCCCCTACCAGACCTGTCCTCCACTCCTCTACGCTCCACTTTCTCCTCTCCTGCACTCCTGCTGCTTAGTGGATCTTGGTGGAAATCCTAAAACCATTGTTGACCTGGGCCCCCATAAATTGCCAGTCTTACCTAGACTAGATTAACCTGGAGGATTGCACTGGTGAGTGAAAACACAAACAAAAGTTCCAAGATCTTACAGTTAGTGGATAATTTTTAGCACGATGCCGTGTAACTTGTGAGTGCTCAATAATGGCAAGTGATGGGATAACTGAGGCTGTGAGACCATGTTTCTGGCCTTAACCCTGGCCAACTTGATTCCAGATCATTGCCAGGATAAAAATAATGGTGAGAACTTGAGCCCTTCAAACATGAAACCTGGAGAATAGGGAAGACCTAGTAATGAACCAGGGCAGAAAAGCTCCTTTTGGACATTCTAGCTGCGGACCCTCAAGAGAGTTAGAAGTGCATGCAAATCCGAAGGAGGTGATTCAGTGGCCAAAATGTTTAATTTAATAGTTGTGATCAAGACTTTTTGAGTGAAAACTCTAGTATTCACAATCATGGCTACATACACAGTTTTTTTTGTTGCTAAATTGCGCCCTGTTGAAGAACATAACCGTATTTTTAGGTGGAATGGAAATTAATATTTTCCTTTTAGTTGGTGCTTTAATTGTTCTCTAAAAATAAAATATTAGAATCTGAAGTGACTCATAAGATTCCTGTTTTCAATATCGAATTGGGAAAATATAAATATTATTTTAAGAGTTGGGAAGACTCATAATGAAGACCTAATTACTCTTCAGTGATTCATACAAAGAAGCTATTTTTCATTATTAGGACCAAAGATATTTAACCCAGATGGATAAACAAAGAAAAGTGGCGAAAACAAAACTGGTGCCTGGACTTCATGTTAGACCCGAAAATTCAGATATGCCCCAGATGGTGACAGAAAAGAATGTTATTCCTGAACAAGTTGTCACTGATGAAGGTAACAGTCCACCGCTAGTGGTAAGAATTTTATTTTTTTCTTATAAAGCTGATTTAAAAAATAATCTTTAGTGGGAGGTGCTGTCTATTTTACCCTGGTCTAATTAACATCATTGCAGGAACTCAGTCTAGATTAGATCTAAATGGTCAATTAATGTAATTTATTGAAAGCCTACTGTATGTCAAGCACTCTACTAAGAGTTTGGGAGAGTATAATAGAAAATGTAATCCTCTCCCTGATGAAGTTTGCAATCTATTAGGGGGCCAGACATAAAGTAATTTTCGAATAGAGTCAAACAATCAATGGCATTTATTAAGAGCTTACTGTGTTTAGAGCACTATACTAAGTGCTTGGGAAAGTACAGTATAATAGAGTTGGAGGATGCAGTCCCACACCACAAGGAGCCTACAGTCTAGAGAAGCAACATGACCTGAGAGTCAGAAGGACCTGGGTTCTAATCCTGGCTCCACCACTTGTCTGCTGTGTGACTTTGGGCAAATCAATCACTGTGCTCAGTTACCTCATCTGTAAAATAGGGATTATGACTGTGAGCCCTATATAGGACAGGAACTGTCTAACCTGTTTATCTTGTATCTACCCCAGTGCTTAGTACAGTGCTTGGAATGTAGTAAGCACTTAGTAATAATAATGGTATTTAAGAGCCTATTATGTGCCAGGCACTGTACTAAGCACTGAGGTGGATAAAGCAAATAGGGTTGGACACTCCCTGTCCCATGTGGGGCTCACAGTCTTGATCCCCATTGTACAGATGAGGGATTAATAAATACTAGATCATTATTACTATTGGGGAAGAGCATGAACATAAGATGGGGAACTAGAGAGAATACTGGTGGCTTCAGGGTGAATAATTAGAAGTTGGGCAATAGGCACTGGAGTAGGAGGCAAGAGAAGTAATATTAGTGAGCAGAAGAAAAACATCATTAAAGGAAGTGGGGATGAATTTGAAATGGCCAAAGTTGACTTAGTGTCTGGATTTCTGCTAATAGTGCTCTGTGGCACGAGCGCAAGAGCAGAGGAACCACATTATGGAGGTGATTGAGGGCTTGAGGAAGAGCCAGAAGGAAAGGAGAATTTAACTAATTGAAGAGAGCAATGTCAAGGACATAAATTTGTGCATCAAGGGAAGGGAGGATAAATAGGGTGACCAGAAAAGGAATGATGGCTGGGGATAAGTGGAAGGAGGTCTAAAGATTGGAGATCTCTGTGGGGAGAGAGAACACATCTGTGGGATGGGGGATTGGTACTGAATCTACTCTGGCGCCTTGTAAAAATTTGGTTCAAATGCTACCCCTGCAAGAAAGGGACATCTGCCCTTCCCAGCATTAAGAAACCTCTTCACCATATTTACTCCTTGTTATCTTACATTCTGCTTGGCTCCCTGCTACTCATCCTCCTGATTTTCCTTTCAGCTGTCCATTGAATTTTACAAATAAAATCTTAAAGAACAGAATACAAACCAGTGATTTGTAGAATTGGTGTAGCTGCTTGTACAATCATGAAAACATTTGTGACCGTATCATTTTTGAATAAGTGAAATTACAAATGATTTTTGAGTTTTAAGGTAAAAATGTAATAAAATGTAATAGTGAAATGTAAATTATAACACTAACTCTGAGCATTTTTGTTGTGGCCTCTCCAAAATTATTGGATTGCTGAGTTTGGCCCCTTCAACTTCATTGGAAAATCTCTAATGTAGACTGTATCAAACAACAAATTTTGTTCCTTTTTTAAGTGTTATTGTTCAAAGATTTCTAGTAGGTAGCAAGCTATGTATGTTTTACTGAACATTTTGAAATGAAAAACAAAATTGTAAAATAAATGAGCTTCTTTTATAGCCTTTTTCCCAGCCTTCAGGGAGAAACATTGCTGGAAAACACCTTCCTGTAATTCACATGGAAGATGTGAATACAAAGTCCAAGTCTTTCTTACCACCTTCTGGAAAAAATGTAGAAAAACACTTCCCTACTATTCCAGCAACAGTCCAGGGGCAAAGTGTGGATTCGAAGCCCAAGTCTTCCCCCCTGTTTTCAGGAAACAAAGTAGAGAAACACTTCCCTGCAATTCCAACAAAAGTACAGGGGAAAAATGTGGATTCAAAACTCCAACTCCCCTTAAGGTAAGTTAGGATGGGATTGGGAAATAAGTGTACAGGTATTGTGTGAAATCTTTTATCTAATTTTGTACTTCCCTTGTTGAGTGTGATTGGAACAAGTCGGAGAATTGTATTAAACTGGTCATTTTTAGCTTTTTCACCCAAGTGAAAATCTTTTAAACTTTTTTTGTGTAGAACCATATTTTAATAACCTATCTTACATACTTTACAGATTTACTCAGTTGATAGATATTTTTTGTGACAACTTTTGGTTTCCAGGGATAAATTTCAGTGAGTTTTATAGCTTAGGTTAGAATAAAGAATTCTAAAGATTACCCTAGTGTTTTATTTAGAGCATTTCATCAGTGGTACAGAGTAAAACCTCTGTTCGGCTAAAGTAGTGGGGGGGAAATGGTTTGAATGAGTGAGAAGTGTGGATTGTAGAGGTGTTGTTTAAACTGCAACTTTATTAAAAGTTTTCTGCTGTAGTACTTCTCCACAAAGGTGTTGAACAACACCTTTATGTTGAAGCTTATCTGTTTAAGAAAGGGTGAGATGGAGCCTTAGTAGAAGGGAATTGGCCAGTGGATAATCAGGGCTCCAGTTGTCATTCCTCAGCATCTGTGTGGCCATTTTCCTAACAAGAAATAAAGGAACAGAGAGAGTGTCTGGAAGAGAATAGATATTGGCAGGATGGGATTGGTTTCCACCACAAAAAGGAAAGCTGGGTAGTGTAGGGACAGTAGGAGGGATTGGTCTGGGTCCTGAACCTCCTGGCAAGCAATTCTTTGGCAAGCAATTCTTTCCTATTGGTACAGGAGCTAGGAACAGTTGGTTCCACATGGCAGAGTCCATAGGGCATGAGGTTTGGAGTGGTCAGAGTGGTAGACTGCTTAGCAAGATGGTGCCATTGTCTTCCTTGCCCTCTTGTCAGGCCATGAGCAGTCCCATGCCCAAAGATATCCCATCCCTCCAGAGAACTGTCATCCCTTGGGTATGAGGAAGATAGGGGAGCCTGGGAAGCTTGGAACTTGGGAGGTATCAACTTGAAACTTAGGAGGGGTGGGGATGCAACTTTGAGTCTCCTGTGAGCCCCATTGCTCTACAGTATCAGTGGAAGAAAAAGAGGGGGTGAATTTAAAGCAGAATTTCCACCCTTTAAACTGTCCCCTTATTCAGTGTGATAATACAGTGCAATAAATTGCTCATTGCCCTCAACTCTCCCCGCCCCCAAGCATGGCTCTGGCAGTAACGACCTAGGCACCACTCTGCTCTGTCACAACTCAAACATTGGGCAGTCATATGCAATTACCCTGTGAAGTTGTGCAGACAATAAATGTCAATAGGCTCAAGAAATTTGAGTAAATTCATGGCTATTAGCAGGGGTGGCAGTACCACAGAAAAGCAGTTAGAGTAATTATTAAGCAAAGTACTGTACTGACTGCTGGGAGCTAATACACAGGTGGTCAAAGTTTGGAATGGGACACCCACTAGGGCATTATTTTGAAGCAGATATGGGGTTTTTTTGTTTTTGTTTTTCTTATGGCTCTACAGTGGTGCGGAAGCTGAGCTAACCATCACTGGCACAGGTACCAAAGAGCAGGTTTAGTCCTGCTGCAGTGCTAACTGCAGAGCTCGGATTGCAGTGTGCTGGGCAGCCAGTCTGCCATCAGCAGCACTTTCAACTCCTGTGGTGGGCTGGCAGGCTTCCAGGTGGGGTACAGAGGGTATAAGGGCCATTTTTGGGTGGGGATGGGGGATAACTGGCCCATATTCCTGCTGTTCCAACTGGCTGGCAATGGCATCTGGCTCAGCCTTGGAATCTGTGAGGTTCCCCTCATTCACACCAGACTGAGCCGGCTTCTCACTGCTTTGATTTGGAGTGCTTTGTTTCCCTCTCCTGCCCAATATGCAGTGCCTGTCTTTCATTCATTTATTCATTCAATCATGTGCAGAGCATTGTTTTTTTTTATCAAAACAACTAGTTTTAAATGCCATGGTCCCTACCCCCATCCTCTTTCTGATTTGAGCCCTGGCCACTAAGAATAATGGGTTTTTAGAGGGAGTAGTTAGGAGTAGCTAGAAGGCATACCCCTTTGGAGGAGATTGCAACCACACAAGTATCCCCCTAGTAGCCTTCAGTGCTGTTGTTGGAAATTGAATATTTGGCCTGGTGGACAATTGGTATGACCCAGATTGGCATTTCTTGTGTTCTTATGCACCCATTTTAGTTTCAGATATTAAAACACCCTTAAATTTGGAATGCTCTGATTGTAAAAAAAAAAATAAATTAATATCGTATTTTATCACCATTTTTTCTTTGCATGGATGTTCAGTTTTTTCAGCTTTGCATTGTTTTCTTTCAGACAATTAAGGAAATATAAGGAAGCGCAGTCAGAGGCTTTCCAGCCTAAATGGGAATCAGAGCTTAATAAAAACCTAAACACTGTGACTCTGCCACACCTGAAATCTGAAATGAATGATTCTAATTTGGTGTATGAAGATACTCAGTTTCCAGGTATGTGTTATTTTTTTATAGTGTAAGTTGATAGAGGCATCCTAAATAGATAGGGATGCTCATTCTTTTATAATCATCATTTTCATTATTTCTTGAACACTTCTTGTAGAATCAATCAATCAATCAATCGTATTTATTGAGCGCTTACTGTGTGCAGAGCACTGTACTAAGTGCTTGGGAAGTACAAGTTGGCAACATATAGAGACAGTCCCTACCCAACAGTGGGCTCACAGTCTAAAAGGGGGAGACAGAGAACAAAACCAAACATACTAACAAAATAAAATAAATAGAATAGATATGTACAAGTAAAATAAATAGAGTAATAAATATGTACAAACATATATACAGGTGCTGTGGGGAAGGGAAGGAGGTAAGATGGGGGGATGGAGAGGGGAATGAGAGGGAGAGGAAGGAAGGGGCTCAGTCTGGGAAGGCCTCCTGGAGGAGGTGAGCTCTCAGTAGGGCCTTGAAGGGAGGAAGAGAGCTAGCTTGGCGGCTGGGCAGAGGGAGGGCATTCCAGGCCCGGGGGAGGACGTGGGCCGGGGGTCGACGGCAGGACAGGCGAGAGCGAGGCCAAACGGTGAGGAGATTAGTGGCAGAGGAGCGGAGGGTGCGGGCTGGGCTGTAGAAGGAGAGAAGGGAGGTGAGGTAGGAGCGGTCCAGGTGATGGAGAGCCTTGAACGCGAGGGTGAGAAGTTTTTTGCCTGAGTAGATGGGGAAGGCCTCCAAGAGGAGGTGTGATTTTTAGTTAAGCTTGCTAAGGCACTAGTAAATGTAGGAAGGAATAGTAGGATTTTGGCAGTAGATTGAATATGAGAGTTAAAGACAGGTGTCTAAGATGCAAGTGAGGTTGGAGGTTTCTGGGACAGAGAGGATGGTGCTCTCATAATAATTGTGGTATTGATTCTACACTATGTGCCAAGCGTGGTACTAAGCACTGGGGTAGCTATAAGGTAATCAGGTAATAATGGTCTAAGGGAGATCTGGTTTTGAATCCCCGTTTGGTAGATAAGGGAAGGAGGCACAGAGAAGCTCAGTGACCTGCCTAAGGCAGTAAGCACTTAACAAATACCATCAATATTATTATTAAGGTCACACAGAAGGTAAATTATAGAGCTGGGATTAAAACCCAGGTCCTCTGACTCTCAGGCCTATGTTTTTTCCATGAGGTGTCACTGCTTCGCATTATCTGATGACATGGGAAATTTAGGAACAGAAATGGAATTAGGGAGAAAGATGAGTAGTTCTGATTTAGGCCTGATAAGACTTGAGGAACAGGGAGTGTTCTACAGGATAGTAAATTAATCAGTCAGTGAATCAATCATATTTATTGAGTATTCATACTGTGTGCAGACCACTGATCTAAGCACTTGGGAGAGTACAGTATAGCAGTTGGTAGACATGCTCCCTGCCCACAGTGAGATTACAGTCTAGATGGGGAGGCAGACATTAACATAAATAAATAAATTATGGTTATGTACCTAAATGCTGTGGGGCTGAGGGAAGGATGAATAAAGGGTGCGAATCCAAGTGCAAGGGTGACCTAGAAGGGAGTGGGAGAAGAGGAAATGAGGGCCTAGTTGGGGAAGTCCTCTTGGAGAAGATGTGTATTTCTTGGAGGAAATGATCTAAGAAGGTGTGATTAATGTTATTTACAAAATTATACATATCTGTATAATTACTGAGGCCTACCATTTCAGATTCCATTGAAGAAACTGTAAATCAACAAATAACTGCCATAGAACCAAAAGAAAACAAGTTTCAAACTGGTGGCACTCAGAAGGCTAAGAGAGTTGAATTTAAACGAAAGACTTTTTCATATGATCAAACAGGTCAGTATATTTCAGCAAGCTTTTTAGCATATCCGTTATCTTTACATATTTGATAGAATAATTCTGTGCTCTGAAATGGGAAAAAAATCTAGCTAATTTTTATGTTTCATGAATTAAGAAATAATATGTACAGATACAGATAATTCAGTAATTTCAGATTTAAAATTTAGCATGAAAGAATGCTTACTTTATAAGGAATGTGTTTATATTGAAATAAATCACAGACGTGTAGGGAATTGGAAATGAAACAAAATCATGATTTATACTAGCCTGTTTTTTTTCTTGTGTGTACCTGCTCAAAACCTTTCCTAGTTGGTGTTTTTCTGTACTAAACAGTTTTAAACAGTGGCCCATACACTAAAACACTGAGACGCAGGCAGGCCCAAAAGTGTGGGAGGCTTGGCCCCGATGAATGACTTGGGAAGCAGCCGTGGCCTAGTGGATAGAACACCGGCCTGCGGCTCAGAAGGTCATGGGTTCTAATCCCAGCTCTGCCATTTGTCTCCTGTGTGACTTTGGGCAAGTCACTTCTCTTCTTTGTGCCTTAGTTACCTCATCTGTAAAATGGTGATTGAGACTATGAACCCCTTGTGGGACAGGGACTGCATCCAACCTGATTTGCTGGTATCCACCCCAGCACTTAGTACATTGCTTGGCACATAGTAAATTCTTAACAAATACCATCATTATTATTATTATTATTATTCAGTGTCTGGTACATAATAAGCTCTTAACAAATATGAAAAAATTTACAACCCGCCTTTGGTCTATATTTTGCCCACTGTAAAGTGTAGTTGGTGTCCAGCATTCAAGAGTGAAAGGGAGAGGAAGTGGAGTGGTTGATGGAGGCAGTCAGGGATGGAAAAACAACAGGTGCAAATGATTTTAGAAGATGAGAAGGGGTAAATTTTGGAAAGCAAGGCAGGAGATCTCGAGAAGGCTGAGAGAATGGATATGGGGGTGAGAGGATTTTGGGGAGGTGAGGAAGAAACTCTGGAGAGTTTACACGTTAGGTTTTCAGTTTTCATCAACAAAATAGTTGGCAAAGTAATCAGAGGCAGGAGAGGGGGTATAATAATAATTATGGTATTTAAGTCTTTACTGCATGCCAAGAACTGGGGAGTGGTGGTGTGAGATTGACAGAGAATAGTAAAAAAGGGAATTTAAGGGCAGAGAGAGAACCGGCCACCGGAAGCCCAATTTAGGGAGACTTGTCCTCTGCCAAAAAAATCTGGAGTCCCCAGAGCTGAGTTTGTCTCCCTCGATCCTATCTTCATTAATTAGCCCTTATGTAATCTCTGATTTAAAATGCAGTACTTCCATTTATTTTCATTATATTAATCATTACAATTTGAAGGATTTTTATTTTAGATTTTTTCCCCTCTATATTTGGCATATATATGTGTATTTCCCAAATGACTGATGTATCATGAAATTTATGTCAGACCTTTTTATGCTCTGAGCCAGAACCAGATGATGACCGTGTAGAAAGGCACATTTTGAGACTAAGAAACAAACTTGGTTGGCAAACCATGTTACCCCATCGAGGATTTATATGTGAACAACCTGTGAAGATTTCAAGTCTGGAAGCTAAATTGGGGGTATTGTTCCCATTCTCTTTTTCTTTTTCTCCAGTTTTTAATTTATTTCATTTGCATTGCATACCAGATACCTACATTTCATCCTTCATTATCTGCTGTACCAGAAAACTACAAGAGATAAGTTTTATACAATGTGGCAAGGGTTTGGGCTAGTTGGATTAATAATGTCATTTAGTAATTTTGAAATCAAAGTCTTGAGTGTGCATAAATCTTCCATATCATTTTATCTGCCATAAAGATAAATAGAAAATATTATTTTAAGATAACTAAGAGCAGATTACAAATGTCTTTCTAAATTGAAGTCAGGCTCTCCCCCAGGAGATTGGGAGTCTAGTTTGATGTAAATGCCAAGGGCCTTCCCTGGAGCAAATGAAAACATATATTGCCCAAGAACAAGCCAATACTGATTAGACTTCCTGCCTGAATCCAAAGTCCCTAGGGTCTTTTGAGGTAGGAGTTAAACAGGAACAGACTGGAATCCCAGTGTTGTTCCAGAAAACCTCTTCTTCTTGTCTCAGACTTGCCCTAAAGCCTAAATGGTCTCCAGAGGTGAGGTACCAGCTATTTTACATTATTTTAGTAATGCATGAAGGAAGTCATTTGATTTTCAGTAATTCTGTGCATGTGTTTGTTTTTGATTAATAAATACCTATCTGACTAGTCCTTCCCAGAATCGTCAGTTTAGGGGGAAGTTTTGGGCGGAATTGCAAGGACCAGGGAGAGACACCTAGCCCTGGGGACTTGACACTGTCCTCATTGTGGCAGGGAGGACAGGGCGAGACTGCCAAAACTGGATCCCCTGAGTCTGGTTCTGTTAAGGTATTCCTAATTCTCCTTCAAATTCCCTATTGTTTGTTATTAATATTTGTAGATGGAGTTTTTTGCTTTGATCTGTGAAGCTTTTGGCAAGTAGTGCTCAGGAGTTTGTCACTGAGCCACCTAAGTGGCTGCGGGCCACTTTTTGGTACACTGGTGGTAGTATTGAGTATTTTAGTTTGTCAGGTGGTCCTTCAGATCCCACCACTGAGCTCTGTCATCATTGAGGAAACACATTTAAATCTTGGGTTCATCCATGATAACATTATTCCAAGCGTTTGATTTCCTCTCCCTGCTGTGGCTCCCCTCTCCTTCTTTTATTCCCCTTCTCCTAGAAATACATAGTAAACACATAAAATACCACAACTGTTGTTGTAGTCATTATTGTTAGAAACAGTTGTGGGATTAGTGCATCTAGGGGCAATCGTCACGTGCAAGGAGCATGGGAAGGATTGCCATGTTATCCATTAGTTTTAACAATCAGACTCTTTCTCACTGATAGAAAAGACACCACTGGTAGCCTCACCATCAAACCCAAAGGTCAGATCAATATCTACACATACATAGAATAAATAAAGTTCTGGTAAATTAACACCACCTTTCTTCCTACAGCCCCAGTGGATCCAGTTCAAAGGAACCTATTGTCCAAACTTTAAGTATTGGCAGTTTTCCTCTCAACCCTCTCCATTCTCTGTATCGTCTTTCAAATTAAACGTAGTATTTTAGTGGGCCTAAGTAGAGACCAAGAAATTTGTTGCTATTTTCTCCTCAATTCATTGGGCAACACTTAAAATCAATCAATGGTATTTAGAGCTTACTGTGTGCAGAGCCAACAACTAGCATAGACTGAATATATCTGGTGTGTGTGTGTGTGTGTAACTGTTGAATTAAGAATCCTATGTGGATTGGATTTATTCCAAGATATTTTTATCAGCAGCTTTGCTATTATTCATGTTTTTCGTTGAATAGTTTTAAAATGCACATGTTCTCTGTGTTTCTACCAGCAGGAAAAATGTGCTTTACAAGATGATGGAGAATATGTTTACTGCCTTCTTAGGCACAGGAATAATCCTAAAAGTTTCTATAATCCATATGATCTTCAAGTAGTCTCTGCAAATACAGCGCGAAACCGCAAAGAATACTGGCTTATTACTGCTTCATTTATCTCAAAGGTACATGTAAATAATGCTCTCAGAATTTAGAATGGATATTTTCAAGCAAAATTAGAAAAAGTTTTCATGGGGTCACAGGGTTTAATTTTAGTAATACAAAACACCAGAACTTTTTTATGCGAATGAGCAGATTCTCCAAATTTAGCCGAGCCCCCAAATCCCTGCCATTTTGGGGATGAAATTCTATCCTGTGGGAGCTGGGCGAGCAGGAGCAAGGCAGGCAAAAGTGGGGGGCTGCAGTGCAAATTGTCCTTAATTAGGGTACATTGGGAATATAACCCCCACATTTTTAGAGAACTGAGTGTACCTCTCTTCGCTGCCCACAACAAGTGTACAGTCTAGATTGGGAGACATACACTAATATAAATAAATTACGGATATGCTATACCAACAGCCACGTGAAGTAATAGTCAGTCAATGGGCGAGCAGTGGTATTTATTGGCCACTTAGAGAAGCATTTGGCCTAATGGATAGAGCTCGGGTATGGAAGTCGGAAGGACCTGGGTCACCACTTTGCTGTGTGACCTTGGGCAAGTCACAACATCTCTGTGCCTGTTACCTCATATGTAAAATGGGCATTAAGACTGTGAGCCCCACATGGGTTATGGATTGTGTTCAACCTGATTAGCATGTATCTATCCCAGCACTTACTACAGTGCCTGGCACACAGTAAGTGCATAACAAGCACCACAATTATTATTATATTATTATTACTATTTGTTTTTGGTTTCTTCAGGATTGAATAGGTGTCACTTCAGTTTTGTGTTGATGGAATTTAGTGAACAGCATTTTTTTGTTCATCCTTCCTCCCTCCTTCATGACTTCTTAATGTCTCCCCCTCGTCCCCCCTCCATCCCCCCATCTTACCTCCTTCCCTTCCCCACAGCACCTGTATATATGTATATATGTTTGTACATATTTATTACTCTATTTTGCTTGTACGTATCTATTCTATTTATTTTATTTTGTTAGTATGTTTGGTTTTGTTCTCTGTCTCCCCGTTTCAGACTGTGAGTCCATACTTCCCAAGCGCTTAGTACAGTGCTCCGCACACAGTAAGCGCTCAATAAATATGATTGATTGATTGATTAAACTTCAGTTTTGTTCCCCTTCAACCTTCATCTTTCCAGACTATTTTCAATCTCTCCCCACATTCTCTTCAAGGAGAATTAATGCATTTTCCTTTTATAAATACAGTATTAACTTTACCCAGTGTCTTTTCAGGTTACTCGAGTAGCTGGTGGTGAAGAAGTAGAAATGAAGCCCATTTTAGAATGGCTGTGTGAACGGAAACTTTACCATTCATTATGTGAATTTCGTATATTTTCTAAATTTAGGTAAGATACAGTGAAAAATTGTGATTTGGGGGGAACATTGAAAATCTGACTTGTCCAATCACCTTGCTCTAATTAAATATGGAGGGATTCTGCCAGTTGGGGAAAAATGGAGAAAAGTTTTGGGAAAATGACAGTCTTAGGAACTTTATCATGCTTTGGGCTTTATCTAGATACATTGTCTCCCCTGGCATTTCAGCAAAAATTTTATAACAATTTTTGCTTTTTTGTATTTCTATTGAGCAGACACTGAAATCATTCATTAGAAACTAGCCTTGCCTAGTTCATGAATCTATAGCTTCAAATATCTTATATTGAATATGTTTAAAATATAATGTATTTAATATAAACAACCAAGTCTTTCTGAATTTGAAGATTAGCCAATCTTTATATTTAGCCATTACGCATTTTCTAAAGGATTGTTTTCATTTCATATTTACTGGAAAAAAAAGAAACTAGAATGAAGTACAGTGAGTATGACATGTTCCAAATTTCTAGTGTTCAGTAAATATGCTTATTTATAATTGGGATTTCAAGACAGTGAAAAATAAGTCTTTTCTGATAAATTAGAATCCATCTCTAAAATGAATGACAATAAAGATGAGATGATAGATGCAGTTTGTATAATTTTTGAAATTAATATGGCAATTCTACAAAATATCTTCACATTTACTTGCATTTTTGTCTAATTTGACAGTTTGGGAGAATCAGTACAATGACCTGGGTTTTCACATTTCGAATAAACATTATTATTCGTAAATAGTTGGCCCAGTGGAATGAGCACTACTCTCCGAAACAGGAGAACTGGGTTCTCTTCCCAGGTCTGCCTGTTGGAGTTATGCTAGACAGGCTTATCATAAATCCTGAAAATTAGCTGGTTAAAGTTGGCAGCAGAAGACTGCATGGACTAAGATATTTGTCTTCTGAGTCATGGTGCTCAGTATAACATTGGCATTATGCGGTGGCCACTTCAGTGTAAATGGGTTCTGCATATAAGTAAAAAATAATAATTGTGTGCATTTTGTAATATGCCATGTATTTACCTACTCTCCCTTCCCTGCAGTTATAGTCCTGTTTGGGCCTAGATTGCTATGAATGAGATTTGGCAATGCACAAACCACTAGCACTGTAACCAGTGCAGTTTCTCATTCCTGAACTTGTTGTTCCTAGCAGGAGACTCAGTATTAACAAACATACATATGTAGAAACATAAATGACTGGTGAATCTGGCCCTCTCTAAATTGTATTTTTCCTTTTAGACTCATGAAAGCTTTCGTTACTTGGAGAATCAACGTTCAAAGACAAAAGACAGAAAACTGCAGGTAGGTTTTGAGACCAAACTACAGTAAAAGCTTAGTATTTGACTGGCATTCCTGAGGAATGAAAATAACTGGGCCCAACTGCCCAGTATCTAAAGGTTGATGGTGGGGTCGAGACTACAACACTCCAAACATTTCTTTGGTTGATGAGTCATTTCAAAACTGCTTAAACTCTATAAACAAGGACACTGTGAAGATGCACTGAGTGTGAAAAAATGTCAGAAGCTCTGAAGATAGTTCCTTTGACATCTGGATGATAAAAGGTGTGCTTCAAAAGTGGAAACAACAGCTATAATTCTGGCTTGGGTGGTCGAATTGTACTTTCCAAGCACTTAGTACAGTGCTCTGCACACAGTAAGTGCTCAATAAATACGATTGAATGAATGGTACCCCACTCATTTATATCACACCACCCTCCTTACCTTAGATTGATGGAAATATAGAAACAGGCATATTGTTTGTCCTATTGTTATTTCCGTATTTCCTTTAAAGATCACTTAATTTGCAACTTGATGTTGGGATAGTTATAATTTACAATCAAATATATTTCCAAAGTCCAAACTATTAATTTTTTTTACTAAGGATTGCTTTAATATTGCTTTAATCATTTTGTTAAACCCAGTAGGCTTTATAAGGATTGTAACATGAAATGTACAAGGTTTTTGTTTTTACTTCTAGGTCTTTTCTGTACAAAAAACTTTTTTTGGTTGATGAGTTATTTCAGGGCTGCTTACTGTATATACAAGGACTCTGTGAAGATGCACTTCATGGGAAAAATGTCGGAAATTCTGAAGAAAGTTATTTTGACATCTGCATGGTAAAAGTGAGTTGATAGTAGAAGTTTTATGCTTGGTATTAATATTTGCACACATAATCAGGAGGACTATTTTTCTGGAGAAGACACTAATGCTAGGAAAAATCCAGGGAAAACGTGGAAGAGGCAGACCAGCAGCTAAATGGATGGAAACCATAACAACGATAGCAGAAGAACCATTAGCTTGTGGATTATGGCATAGGACAGGACGTTCTGCAGAAAGTATATCCTTGGAGTCACTAGGAATTGGAAATGACTCGATGGCAAATAATAATAATAATAATAATAATAATAATAATAATAAAAGTAATATGTGCATAAGAAATCTTGAAAGAAAGATATCTGGGATTATAATTCTTGGTTTATAGACCTACAGAGTCTTAAAATCAAATGGCTGGAAGAGATTATACCTTCAGGATATGTTTTGTAGAAGCTTGGATCTGTTTAACTCTGAATTACTCTGTGTTTCATTGTGATGATGTCTAGATTAATCAGATCTACTTGGGTGACAGCAAATAGGGTTAACACATTTTTGTAATGTGGCTTTCAAATACTCATTCTTTCATGATGATTTTTATCAGCTGGACAGATTTCGTACATATTCTTTGGATGAGTTCTGTGAGGAGCAGTATCGGCAACAAGCCCTGTCATTGAAACAATTAGAGTCTTTCAAGAGTAAAGCAATTTCAGAGCTAAAACGTACATTTTTAAAGGTAATTACTTCTGCTATTTTATCCCAGTTTTACACTTTTGCATCCCAGTGTACTGCCCGGCATGCATCTCAATCAAGCTTTGCAGTTATTTTCAATCCCTTCTCCAATCTGGAGGAAACTATTTTAAATCCAATCTTATTTCTAAGCTTTCTTAATCAGTAGCAGTAGTATTTGAGCATCTACTAGGCACGGAGCACTGGCGTAAAGATTTGAGAATACAATTGAATTGACATGATCCCTGCACCCAAGGGGGTTCTCTGCACTATATTTCACCTCCTACTTTCACTTCAATTGGTATTTTCTACCAACTTTTTACTGTTTCCTATTCCATCACTCAGATTAATAAATAATTCCCAACTACTAAACCAGGACTAATTCCTGTAGAAAAACATCTATTTCTCCAGCCCTCAGAATGGTGATTCCTTTGAAATACATATTTATTGGACTTCTATTTTGAATTATGATTTCCCAATATTGTTCACAATACAATGACTCATTATTGCTATACTGACTGTGAGTAAATGAGTAATTTAAGAAAATTGACAATTTGCTGCTTAATTATATTTTAGGTGGCTAAAAGGGAAGGAATTCAAAATTTTTTTAAGCCTGATCAAATTGATAAAAAACAAACAAAATATGCCAGAATATGTGACTGTCGTCGCTGGATGGAGCGATTCTTTTCATTTCTTCGACTTGTGGACAGCATGTTCCAAGAACTACTTCATCAATTGATGCACAAGGCACTACAGCAGCTTTTGGCTTTATTTACTGATTCTGCAACAATGAAACCTTCAGTTGGAAAGAAGAATGAAAATCTCATTAAGTAATATTTACATTGTTATTTATATGATAAGGATATGCTTTGTTGCCCCTTTTAAAGAAAATATGCCTTTAGATGTGGAATTTGAGAGTTTTTCAGTTGTATGGTGTACGTGAATATATGAGGTTACTTGAAGTTATTTAGCAAATATCATCTATTTCACCCCCAAAACTTATTTTTTTATTTTGTCTTTTCATGAATCCATGCTTCTTTCACATTTTGTGGTTGTTTTTTGTTGTTGTTGGTTTTGTTCTGTTTTGCTTTTTAACGGTACTTGTTAATCCCTTACTCTGTGCCAAGGTATTCTAAGCGCTGGGGTAGATATTGAGTAGTTATGTACTGGCTAAGGGAAGTGTAATATTCAAAACTGTTAGCAGCTCACCTTGCCGTTTCATTTTCTGCACTCGGGGCAGCAGGCAGGGGACTGTGGTTCATTTGACCTTCTATTCTTCTTTGCCAAAGTGTATCTTCCTTACTGTGATTGTCTAAATACAAAGGAATATTGTTACGATTACTAATTTATTTCATTCCATCTTCATATTAAGAAATTTTCCAGCGGTTTTGGAAGCAATGAAAATTTAGGTGTGATCCTTTCTATACTGATTAAATATACAACTTTTATTTACCTATGTCCACAAGTGTATTTGATATCACTAAGGAAGTTGACCCTGCTACTAGAGAATACCATTGATCTTTCAAGGCATTTTTCATGACAGTACAGAAGTGCTTCATATTCAGGATTTTATTCTCCTAAAAGTATTTTGTTTGTCGTGATATGATAACTTATTTTGGCGTATTATTTTTTTTACCACAGTTTAGTCCTGATTTGCAGATGTAGATCTAAGCACAGCCAATCAGTGACAGCAATCATTTTTATTTCATTATTAAATTAACAGTGTTGATCCTATTAGCTCAGAATGGGAGGAAAGAGATGGGAAATGCTTTTTGATTTTTTTTTTCCTCACCTTTTTGGTTTCCCAGTTTTTTATATTTCCAAATCCGATTAAAGATAAGAATATGTCTACGATTCTGTTGTAGTGTACTTTCCCAAGTGCTTAGTACAATGCCCTGCGCACAGTGAATGTCATTGATTAAATGATGGATTAAACTCATAATAGAAACACAATTTTTCAAAATTACAATGTGAGGTAGGAAGGCAAATGGAGATTGAGGCATTAGTATTCTCATAAAACCAAGAAAATTATAGATGCTTAAAATTTTTATGTAGAAGTTTATCAGAATGGAATTAGTAATCTGTGGTATTGTTTAGTGAAGGAAATATTTCTAGCTGTTCATTTTGTTCATCCAGATTATCTAAAGTGGATTCAGTCTGCCAACAGAAATTAGATCGTAATTTAAAGGATGCATCTCAAGGACGAGCGTGTGCTTCACAACCAGATAAACCCTGTACTCCCCGTTTACAAATAAGGACACAAGATGATATTAGTAAGGTAAAATGATTTCCTAGAGAGCAAATATGATTTAGTGGAATATAGTGAAGTATAATGAATAGATAACAATAGATAATCATCATCCAGACTAATATATAGAAATTTCCCACTGTTTTATGTAGTTTGGGTATCACATAGCCCTTGCACTGAAGGAGTTACAACCTTGTTAGCTATGCTGTATATATTCATCAGAATGTCACAAGAATAATTTCACTGCTACTTGTATTGTTTGTAGTCTTGGTGGGATGACCCAAATGGAAATACTGGTCTATGCTGTCTTGCTTACCATCTTGAATTTTGAAAGGTTCTACAGTAAGTTATTTGATATCACTGATACCATGTTATATCCAATAATTAAGGTGTTGGATGACATAAAGAGACAAAAGGAATTGAAAAGAGGCTTTGCCCCAATATTTGAAGTAAATATAGCTTTGTGGAGTCCTGTTAAGGATTTGCATGGAAGGAGCAGTTCTCAATTTGAGTCTCTGGAGTCCTCTATTAGTTCTGATGAGATTGTAATGAAGTCTTGTAACGATGAAGGGTTGAAAATGATAAAGACTGCCGGAAAGAGATCAACTGAAGTACTGTCCGAAATTGCCAGAAGACTAAAAACATATCAATATACTACTCAAGGAAATGTTTCTGGTAAGGAAATGACTCTGTTAAGGTAAATGACGTTATAGGGAATAAAGCCACTTTTCAGTTCAAATATCCTCTATGAACAATAGAGTATCAAGTAAAAGGGGAAAAAAATTGCTGTGTGCATGCTTCAGCACAAATAGGGAACTAATTTGAATTCGATAAATGACAGTTTACAATATTGTTCATAGAGTTTTGATCATAAACATAAAATGTGTCTTAAGGAGCAGCATGGCTCAGTGAGAAGAGCATGGGCTTTGGGAGTCAGAGGTCATGGGTTCGAGATCCAGCTCCGCCACTTGTCCCCCGTGTGACTTTGGGGAAGTCGCTTCACTTCTCTGGGCCTCGGTATCTCAACTGGAAAATGGGGATGAAGACTGTGAGCCCCACATGGGACAACCTGATCACCTTGTAACCTCCCCAGTCCTCAGAACAGTGCTTGGCACATAGTAAGTGCTTAAAAAATACCAACATTATTATTATTATTATTATTAATGTCTAGGTTGGGAAATAGGGCTCCTTCCACAAGATCATGCTGAGGAAGAGAAAGAAAACAGGATTCATACTCCAGTGTGTTTTTAAGGATATTAAGCAGTCCTCCTAAATGTGATCTGCCACCCACTTGTCTGTCATGTTACTTTGGGGCAAGGCAACTGCTCTGCTCTAGTGGTAATTGTCATCAGTGCAGAGTAGGGAGATTGAATGCAAGTGCTATATCTAAAGTACCTTCTTTTAAGGAGCATTTGAAATGGCGAGCGGAACGGGAGTGCCTGAGCTGAGTATCAGTTCAGGTACCTCAAGTTTCCTTGGCACTATAGGTGGTCTTTGGGGATCTGCAGTTCCTGGCCAGATCTCTCCAAAGGCACCGGCAGACCACCAAAGGCCTCCTTGAGCCCTTGTCAGGTGTGGGGTAACTTGGTAGCTCAGTCGCTGAATAGGGATGGCGCATACCAAGAACGCATTCATTTTCGCCTTTCCAAGGAGCAGTGAAACCAGCTGAGTAATTTTTTTTCTCTTAACATTTGCTATGTCTTTCTGTTGACCCATACTTCATTTAGTTTTTACCTTTTCTCTTCACTGATCCACTCAGACACGGAAGTCTCAAGTGAGTCCGAGGAAGATGATGATGAATTAGGATATAAACCGTAAGTATCAAAAATGTTTGGCATCAAAAGTATTGGCTTTCAGGAAAAAAGCAGTAATGTTTTTTAATACAGTGTATGCTATGTTCTTTCTTAGATTTTCACGATGGTCTTCAAGCCTCTTTCTAATTCCCAACAGACTGGAGTTTTCTATACAAATTCAAAAAGTGGTGGATAAACTTGAACATTCTCTAAGTATGTATGATAATTAGGTGTTTCTTTTGATAGAATTGTCTGGTTTTTCCACAGAAATGGATAGCAAGCACATTATTGCTATTATTATTGTATTACTATCTGCCAAGCATTGGGGTAGACAGTAGTACATCAGGTTGTAAACAGTCCCTGTCCCACAGGGGGATCACAGTCTAAGTACTTTCCACTTAAAGCTTTCGAAGCAAAAGAGACAGTTCTGGCCACAAAGGGTCTATATTATAATCAATACAGCAAGCATATAATGTTAATGATGGGGTTCATTAACAGTATAGCCAATTTTTCTTTCACTGAAAGTAAAAGTCGTATTGTCACCACCCAGGTATTTCTGACTGGCAGCCAAGTAAAAACCTTCACTCTCCTTGTCCTCTCCTTGCTCCCTGGCTTCCCCCACCTTTTCTCCCTCCATTTTCCAACCACCATGGCTTTTAACATTTTTTTCCTCTTGGCTCTCATACACACACTCTTTGTTTCCCTGAATCCATCCATCCTCCGCCACACAGAACACCCACTTTTATCTTTTTCATGGAGCCGATCGGCACCTTGCAAACTCCTCATAGCTGCAGAGACTGGTTCGGGTTGTGGTAGGCCAGAAGGCTTGGGGAGGCCACTACCTCCAACCCACTGTGGCCCAAACCCTTCAGTCTCCGTATGGTCTCAGTAACTGCAAGCCAAGAAGAGGCTAGGTGAGGCTGTGAAACCAGGAGAGAGGATAGAGTGGGGATGAGGGGCTGGGTGGGAGCCTTGAGAAATCTGGGAAAATAATTTAAAAGCCATCGTCAGGGAAGGAGGACAGGAGTTAGAAATAGGTGAAGTTAGGAATGGCTGCCCAGGAAAGGAGAAAAAAGTGAGAGGAAAGAGGAGAAAAAGGAGAGCGAGAAAGAACAATTCCAAATGTACTAAAGACCTAGTTACCAGTCACAGTGGTATTTATTGAGCACTTATTGTGTGCAGTGCCCTGTAGTAAGCATTTGGGAGAGTACAGTACAGTCAATAAATGGTATTTATTGAGTGCGAAGTACTGTACTTAGCACTTGGGAGAGATCAATTAGTGATATTTATTGAGCTATTACTATGTGCAGAGCCCGTTGTTGGGTAGGGACCGTCTCTGTATGTTGCCGATTTGTACTTCCCAAGTGCTTAGTACAGTCCTCTGCATACAGTAAGTGCTCAGTAAATACAATTTAATGAACGAATGCTGAACACTATGCTAAGCACTTGGGAGAGTGCAGTACAACAGAATTAGCAGACAGGTTCCCTGCCCATCACAAGCTGACAGTCTAGAGGGAGAGACAGCTGTTAATATGAAAAATAAGTAATTTATAATTTAAAGATACAACAGAGTTAGCAGAGTTAACAGACACAGTCCCTGCTCACAACAAACTTATAGTGTAGTTGGGAAGACAGACATTAATGTAAATAAATAATTTAAGGATATGTACATAAGTGCTGAGGGTGGGGTGAATTCCAAATGTCCAAAGGCTCCAAATCAATTACATAGACAGTGCAGGAGGGAGCTCACTGCCCTGTAGATCAAATATCTCTCCCTACCTCTGATGTGACATCATCTTTAGTTTTCAATGGGGCCTGCTGATGCATACTTCCCTGCCCTAAAAGGTCTTCAGTTTGGTGGTTAACATAAAACTCTATTGCACCCCCTCATTGCAGTATTTTCAGTCCTTGCCTTAAAACGTTTAGGAGAAAGAAAAATTGTGTGGATAGAATTTTTAACGAATCCCAAATACAGATAACATCAAACTTAAAAGCTTGGTTATTTGCTTATTTAGTTATTGCTTATTTGAAGTAAAAACAACATTAGTAGCATACTCTTCCAAGCATTTAGTATGGTGCTCTGTGTATAGTAAGCACTCAATAAATATGACTTATTAGTCTTCTTGTATTTAATGTCAGTATACAGTTGTGCTGAGTGATTTCAATGGATAGATGCTTAAAAGATTCCGGAAAATTGTCTAAGAATAATAATTGCTGAAATAATATTGTTTTAGCTCAGATTGGGCCTTTTAGTCAAGATCCTCGTCTATCTGGCTTTGTCTCTTGGCCTTCAAATATGGAATCACCTAGTAAAACAGAACTGGTGAAAATACATGCTCTTTCTCCATGGCCAGATTGTTATGTCCTTTTTGGAATGGATTCGTATTACCAGGATAAAGTGAGTTTGGGAACACAAGTCAAGTAAGAATGGCGTGTTGATCAATAAAGTAAAAATGCTAATAATCTCATGAGAATAAAATTAAATTAAATGATGGTATTAAGCACATACTGGATGGCAAACATTCTAAGTGCTGGGCTTAGAAAAGTCATAGCTATCACAGATGCCATTACTAATTTATGACGCCTCCCCCCCGCCCCCCCCAAAGAAAAAACACCTCTTGTAGTTTTTCCGCAATGTTCTAGATTTCCACTACTGGTGTGCTCCAAAATTCTACCTATGTTCCACAAATAAGTTGATTATTAGCAGAAAATTTAAGAAATGAGCTCTAAGGATTTGAAATAGAATTTTCAACTATTCATATATCATTTTACCTACAGATTGTGAACATCCTGACAATTCTTAGTAATTCAATGGCACAAGTTCAGGCATATAGCCAAAACTTTCTGCAGTATTGTACCATGGTGGATCAAGCTAAAGCTATGACCTTGAAAATTTCAGTAGTAGAAGGAAAGTTGTCCTGGGGTGACTTTAAACATATTTTGAAGAGGTACACAAGGTATTTTGAAGAAATTATTGAAATGATCATTGAAAAACGCATCAGTATTATCAAAGTTATGAGTCTTCAGTATCAGGCAGACTGTTTGCCATACGTTGAAGCTGTAGTTAAAATGAGCCGGTCATACTTGCAGTCTCTAATTCAAGAAAAGAACACATGCCTCTTAAATGTAAGTGACTTGATAATTCCTTTTACAATTAGGTTGATACTGGTATTTCGTTCAGTAATTCAGTGGTATATATTGATCGATGTTGATATTCAGCTGTTTCATCCTACAGTTCTTTGGCTGCAACCAGTTGTATTTTACTTTATCCTGTATCTTCTTTCTGCCCTCACTATTCATAAATAATGAGTGTCTGTCGGACAGGGAAGGCAGAGAATGTGTCTTTTATGCTATTATATGCTGCCAAACTGGGAGAAGCTCTCTTGGCCTTCACATCCACTCTTGCATTTTTTAATTTAAATTTTAAGGCCAATTGTGACAAGATTTCTTCCACTCAGTCATCCATTGCCGAAGCTTTCAAAGAGCTTGATTGTTTCATGTGTTAAAGAATGTGTAAATTCACCTTTTTTAAGAGTACGTCAGCAATAACAACCCACACAAATGCTGCATGTCCTACTTTACAAACCATGTACTTGAATATGTACCTCCTTCAGAATTGAGCTCAATTTAATATTTAATGCTATATCAATCAATACTACCATAGAACCATTTTCTTATATTTCTGTAAATTCCCTCCAGATTTTCAATGCTCTCGAGATGGAGTCCTGAAATATTCACAAAAAATATCAGTGCAATAGACAGAGGGGCTAAATTATGAACAATCTATAAAACCCGTACCTATGATTTGAACTGATTATTCACAAATTCAGTCCATAAAGAAACATTAAAGATGATGGTTTAGAACTGATGTGAAAGTGAACCGTAATTGCACTGTTTTACTTGCATCAAAATATGTCTTGCAATCTTTATGTGCACTTTCTTTGAAAGTTGAAAGCTAAGGGCAAAAAAGTATCTATAAAAGGAAGATTCTCAATTGTAGAAACAATCTCATCATTTGTAAAGGAGTAGAATTAGTGTCCTTGCAAAAGGAAGGTCAAATCTGTTTCAAGTCGAAAATGACACATTTACCACTACTGTGTAATCAATATTTTATATTTAAAACCACAGTTATGAAACACTTTGCATCTAGCTTAACAGAGAACAGTAATGTTTCTAGACACAATAATTCTTTTTTGGTGTGGGATATCTTATCAAGTTTCTTCTGTTAATAGAAACGGGAGATAAACTTGGCAAAAATGTCTCATTTTGCTGTTAGGCAATCCTTGAAAAATTAGCTAATTTTTCTACAGTTATTTTCCTACAGTTTTATTTAGGATAATTTATCAAAGTGAAATGTTCTTAGCAAGGAACTGTGCAAAGAATGTAAACTCAAACACTAAATGTTTAGAAATATATAATTTCCTAATGAAGTTGCATACCATCAAAATTCATATTTTAATGATTTCAGGTTATTGAAGTATCTTTGGTCAAACTGGGGAGTCAGCCTATCGCGGTGGAAGAATTTGTGGATCACTTGACTTTCCTAGATCAAATTTCTTCTGAAGTACACTCATTGGAAGAAGAACATAATGTTATCTCTCAGCTATATTCTGTTACGAAGTTGTTTAACATCTTTCTTTCCGAGGAACAAGTAGCCTCATATCAAAGCCTTTTTTTCAAATTTCGTCAACTTAAATCAACTATACAAATCTGTGAGGTACAAAAGATTCAGGCCATTGACCAATTCCGGGGAGGCTTAGAAGGATACTTTGGCAATCTACAGCTTGAAGTTAGAGATCTAAAGCACAAAGTAAGTTTCTTTCCTGGAAGTTTTTTTCCAACTACTGTGGGTGAAATGACATGTAGTGACTGCTGTAGTACTCATTGTGGCTACAGCTTTGGATTCTCCAAGCTGCAGAGAGCCTGAAATTCTTCTGCTTAGCCACCTTACCCTGCTAATTTTGTTTTGATATTGTGCATTTGTCCATATCTTTTATACTGTTGTATTTTATTGTGTCATCACTCTTTATGCATCTATCACCAACCACTGTGCCCACGGTATATTCTTAGGTTGTGATTCCCTTGAGGGCCAGGGACCGTGTCCAATTCCTACTCATGCATTCTTTCCCAATCCTTAGTGCTCAGTACAAACTATTACATCTTCTGCTAATATTAGCTGAAGGGAGTATTCTTATCATTGTGCCCAATTTCCCCAGTGCTTCTCTTTATTCCCCAAGAGGAGC
This sequence comes from Tachyglossus aculeatus, assembly GCF_015852505.1. NCBI lineage: Eukaryota > Metazoa > Chordata > Mammalia > Monotremata > Tachyglossidae > Tachyglossus > Tachyglossus aculeatus. The sequence goes on along the minus strand of NC_052084.1, from coordinate 6,807,704 downwards.
ATTAACATTTTTAGAAAGCATTGCTTACTGCATTAGGAACACCCTTCCCATACTCCCTCCCCCACAGCCACACCCATGCCCATACAAACTTAGCTCAAAAACGTCTTCTTGGGACATTGCTACTCTGTGAGGGATAGGAGAAACAATTTGGCTACTACTGCTGCAACAGCCATGCAATACAAATTCCATATGTGCAGGTGAAATTGAGAATCCTAGGGCGCCAGTTTGGATGGGATGAGGTTGTTGAGCGCAGCAGCTGCTGCAGTTTCTCTTCCTTGACTAAGGCCTCATTTCCTCTACTTGCTGTCCATTCTGTGTTGCCTTAGCACTTGGATTTGTACCCCTTAGGCACTTGATATTCACCCCACCAGCCACACAGCACTTATGCACAGATCCCTATCCTCTGCCTTTTCCCCGATCTGTAATTTATTCTATTGCCTGCTTCCCCCTTTAGAAAATAAACTCCTTGTAGGGAGGGATCCTATGTACCAGCTCTATTGTATGTGCTTAGTACGGTGCTCTGCACACAGACAGCGCTCAGTAAATACCGGCTGCTGTTCCTCTGCTTCTTGCTGAGCTCCTGGCCACCACCACCTTGGCTGTGATGGTCCAGTGGGCAGACAAGAAAGGGGGTTCTTGTAAATGATATGCTGCCCCATTCTCCCTTCAGTGCCTTGTGGGTTACCTGATTGGATTTCTTCAGAGTTGCAGGGGGTAGCTTCCTGGTGCATTCTTTTCTGGGCCCAATCTGACCCTACCCAGGTGCACTGCGCTGTAGGAAAAATAAAAGGAAAATGGGAATCTAATTGGGATTTATGTAAAGAAGTTCGTTTTTCATAATCTACCTCAATTATTTCTATTCTTTATAAATGAAATATCACAAAGAATATTGTGGTTTTGTGATCAATTCTAACAGTTTTTACCTCTGATTATCATCATTGTCATCCCTACTGGATGACAGGGTGCCCAGCCTGATTTTGTTGTGTCTACTCCAGCACTTAGTACAGTGCTTGGCACGTTGTAAGCACCTAACAAGTTCCGCAAGTATTATTATTATTATTCTCTCTTTGCTAGTACTGTGTTAAATGCACTGAGTATTTTTGCTTTTTGAAGTATTAATGTTATGAATCAAATTCTCTAAACCCTCACAAATTAATCCATTAATTGCATATATTGAGCACTTCTGTGCAGAATACTGTACTAAGCCCTTGGGAGTGTACACTATAACAGTAGACACTTTCCCTGCCCACGATGAGTCTACTGTATGTAATATCTTTGAGGGCTTGTTTGTTTTGTGTTTTTTAAAAGCTTTGTGTGCTGAGTGCTTTTATTCTTTGTGAGCTCTGTTTTCTCAGTTCTTTTGACATACTATATATCGTTTTATGGTTTTATCTAGGTAAGGACCCCAGTTCTTGTGCATGCTAGCACTTGTCCTAAAAGAGCTAAGGAGATGATCCAAAATCTGTCAGAAGAAACTGCCATGTTATCTAACAAAGCCCAAATATATGCAAGTTATAAAGATCACTTTGACAGTTGTGTTGCTGAATTAAACTCTAAAAATAAGGAAGAAAGCAATATTAAAACTGCTCAAGCTGTGACTGCTGAAATATCTGAAATAGAGTGTGATTTAACTTTAAGGAAAATATTGTGGGAAGCACAAGAGGAATGGGGAAAACTGTCCCTTGAGTGGAAGCATAACCTTTTGGAGAAAATTAATGTAGACCTAGTTCAGAAGACTGTTACAAGGTTCATGCATATGATATATATGCTGGATAAAGGTAAAATTCAAGAATCAATACTTTGAAGACTTCATAAGGTATTTTTGCATGTTTTACAAATTGCACTAAAAGCATTGTGGCCTCAGGTGGTGTAAACGTTTCAAATTCATGCAAGGAATTAAACAACCAACAATCATATATTCAAATAACAGTTTTCCAAGTGTTCAGATATCTAAAATTTTCCTGCAAAGTGAAACTCGCTCCACTATTATAATTCCAGACTCTGAGTGGGGAAAGGGGGATTTTTAGCTTGATTCCTACCTGAATCTGGCTGCAGGAATCGAAGGGACACCTGGCTCAGATTTGTGACTCAGGAACTTAGTGATTCTTCTGAAACCCTGGATGCTAAGTGGGTAGTGGATTGTTTTTATCCTGCCTTATGATGAATGATGATGGAGCATCCTGTCAGGAATAACAGCTGAGCTTTGGTCCTGAGTCTTCAGGACCAAGAACCTGCACAGAGGAATTAATTTTAGTGCTTGTAGTGTACATAGTGCCACTTGCACTCTCTTGTCTCTGTCAGTCTTGCTCTCTCTGTGACACGGAATGCCAGGAGCAAGTAGACAGGCAGAGGACACTTTACAGTCGTGTGTGCCATCTTCCCCCACATTAGTGAATTATAGGCAGAACTAGGTTTAGAACCCAGGTCTTATAATTCCCAGAGCAGTGCTCTTTTGCCTGGACTATAAGTAGGATTTCCTTCCTGCTGGGCCCAAGACCTGCAGATTAGAGTAAGGGGACATCAGGATGCAGAACACCCCTTATGGATACATACAACTTGAAGCCTCTATGAGGGCGATCTGCAGATTGGCAGAGAATTCATGCAGATGCCTTCATGAGAGCTCTATATCTACCCTCTCAATTGGCCAAGATTTCCCAAACTGTCGGTTACCGCAACTTTTACCAAATAATCATTTTAACTTTCAGGTTTACCTAAAAATGACATGGTGAGATGTCTGAAGCAGTCAGTAATGGATTTTAAACAAGGACTGCCCACCATTGTGGCTTTAGGAAATCCGTGCCTCAAGCCAAGACATTGGGAGGAGATACAAAAGTCTATTGGGCAGTCAATTACTTTGGATAAAAACTGCACACTAGAGAAACTTTTAGAGCTCAAGGTGAGTTTAAGCATTCCTTCTAATACCTGTAGGCAGCAATCCTCAATTTCTTTCTCCATCCCTCTGTTCAGTAGCCATTCTTTCTCCTGCAGAGCGGTTGTGCCTTTTTCTTCTGTTGTATTTTCCAAAATGTAAGGAACAAGTTGTTACCCAGGAAGCTGTAACTTTCACTTAACCCCTTCCTAGCCTCCCACTTGGAATGCACAGCCAGGTATAAATTGGTAAAACTGGTCCAGTTATTCTTGTAGTTAGTTATTCTCTCTGACTGGACCCTACCTTCTCCTTCTCTCCGTCACCCCATTTCCTTCCTCTCCAAACTCATTGAAAATACTCTTGAGTCTAGCTGCTTTCACTTTCCTCCAGTTCATTTCATGAAGACAGTCTAGCTTTGATCTATGATCTACACTGCACTACCAAAATTTCTCATCAAAGTAACCAGGATCATTAACAATCCAAACCCCAGGATCCCTACTCCATCCTCCTTGATTCCCCTTGAGCATTCAGAACACTCCGTCATTCCCTCTTCCATGTTCATCCTCTATCCTTTTAAGTAGAACACTTAATTTAACTTTCATTTGCAATGCCTGATGTCTTAAAAGCAGCTTGACATAATGGACAGAACAGGGCCCTGGGAGTCACAGTGATCTGGGTTCTAATCCTGGCTCTGCCACTTACCTGCTGTATGACCATGGGCAAGTCACTTCACTTCTCTGTGCCTCAGTTACTTATCTCTACAATGGGGATTAAGACTTTAAGACTGTGAGACAGGGGCTCTGTCCAACCCAATTACCTTGTATCTACCCTAGCACTTAGTACAGTGCCTGGCACATAGTAAGCGCTTCACAAATATCATACTAATAATAATAATTAAATAAATCACCTAGTCAGAAATTATACTCTTTTCCACATAATTTAAAGGCATTCTTTTTGAAATGACACAGCATATCTCCCTATTTTGTCCAGTTGTAGTCTCTAAATGTTAAGAACAGTGTAGAGCAATTGAAGAAAGAACAGAAAGGAGTAGCACAAGTGATCCATGTAGTAGAAAATCGGGCCTACCTGGAAAGTTAAAGGAATTAGGGTTATTCATTCTAGAGAAAAGGAGGTTGTGGAATGGTTAAGTGGTTTTCCAGTTGGGTGCTGTTCTCCAACTGGAAAATTAGACTAAAAATCTATTCCCAAAATTAGACTGAAAGAGCTTAAAAAACCTTATTTGGGTTTAGATATAAGAACATCATACCTGTAGTAGTATTTAAAAGCTAGAATATGCTGCAAGGATAGGTTATGCAAAAACACTGCCATACATATGCCTTAAATGGTCTTTAATGGTTTAGGCAGGGATCAGGATCCTTTCCAAATCTATAATTTTGTGGTTTTATTAAAGCTTAAAAGGCAGATCTCATAGAAACGTGCACTCAAAGTATTCTGGAAAGTATACTACATTGTTAATATTGTTCATTTTAGATGTTTCATTATGAAGATAAAATCAATGAAATATCCAGTACAGCTACTAATGAAGCTGCTCTTGAAAAAATGTTGGATAAAATTATTTATCTTTGGAGCAACACTCCTTTACGTTTGGTTATTCATCAATCAGATACTTCCATTGTCCTGATTATTTCCTCTATAGAGGATATATTGGCTCAATTAGAAGAGTCTCAAGTTTTAATTTCATCAATTAAAGGATCTTCTTATCTTGGATCAATTAAAGTAGGTATTTTTATTTTAGAAATAAGTATTTTAAGTTGTTTAAAAGACAATCTGCTATTTGACATTAACCTTTTTATTTAATAAGAAATGCTTTCCTTTGTAGACGGTGGTCCATTTAAGATTTAAACTTAAGAGACCGTGGCCTCTTTTAAGATAACATGGCTTTGAATAAAGTCTGTTTTCACTGGAACATTTCATACACCAAAGTTATGAAATTAACAAATACCATGATTATTATATGCAAAATGTTCACACCAGTCACATATCTTAATTTTTATGTGCAGAGGAACAGTAGTTGGCAAATGACTAAATTTACTAAAGGATTTCCTGTCTTGCTTCATGATTGGCTAGTGAGGGTAGACTTGGGCAAGTAACTTTGTGCTTGAAAGATCCATTGAATATGTGAGGTAGAAATTTACGAATCTCTGACCTCATCAACTGAGTCAAAGGAATTGGAGTGGGCTACCAAAAAGTCTCCTCATAAGGTAGCCTTGGTTTTTAGATTAATTTACATAGAACTAACGGAGTGAGTCCTTGACAGGATTTTGATTTGCTTAAGAGGTGTTGGGTTGGCTTACAAAGTTGTCTGGGTATTCTACCTGCACTGCCCATCCTGAGGTGAAGGGGTTGAGCTACAGTCCAGGATAGTACCACCTCCCCCCTCACAATCATGCGACAAAATCCGAGGCCGCCCCAGTACATGACTCCACTGGTAGCTGCTCATGTGACTGCCATGACCACCAGGCTGTGTGGGTGAAGGAAGATTCATTCATTCAATCCTTCAGTCTCTATTTATTGAGCTGTGTGCAGAGCACTGTACTTAAGCGCTTGGAGAGAGACAATCCCTGCCCACACCAGGCTTACATTCTAGAAGGGGGAAAACAGACTTCAAAACAAGTAAACAGGCATCACTATAGAATTATAGATGTATACATATATACATGTGCCGTGCTGTGGGGAGTGGGGGTAGAGCAAAGGGAGTGAGTCGAGGTGACGTGGAGGAGAGGGGGAGCTGAGGAAAATATGCATGAGGGGAGGGGAGCACTGTTCCCTCACCACAAAGCAGGAAAGTGGCATAAATCAATCAATCAATCGTATTTATCGAGCACTTACTGTGTGCAGAGCACTGTATTAAGCGCTTGGGAAGCACAAGTTGGCAACATATAGAGACAGTCCCTACCCAACAGTGGGCTCACAGTCTAAAAGGGGGAGACAGAGAACAAAACCAAACATACTAACAAAATAAAATAAAATAAAATCAGAGTAGCTCTAGCTCCTCTGGAGGATCTGTGCTGCCTCCCATGCATGACCCCACTGAGGCTACTGCCGGCACCACCAAGCTGGATAAAAGCACTGCTTTATGGGATGATCTTGAAGGATTTTGCCTGATTAACATTGCACAGAACAAAATCCGCCAACCCACTGTGGAAACAACAGAATATCGAAACCGGATCTGTGCTGCCTCCCATTCATGACCCCACTGGTAGCCACTGAGGCTACTGCCGGCCCCCAAGCTGGGTAAAAGCACTGCTTTATGGGATGATCTTGAAGGATTTTGCCTGATTAACATTGCACAGAACAAAATCCGCCAACCCACTGTGGAAACAACAGAATATCGAAACCGGCCCCACTGCGGCAATGGCAGAGGACTTCAAAATAGACCTACTCCCAATATTTCTGAATCCAGATGCTGTTAAAAGCAACAGAATCTGCTTTGAGGTCTCAGTGAAACCCACTCTCACATCCGTGCCTCAGTTCTGTTTTCTCCCAAGAAATTAAAACTCCTGATTTGAGTTTGCTGTTTCCTAATAGAATGTTTTGTTGTTGTTGTTGATATGGCAACATGAAAACGGAAGCAAAATATATTGCTTTTGAAGTAAATATAATCTCATGATGTAAGGCGAAATACTCCTTGGCTCATAGGATGAAAGTAGTGAAGCAGTCTTTGGTTTTCTGGTACTCAATTGATAGAAAAACATCTCACCAGTATGACCATTTTCAAGTGAAATGAGAACTCTTTTTCTTCAACTTGAGTTTTATGATTGAAAACCTGTTAACAAATAGAAAACAATGAAATTCTGATTTCTCACCCCAGGTTTTGTGAAATGTTTCGTGATGTTTACAGTTTTTCAAAAATGAATTACTACTTTACAGCTATATGAGATGTTGACTTAGTTGTTCAGAACTCATTTTACATTAGGGTAATGTGCTGATTAGATATTTTGATAAGATTCAGACTTTACCTTTTGCTCTCCAAATTTACCCTGTGCTACCTCAATGTGAAAGAATCTGGTGGATGAATGGGATCAAAGACTAATGCTCTTCTCTCGCACACTGGATGAGTGGATGACCTGTCAAAGAAACTGGCTCTATCTTGAACCAATATTTCTTACTCCTGAAATACAAAGGTATAAAACTTAATATTTCAAGAAAATAATGGCAGTTAAATCTTCTATTTTTGATTTTGCCTAAATAAGATATAAAATGGTGTTCTAAGGATGAAGCAGGCTTTTCCAGAAGCAAATAGGAAGAATATAATTTACCAAATCAGGTATGTTCAGATAGGACAAAAGTAATTTTGCAAAGCAAGAGGTTCCTGTAGGTGCTTAATAGCAACATGTGTGGGGCAACTGTATAGCAGTAAAAAAAAAATATCTAAACCAGAAAACTACTTCTTAGTCATTGTATTGAGCATCTAACTGTATGCTGAGCACTTTATTGTACACTTAGATGAGTACATAGACATAAGCCCTCGAAGAGTTTACAGTCTAACATAACGTGACACATGCTTGGAATAGATAACAAAAATTGCCTTTTTGCGAGTTATGTGAGCAGATGGTTAGCAGAAATGGAATAGAAATGAGAAAGTTTTCAATATTAAATGGGTTATGGTTGTGTTGTAGCCATCTATTTGATAGGTGTGCTAAAAGTATTGGGACAGTTACATTCAAAATAGTCATTTGGATAATGTATTTTAGACACTTATACTTTCACTTTTGATTTTAAAAGACAGCTTCCAACAGAAGCAAAACTTTTCTCCCATGCGACTAATATATGGAAAGAAATAATGTCAAGAGTTGAAAATAAATTAGATGCTCTGAAAGTAGCCACATCTGCAGGAGTCCTTGAAATGTTACAGACGTGCAGTACATATCTTGAAAAAATAAAGAAGTGCCTTGAGGTAAAACCATTCACCTCTATTTTAGAAGAATTTTTAAATTAAGCGCAATATAAAATAATTTACCTCAGGAAATGATTTGGGCATAATTTATTCCTGAATCATCAAAATTTGAGATAGTGGACATATCCATGTATAATATAAGAATTGTTAAAGAAAATTTTATAACATGGTGTTTAAATGGATTTTTAATGGTTTGTGCAACTCTGAGAAAATGAGGTTAAATAAAAGTACAAAAGTCTTCCAAAATTATTATATTATGCTTATATTCAGGTTAGTAACCCCATATTATTTCTCTAGTTGTTCAGAATGCTCAGGATACAGGCGGGCCTGTGGAAATAGAGAAACCGTGACCAACAAGGGGCTCCGGCACTCCGGCCCCTATATCAGCTTGGCTCAGTGGAAAGAGCCCGGGGTTTCGAGTCGGAGGTCATGGGTTCAAATGCCAGCTCCACCACATGTCTGCTGTGTGACTTGGGCAAGTCACTTAACTTCTCTGAGCCTCGGTTCCCTCATTTGTTAAATGGGGATTAAGACTGTGAGTCCCACGTGGGGCAACCTGATCACCTTGTATCCCCCCAGTGCTTAGAACAGTGCTTTGCACATAGTAAGCGCTTAACAAATGTCATTATTATTATTATTATTATTATCTATTTCTAAGAAATGCCTGCAGGACAGAGACACAGAAAAAACTATATGTAAGGGCCCATCCCAGCTGCTCTTTCAGTGGCCTTGATCCAAAATGTTACTGCACGCTCCTGGGCGCTAGCTTGCACTGTGCAGGAACAGGAGTTATCTTCTGTCCCTTTCTTCTCCATCCAAATGGCTACCACTTTGATCCAAGCATTTATCCCATCCCTCCTTGGCTACTTCACCAGCCTCTTTGCCGACCTCCCTGCCACCTGTCTCTCCACTCCAGTTCATACTTCGCTCTGCTGCCTGGATCATTTTCTACAAAAACATTCAGTCCATGTTTACCCACTTCTCAAGAACTTATAGTGCTTGCTCATCCACCACTGCATCAAACAGAAACTCCTTACTGAGCTTTAGATCACTGTCACCTTGCCCTCCTCCTACCTTACCTCTTTGGAGGTTTTTTTTAGTATTTCTTACTATAACCAAGCCTGCACATTTTACTCTGCTAATGCCAACTAACTCACTGTACCTTAATTTTGTCTATTTTGCCACCAACCGCTTGCCCACTTCCCACCCACCTCTGGTGTGGAACTCCCCTCCCTCTTTATATCCAACAGATGATCATTCTCCCTATAGTGAAAGCCATATTAAAAGCATATCTCCTCCAAGAGGCCTTCACTGACTAAGCCCTCATTTCCTCTTTTTCCACTCCTGTCTCCCACTGTGTCTCCCTTGCACTTGGATTGGCATCCTTTATTCATTCCTCCCTCAACCCCACAGCACTTATGTACATATCTGTAATTTATTTATACTAATGTCCGTCTTCCCCTCTAAGCTGTAAGGTCTTTGTAGGTAGGGAACGTGTTTACCAATTCTGCTTTACTCTCCCAAGCACTTATTACAGTGCTTTGCACACAGTAAGCGCTCAGTAAATACAATTGATAGACCTGACACAGCCCCACTTTTCTGGAGTTTGTGTGCCAGAAGGAAGGTGGGGGTCATGGAGCAGCCATGCTTGAATTATATGGCAATTAAAGAAGTGCCAGTCCAGTTTGGAAACGATGTATATCAACTAAAATGTATACTGTATGTATTATGAGTAGATCAAAGTGTATTGGTTTTAATTTCTCTTGTTCTGATTTTTCTCTTGTTTGGGGAGGCAGGATTATTTTGATACTAAAAGGATGATTTTCCCAAGATTCTACTTTCTCAGCAATGCTGAACTTCTTGACATTTTAGCTGAAAGCAAGAATCCTGAGGCTGTACAGGTAATTTAGAAACATTATGAGAGCCCAATTTTTTTAGTAACTTTATGGCAATATTAAGGTTTCCTGATGCTGTTTTCTTTCATCACCCATCCACAGCCTCACCTTGTGAAATGTTTTGAGAATATAAGGCAGTTGTATATATGCAGGCAAGAAAGGAGCCCTCCCATGGTGGTATACATCATTTCTGCTGAAGGAGAAACACTTCTGGTGCCAAAGTATAGTATAAATGTCAATTAATACTTCAGATAAATACAGTTATCTTGGTACATTTTAAGACACATTTTATTTACAAATTCAAAATAATGTATACAAATATTTAAAAACAGATAATCCTAATTCTCTTCACCGGAGAAGTACCTACCTGTGAAATTTCAGAGACTACATTTGGGGGAAATTGCTAGAATAATAAACAATAAGGAACTTAAATACAGAGATAATGCTACATTGCCAAACCAAATTGCAGGTCCTGCATATCATCTTTAAGACTATATCTGAACATTTAAAACAATGATGGTTCCTTTGAACACATTAAGCACAGGTACTAGAAATTTTTGAGTTCACCTTTAAAACATAAATGATGTTTTGGAGATAGAACTGCCTAAATTTTATCTTCTGGGTAAATATAAAATGCAAGGAGCGTGGGAAATAGACCGAAAAGCAGGCTGTAGCATAGGACTGCAGATAAGAGAGTAACAGGGTGACAGGAGTGATAGGTTGCATGGGTTTCAATTGTTTAGGAAAGTCAGGCAGGGATAGAAACGAGGAGGGAATTTCATGTACATCATGAGCTGCACTTGGTCTAAGGCCCAAAAGACAGAAGAGCGTCAAGTAAAGAATGTCTGGGTTAAAGTGAAAGATGAAAAGTCCAAGGGTAATGACATAATGGCAGTTTATCATTGATTCCAAACTAAGAAAAGAGCAATTAGGATTTCCTTAATCAATTCAGTATGGCAAAGATGGATAAAGAACTCATTATGGGTGACTTTAACTACATAGATATGTCCTGGAAACCCAATTCAGTTGGCCACAAATCAATAGGGAAGTTTACAGATTTCATTTCTGTTTCCTAGGAGATAAAGGAGAAAAATCAAGTAGGGCTGGTTAATGCTTGATTTAACTTTTATTAATGATTGAGGAAAGAGTTGTAAAGTATCTAAAGGAGGATGGAAACCTTGGTGGAAGCTATCACAAAATAATCATATTCAAGAACCTAATGAGAGGAAAGAGGTCAACAAGATAAGGAAAATGAATAAGTGGAAAAGCTTCAGAGTAAAGGCAACTAGCACAAGTACCCCCAAAAGGATCAAAAAATATATTTAGTTTTCTACTTGGGGCAAAACTGGGAAATAATATTTCATTTTAAATAACCTCCAAAGATAATGACCAAATTCACTGCTCTCGCTTCATTTTGACCCCCGGCATAGCTGGGCTGGAAAGAAAGAAATTACCACATGAAAATTACCCAGCTGGATCTCAGGGAGAATAGGCAAGCAGGAACTCACAGCTAAACAGCCAGCTCCAACTACCTCACTCATAATAATAATAATAATAATAGCACATATTAAGTGCTTACTATGTGCAAAGCACTGTTCTAAGCTCCCTTCCCTTTGCCCTGCCTTCAGGAGAGCTCTCCTCCACCCCTCAGGGTGGGTGGATCCTTCCTCCACTGGCTGAGAGATCAGTCCCCTCTTAAAATATTCCAACTCTACAGGGTGATCTGGCTCCATGACCTTGCTGTCCATCACTCCACCAACCACTTAATGCGGTTCTGTGCAAACAGTAGGCACTCAATAAACTCTACTGATTGAGCAAGGAATTCCATCAAAGTACCAACATGGCTGGTAAATGGTGACTTTCTCAGATACTGTCAAGCAGCCATCAAGGCTGTTGTTTTCATGAAATACCACTACTGAGATTTTTTCCATGAAAATAACTGTTTAAAAGAACTCCTTGCTGCAAAGAAAGAAATGCTTTATCACCCCTCAAAACTCCTTATCACTATACAGGGGAAGCTTTCAGCAAAAGCTTTTGGTGAGACAAGGCAGATCGAGCTAAAGAACATGCTGAAGAGATTCAGGGCTATGCTTCCAGCCACCAAACTTGAAGAAACGACATAGCACCATGGGCGTGATCACTTCTCCACTGATGAGTCTAGATTGATCTACCTTTATTAAAAACAAAAGGGAATCTTGCAACAATTACAGGAGCACTTCAGTGACCCACTGAACATGCCTCTCACCACTGAGGACAAGGTTTTGTAAAGCTTAGCGATCCTGCCAGAATGTGCAGGATTTTAAGAAGCCATTATTGTAGTCAAAGGCTTTAAAAATGGCAAAATATTTGCATTTGACAGCATTCCTACAAAATTCTACCCGAGAAATATAAAATTTTTTAGACTGTAAGTTAAAATAGAATGTATGTGAAAGGAGTTTCCATAATTCTGTTCTATGCAAATCTATATTTATAGGAAAATCCGGGTAAGAGCAGCTGTAGAGCAGTGGCTGTTAACTGTGGAGAACAGCATGTTTGATATGGTAAAAAAGTAAGTCAATTTTTGTAACATATTGATAGCTGCTTTCCCACTTTAATTAAACATAGGGTTCAGCTCCTTACTGGAAAATTTTCAAAGAATTGCAAAAGCATCCCTTAAGCAGTATGACTTCAATATGAAACATGCCCTAAGAGACAGCCCAACATCTAGGTGTTATCCTGGCTGTTGCCGGAAGAAGATAAGCAGGGCTTCAGAGCATATGCCCTTGTCATTTGCTGGCATACACAGCCTAGTTCCCGTAAACTCCATGTGAGGCTTTCGCCAGATGCAACAAATTGTGTGTAACTGACTCAACCCTGCTGGTTCTGGCAAGAAGCAGAGGACTTGACCCTGTGAATAGTCCCGTGAGTTTCATGTGCAACTGTGTTTTATGAAGTTGATGAAGGCTCAAGCAGTATCTCCTGCTGTAGTAGTCTCATCAAGATTTTCTGTTCTGGAATTATAGACTGCATCTGTAACCATGTCAGTCATCTAACCAGTGCTTGTTGTTGGCCTCATCGTGCAACTGGCATGTGCCAGTAATTCAGCCCAAGATAACACAGGAAAAACAAAGCAAGTTCATATCCTTCTCACAGGATATTTCTTTGGTTGTCGTCCTGTACATATGGTGGTCATTTTTGCTTTAAGAAGATGTCACTCACAGTGAAATTCACCTATAGCATACCTGTGGCTAAAATTATCAGTGCAGCCCACAATCCCACACACAATGTACTTGTCCAAAGACTGACCCTTGTTAGGCTGGCATGCTTGTTGTTTGTAGTGTCTGACCTTTCACTTTTACCTCTTTGTCTCTTAATCCATATGAAGCTTTTCATTGAAAATAGCCACTCTTTTTTTTTGACTGTAGTTTGCCATCCTGTTCTTTCTGCTGAGGTACAGCAGTTTCGGAGGTTTTGTTCAACTTTATTCTTAAAATATTTCCTCTGTCCTACTTGAATTTCCCAATTTCATCTGACCAAAGAGTAGCTCTTTGGGTGTCCTACTTTTAGCCGTTCTTGTCACAAGTCCTACTCAGCACAGTTGTGTTGAGGTGAGCTTAACTTCAATTCAAGGAGCCCGACTTCATTCTAGGGCACTTCCAGGTATGGCTCAATTGAGCCCAGTGTTTTGCGAACAGTTTTGTTATCAATATTTCTTAAACATTGTGTTCCAGTCCTGTAAGCTCATCACGACCCTACTTTGCTTACAGGTCCCATGGGAAAAATGGATCACTGTAACATTTGACACTTGACCTATGAGTGGTTTATATTAGCAGCATTGGTTACTAATGCGATTTCTGATGCTATGCTTTTGTAGATTTGTAAACAAGGGAGTTGAGGAATGGGACCAAACAGAATTTCAACAATGGGTACAGACTCACCCAGGACAAGTGGTGCTTGTTGTGGTAAGATGATGATGGAAATACAATTTATTCCTTTAGACATCCACTTTACAGCATTTGTTGCTGAAAAAATTTGTATTTAAAACTAAATTTTCAAGTAACATTGTGATGTTTCATAAACAGAAGCAGCATGGCATAGTGGAAAGAGGATGGGCTTTGGGAGTCAGAGGTCATGGGTTTGAATCCTGGCTCTGCCACTTGTCAGCTGTGTGACTTCAGGCAAGTCATTTAACTTCTCTGTGCCTGTTACCTCATCTATAAAATGGGGATTAAGACTGTGAGCCCCACATGGGACAACCTGACTACCTTATATCTACCCCAATGCTAACGTGCTTGGCACATAGTAAGCGCTTAACAAATACCATGTGGTCCTGAATGGCCATGCTATCCCTTGACCTGTGGATCAGTTCCTCACCAGAGCTCTGGGAAAGACTTGTTGAGCTGATAGATTTAGGCAGAGCAGAATCTTTTTTGTTTTCTTTTTTCTGTCAACAATGGCAATCCAGAATTGTTTGACTTATCATTTCAAGCTCCTCAACACATCAATCATTATTATTTATTGAGTTCCTACTGTACTAAGCATTTTGGAGAATACAGTAGAAGCAAGATGCATGTTCCCTGACCTCAAGGAGCTTTCAATCTAAAAGTTGATGATGATGATGGTATTTGTTAAGCGCTTACTACGTGCAAAGCACCGTTCTAAGCGCTGGGGAGGTTACAAGGTGATGAGGTTGTCCTACGGGGGGCTCACAGTTTTAATCCCCATTTTACAGATGAGGTAACTGAGGCACAAAGAAGTTAAGTGACTTGCCCAAAGTCACACAGCTGACAGTTGGGGGAGCCGGGATTTGAACCCATAACCTCTGACTCCAGAGCCTGTGCTCTTTCCACTGAGCCACACTGCTTCTCAAGGTTGGTGGTGTTAATATTAAATATTAAATGTTAAATATTTTTAAAGGTTGGTGTTCTTGGACATTCCAAAGTGACCTAGGATCTGTATGTGGGGCAGGAGACTCTAAAAGACATGACCCTGAAGTATATGGTGATGCTAAGAATATAGCAGGCCTTGTTCACCTCACTATACTTATAGAAAGTCTATTAGTTTCCGTTAATTAAATTTGTGATCTTGAGAGATTAACTTCAAGAAGTGTTGTCAAACCCATTTCTTTGTTTTTCAGAGCCAAATCATGTTTAATAAAGATTGTGTAAAAAGTTTCCAGAGTTCAAATCCAAAGAAAGAACTGGAAAAAGTCCATGCTGAACTGGTAAACCATCTAGAGAAGCTCGCAGACCTGGGGGTATCAGATAATCTTCACTTTCGAACAAAAACCACACTAGAAGCCCTGCTTACCCTTTATGTTCACTGCAGAGATATCCTGACAGATCTAATCCACAGACAAATCTTCAAACTAAACGACTTCGAATGGACAAGGTGTAGAATCCTAAACTATGTCTTTAGCAATAAAAGAAATTAAATGTATACTTCAATATAAGCTACTACAGTAGATGCTCAATAAATACAGGTGACTGAATGCACAATCTTGCACAGACCTTACAAATGTAGGTGCTCAACAAATTGCTCTTAGCTAAGAGTTATGAAACACTTAAAGAGATTTTGGTGTTGGTTTACTAGCCCCTATTTCCTTGTATTCTTTGTTTTATCCCAGGCTTCTTCCATTCTCTTAAATTACAACCCTGTTTCTCCCTATCTCCAGCTCACCTTTTCCTGGTCTTCTCTCATAGTCTCTTACTATTCTTTCTTCTCCCAACTCATGATTCTGGTGGAAAAAGTAGAAAAATGAACTTTCAGTCTTCCACCATTTCATGTAGCTCTGCAAGCCCAGAGAATCCAAGGTGATATAATACTGTATTAGAAGAAATGGAGAAAGTTAGTAACATATAAAATTCCTTCTGCCTAAATATCTCTGTGGTAGATCTTCAGTATTTTACAGGACTGATTTTAGAATCTGATTTTATGATCATATAACTCTTTGATAGATTGCAACTCACAAGATTTCTTATTGTGAATGTTATTCTGAATTTGTTGTTTTCTGATATCTAACCTTCCTTTACTATTCATTTATTTATGATTATCTATCCCATTTTTCTTAGTTTAATACCTGGTGTTTATTTCCCTTACATCTTTACTGATCTTTGTCTCACTCAATTCCTTACCAGAAAATCATTTGCCTTCTTGAGTCCAGTTAGTATGACAGCATTTCCTTCAAAAATCATTAAATGGTATTTTTTAAATGATTATTTTTAGGCAGTTGCGGTATGAGTGGAGTGAAAGGCAAAGACTGTGTTTTGTAGTTCAAGGTAATGCCAACTTTACTTATGGCTACGAATACTTGGGCTGTTCTTCACGATTGGTTATTACACCTCTTACGGATCGGTGTAGGTTAACCCTCACTGAAGCACTCCACTTGAATCTAGGAGGCTGTCCTGCAGGCCCTGCTGGAACAGGGAAAACTGAGACTGTCAAAGATCTATCGAAAGTAAGTCAATTTTCCGAGTCAAAAATAAACGATAATTCCTTTGATGGCCAAGCTGTTTTCCCTTAGAAAATAATCCCTCACTTGCTTTCTGGCCTCTTCTCTCTGTTTGCCTCTGGAGGCATCTCCATTTGGCCATCTCATTGCCCCCTTTCAATATGCAAAAACTGAATTTCTGATCTGATCTTTCTTTACAAACTTTCCCTTCACTGTGAATATCACCACTACCCTCCATTCCACACATTCATAAACTTGAAGTCATCTTAGTATCCTAAATTCCATTCTTCTTCCGCATTGTTTGTCAATGAGTCCTGTATATTTCTTCCATCACTTTTACCTCCAATGTTACAGCCACAACTTTTACAAACCCATATCCCTTTATCCCTGGATGACTGTAACAGCATCTTTCTAGGCCCTCCACACTCTTAAGTTTTCCTGCCTACAGAAAAATAAATAATATTCCTTGAATGCTGATCTATTCACTTCTCTCCTTTCCACCCAAGTCTACAGTGGTTCCCTACTGCCATTTGCATCAACCTGAAAGTTTTGACCAATAGCTCACTCACTCACTCATTCACTTACTAGAGGTAGTAAACTACCTCTAGATTATAAAACATGATTTTAGATACTGTGAGGAGGAGCAAAAAAAGAAACTTCTGTTTTCTAGAAATGCTTAGATGGTGTTCAAACAACCCCTTTTTTATTAATTACTTTTATAGTATTCTTATGATATTCACATTTCAAGAACTATGTGCTCTAAAATAGTTTTTTTTTCCTCCTTAGGCCTTGGGTAAACATTGTGTGGTCTTTAACTGTTTTGAAGGTTTGGATTATAAGGTATGATTTGTTTTGTAATATAACCCAAGTGGGAAAATGTTTGAATTAAGAATAAGACTGTAGGCATCACTAACTTTATCAAACTTTTAAGTGTAACTGTACACTGCCCTGGAAAAATAATTATGTTGTGCAGTTTTTAGTTGGGTTGTACCTCTCGTTAGCTGATTAACATATTTTCCCCTCTAGTCCTACAGCTGATTCTTTTATGTCATTTGCTACAAGAAATTGATGTTTACTCTTAAATTGTATGCAGTGGTGTAGGTGTAAAGTCCTTGTGGGCAGAAAATGTGTCTTGAGCTTCCTTTGGACTTTCCATTGCCTTAAGGAAAGTGCTTTAGGCTCTCTGGACCATAAGATCTTTGACAGGGAAAATGTCTGTCAACTCTCTTGTATTGCAGTCTCCCAAGTGCTTGGTATAATGCTCTGCACATGATTAGCACTCAATAAATGCCATTAACTACAACTAATCTAACTCATTCGATTGAGAAGAGACATGGCCTAGTGGAAAAGAGCATAGGATTATGAGTCATGAGACCTGGATCTAATCCTGACATTGCCACTTACCTGCTGTGTAACCTTGGGCAAGTCACTTTACTTCTCTGTGCCTTCATTTTCCTCAGCTGGAAAAAGGGGATAAACACCTGTTTTCCCTCCCCCTTAAGCTGTGAATCCCATGTGGGAAAGGGACTGTTCGATCCAATTGTAATTTATCAAACCTGTGCTTAGTACAGTGCTTGGCATATAGTAAGTGCTTAAGGAATATCACAATTACAAATTATTTGATTGATTTTATCATTATTCTTGTTGTTATTATTGGCCTATGTTTGACTTCTGCTCTACTGGCTATACCAGATCCATGAGCTGTCAGTTGTGCTGACCTGTAAGCCAATTTGAAGGCCCTCAGGAAGATCTAATCTCAAGACCAAAAAAACAGGTTTCCTTATCTCTACCTCACGGTGCTCACAGTTATTTGGTAAACTCAGACAAAAATCAGTCATTGAAAAGTCTGTTCTGCAATCCAGATAACTTGTGGAGTTTGAATTTCTATTTCAGATGACTTATTTGTGATGTGGGGAACAAAGGGAGAGTTTGAAGGATGGAAGAGAGATGGTTCAAGCAGTAGACATAGAAGGAGGGCCATGATCTTGTTATGCCTATCTGATAAATGATAGCCTTCAATTGCTTTGAAAATTAGAATATTTCATAAGTAACAATGGAATTATGCTTGGGTTTTTATTTTTTAGATGATGAGAAAGTTATTTTATGGAATAGTTCAATCGGGAGCATGGTGTTGTTTTGATGAATTCAATCGAATTGATATGGAAGTTCTCTCTGTAATTGCCTCACAAATCCAGGCAATTAAGGCAGCAAAAGATACTCACTCCATCAGGTATTCATTTTCACTTGCTTAATTTTGCAACTAGATTTGAACTCAACTAATTGCAGGGTTTTTTTTAGCTACTATTTGGCATCTGACTGTGCTTTTCTAACACTGCAACTCATACCACTCGTGAAATTTCTTTGACTTTAGGCCCCCAGAGGAAATTGTTAAAAACCTGTTGATAAGGTCTTCTTGGCAACACTATTGCAAGCCAGATATTTTTTTCCATTTAACTGCATGCGCTGAAGTCCAAGGCTACACTCGCTAGTGACAATGAGGAGAATGGCTCATCCCATAGTGAGGTCCATTGCATGATTTAAACACCCAGAAGTTCAGATGGTTGCACCTACAATCTGAATTACCTCCTGTGCCTGTTGAGGCCTAAAAAAGCCCAGTCCAATGCGTAACTATTATTTTAAACAAAATATATGAGAATAGAGAGTCCACATCCTCTTTTGTTAGCCTGTTTTAAACATCCTGAGAGTAGAAAATAAAACTCTCCAGCTGCAATTTAAGCCCTTTTGGAAATGGAGATCAGCAAGTCAATCGCTTCATATACTTGCTGGTCATTTATGAATCATTCCCCAAGCTTTCTCTTCTCTAGGTTAATCATTCTGTGGATTCTCACTCAAACAAAATGGTTCGAAGCAGAATTTTTAATGTCCACAAAAGAAAATTAATCATTTCTTTCCCCAAAGTAAAAACGTTACATTTATTTTCTCTGGAATGTTTTGCTGGGAGTCTAATTTATGATGCAGTATAAAGCGTATGAGTGTATCAAAAGTGTTGTCGGATTTAAGTACTTTCTTCCACCGCTTTTTTAAAATTAGGTCAAAATGTTGCAATTGCTCATATTTATTTTATTAGCTAAGATATAGAGTTAGAAGATCTGGTTGATAACCAACCTACAAAATATGTTTATTTTTCTTTGTTGGTGATAAATAATATAATGTATTGTAGGTTTGTTTTGGAGGGAAAAGAGATTCGCATCAACCTGTCCTGTGGTGTCTTTATCACCATGAATCCTGGGTAAGAGCAAGCCTATAGAATGAGCTTCCAAAACATTTTTTCTTCTTTTGAAGATTAATAATGCGTAGTATTTATACGTATTTCCAAATTCAATATTGCATAATGCTGTAGTTTTCTGTTCATTCCCTTATCCCTTCATTCTTTTCCCCTACATGCTCTCAATCTGTTGCCAAAATCTGGTGCATGTTTCTTGCACGAAGACAGTCAAAATCTATTCCTTTCATCTGCATTGTATGTAGTGACATCCCTAACTTAGACTGGGGCCATATTCTGTCTGGACTACTAAATCCTTATTGTCCTCTCTTCTTCCTCCACCCTTCCCTTCAAAATTCTGCTGTTGCCATTCTCACAATTCATATTCAGTGTGTTTAATGCAGTAAACATTGCCTCAGTATTGCTGGGCCGATTACATTCTAGGCTCTCACTGTTTGTGAACTTGTATTTAATAATAATGATAGTGATGGTATTTGTTAAGCACTTACTATGTGCCAAGCACTGTTCTAAGCACTGGGGTAAACACAAAGTAATCAGGTTGTCCCACGTGGGACTCACAGTCTTAATCCCCATTTTAAAGATGAAGTAACTGAGGCACAGAGAAGTGAAGTGACTTGCCCAAAGTCACACAACTGACAAGTGGCAGAGCTGGGATTAGAACCCATGACCTCTGAATCCCAAGCCTGTGCTCTTTCCACTAAGCCACGCTGCTCCTCTATTTGCATTTGATATTATGGGTATCACATCTGTGGCAGGTTAAAGTGTCTCAGCCATTTAAAAAATCGGATACCTAAGTGCTCCATGGGCTTTCAGTTTGAACTGACTTTTCTACTTGTCTGTTTTTGCATAATTGGTCAGTGTGTCATCTAGGACAAAGCATTCTGTGACAGCACTTAGCTCTGTGTCACCAGTGGCAATCCAGGCTCTCTGTAGAGCTTGCCAGGTGTAGGTTGGTACTTAACCTCAGTCTCCTTCAGACTAATTGCCAATCCACAGTACTTTTACTGATTCTGGAATGCAGTTCCTATTTATCTGCTGGCATATTCTAAGAGAACAGCTTGTATAAGAACAAAATGGAATGTTTCAGAGTTGTACAAATTCAGTGAATTCACTTTACAAGCAATGGCATAAAATGAAACTTTACAAAAGGACAAAAATGAAAACCTTTAGAATGATTATGGCCAAACGAAGATACTTACTGCTTTGAGCCAGGCATTTACTTTAGGCCTGGACATTGCTCATTGTTCCAGAAGTATTTTATCTAAAACCTAGGTAATTACCGTGACTATTTGCTTACATATTTTTATCAGGGTACATATAATGTCCTGAAAAATCTCACTTTATCAGGAAAAAATGGGAAAACCAAGAAAAATTATCTGTAGCAGCACATCTCATGTGGGTAGCCAGAGAATACAGTAGAGGGCAAAGGGAGAGTCATCTTTCCTTTACTCCTGGAGGACATTTCTACCATCCCTTCAGATGTTGAGGGAAGAATTAAGAATTATCATTGCTCATGAAGAAATCATTCTTTGAAAAATAAATGACTATCTTCATCATTTTAAAGTTCTGTTTTCCATGTTTTTAAGGTACAAAGGACGTGTGGAACTCCCAGATAATTTAAAATCTCTGTTTCGCCCAGTGGCAATGATGGTTCCTAATTATCACCTGATTGCTGAAATAATGCTGTTTTCAGAAGGTTTCAAATCTGCAAAATTATTGTCTCGAAAACTAGTTAATCTTTACCAACTAGCCAGCAAGCAACTTTCTGAACAGGTAACCAAACTGTCATTTTCAAAATTATATAAATTGAGTGAAAAATAAAATGTTCTCACCTCTTGTAAAAAAGAGTCGATTTAATCAATAGCAGTATACATGAACCCTCTTGAGTGGTTCATCTTTTGTGTGTGCTGTCTGCAACCCTGATGTCTACATAACACTAAAATGACTGTAATCACTTCTGTAGGAGAAACTTCATTTAAAATATTCTTTAAGGGTTTAAATGAGCCTGAAAGTTTTTATGCATTTTACTTTTCTCTCAAAAATAGGTTTATTAATACTTTGTTTCCCAGCTGGAGCTGAGATTGAGTTTTTTCACCTTGATGTAGGAGGTCCTGGAAATAAATGAAAAAAAAACTCATTTTTTCACGAAACCCTGATTAGGTAGATATTAAACAGATTCTAAATTTAGCTGGGATTCTTCTTCCTTTCTATACACAAGACTCCTTTATTCACAGGGCTCAGTAGTAGCATCGCTTCTAGTCTGCAGTGTTATGGGCCCTATTTCCCTGCCTAAGCAATTGGACTCAAAACATCCAATATATTCCACTGTACTCAATTGAAGATCATGAGGAATAACTTAATCCAGGGCTCCTGTTTCCATGGATTGTATTAAATTTTGTGGCTTTCAGGGTGACCAAAGAGATTACAGGATTCTTTTAAGGATCGTTTTTACCAACTGTATTGGACTCTCCCAACCATCTGATATAGGGCTTGGCACACAGTAAGTGCTCAGTAAATGCAACTGATTTTTGTTAGAATATCTCAGATGATTAGAAATTGCTTTTAATACATTTTATACCCTGGATAGCTCCAAAAACTGATACAATGCAGTCCTGTTTGTCGGCAGCTGGCCTCTCAACTGAACCTGTTGCTAGTTAGCCTGCTGGAATGAGGCTAAAAAATCCACTTGGTCGCCAAGGTTGAATCTCAGCCAGGACCTAAAGCTAGGGAGTAAGTCCAAAGTGCCACCCAGTACTTAATCTTAGATATTAATTAAACTTGATCAAGATTTTTTGCATAGTTTTTTTAGAACAAAGAAGTCCCAAACTACATATAGAATATTTCAAGGTTTTACCTTGGGACATAGTTCTGCTTGAAATCACATGAAAAGTGGATTTATGTGTAAATTTTCATTTTACCCTAATATTTCTAACATCTGAAGAAAAATCTATTGGTATTCACTAGGATCATTATGATTTCGGTATGAGAGCCATAAAGACGGTGCTGATAATGGCTGGACAGAAGAAACTGGAATTCAAAAAGTGAGTCAAGTTAAGAAAATGAGCCATATTAGAAAATGTGTCTCTAAGTGCTCATGGCAATGTGTGGTACCAGTTTGCATGATTGGCCAGTGATTAACTGTTTGCTGCTAGTTTGATTGATCGGATGAAATCAAAATCAAGAGTGACTGTCTTTAAACATACTTGTCGTTATTTACTCTTTAGGTTAAACAGTGGCATGCAGTGCTCTCATATAATGCTATTTGATATCTTGTGTAAATGTTTAAACATATATTAACTACCTAACATAATATCAGACTAACTGCCTAGGTGTTCTTTTTCTCTCTTAAACAAATCTCAGGGACCTCAGAGTCCTTGGGGATGTCAACAGAATTTAGGGGTATGTCTTCTGCTGCATGACATCACCATATATGTTATATTTCATTACATTTGTATATCTTCATTTACATAATCTTGATGTTTAACACTAAATTTGCTCTGTGCAAATTTGGGCCAAAAAAGGAGTTTTCATCAAGAGAATTCTCAGAAAAAAAATTCCCCTCCTTGACTGATTGTTCGGTAGGTCACCTGACTTGCCAAAAGATTAAGATAATTCTTGGAATATTATTATTTAATTAACTTAATTATTTTTATATTTATGTAGTTTATGAAGTGCTTCTCAATCCTTAGATATGAAAGCGTCAAAAGAAAAGATAGCTTAGGCACAAGACTTTTAACCCCAAGCTGTCCCTTAAGGTGTGATATCATGTTCATGGCACCTAATATTGATGACTAATCCCCTAAATCAAAGTCAAAGGGCATAAAAACTAAAACCCTTTTAGGTAACTTGATCAGTTTTTGGACTATTTGATTTAATTTGCTTTTTTAGATTGTTATTCATTCAGCTGAAATAGTGACAGTAGCTTGAATTAGCAACCCACATCTCAATTCTTATAACTGTTACCTTTTTCCACCTTTATAGCACAAGTTGTGAGATTCTTACTGAAGAACAAGAAACTCAGATCATTATCAGGGCAATGAAAGAAGCTAGTTTGCCCAAGTTTCTACCTGAAGATGTCCCTTTATTTGAAAATATTATGAAAGACATTTTCCCTGGAGTTGCAGTTCCAGTAGTAAACTATCCCATCTTAGAGGTACTAACGTGTAATTTAAGAAAGGAAACTTTTTAAGTCTGCTCTTGGATTCTTTCAACCCTTCCTGCCAATAGCAAGTGTATTCATTTTTTTTTAAAAAGAATTAATATATTTTAAAAGAGAATTGGATAACAGTTTTCTGGGTGACCATCAGGTCAGGAGAAATGAGATTGCAGATGAAACAATTCAACTGCATGGATCTTGGCATTCCTTAATTGCCCAGGGTGGTGTTCCCTTCAGTCGAGTAGGGGGGGGTCCAAGGAACCATACATGGTGATACTGTTTTGCCTGTAGCTATGTTCTGTTTGCCTCAAAGACCACAGACAAATGAGTAGGGAGACTCTCTGCCATTCAAGACAAATCCATGGGGTTAGAAAATCAAACTTATTCAGGCAAAGGTCACTTCCTAGTAGTTACACTATTTCCATCTTTCCAATAAGTCTCCTTCTAATTGGAAACGTGACTCAAACATAGACCCCTTTTTTATTAGAGACTATTTCCAATTTAATGGAGTCATTTAACAAATCATAAAAAGTAAAGTGACAAGACAAAATCATTACAATTAAGGATTATTGGCCCAGATATTGAGAAAATGAGATTAGAGTCCTAAATATAATGCTTTATTCATATTAGAATCATTCAGTATGCGTAAGGGCCAAATAACAAGCTTTGGCTACAGCAGTAAACTTCATGTATGACAGTGGGATCTGGAAGACAAAATCCTGCTCTCACATTATAGCTTAAGCACATATAAGGAATGCCCAGTCCCATTTTCCAGTCCTAGAAAAAGAGCTTATTTCCCCAGACCACCTTCCAGAACTCAAGTATTCTCATCTCTCCTTCAGTCTCATTCTAAGACAGAAGTGGGCTAAAAATACGCTGTTCCAACTCTGAGAACGTAGATGCAGAAGGAAGAAGGGATCCTTTTCTTATCATTTGGGGGAGACCAGGAGCCTCTAAGCAGCTTACCAGAATCAAGAATTGGGACCTATTGTGTGTCTTTACTGAGGTTTCATAAAGTGCAGGTTTTATAAAATAAATACTACATTTATTTTAAAGGACTAAAATATTTAAAAGGTAGACTGTATCAAACTCATAATGTTCTCTTAAAAATGTAGTACCTTTCCCCCTTGCACCTCAGTTCTGAACACAAGCTAAAAATTATTGCTTCTAGCTCAGAGTACAGAGCCCCAAATCTGACTCATAGGAGTCCAGGAGTCCCCACCACCACACATACAACCATTGTATATTCATTAGGCTACATTGCAGTTTACTGTACTTAAACTGCCTTTTAGGTTATATCTGCACTAGTTTCTCATTTGCACATAATGATTGTCCACTTGAGATTTCTTTAATCTAGAGCATTGAAGTTAAGCTTGCAAATCATTTTCAAAAGAAAGTACATTGATAGTGTACAGTATTCATGCATCTTGCAATATGCTTCATTATTTTAGTGCAAAACCAGAATTATGGCAGACTAGAAGTTCTGTGGCATCATTCCTATCCTGTCAACCAAAGCTACTGGAATTGCTTCTGTTACCTATTTAAGGCAATTGGAGCGAGGAATAGCTAGTTAGGTGTTTTCTAGATTGTGTAAATGCATTAACTTTTGTGTTTTTTCTCATTTAGAAAGCAATATCTATTGTAACACATCAGTTAGGTTTGCAGCCTTGGTCATCTCAGAAAGAGAAGGTTATACAATTTCACAATCAGATTCAGGTAAGTGTAGAGAGAGGGAAGTAATACATTATCAAAAAGTAAACAGCATCTAAACATAAAAATTCCCAGTACTCTAAATCAAATTTTCTCCTAAAGAATTAACTACTTCATGGGGAATTCGTTACTCCCGCAAGCTTCACTCACCTTCTCCCATTATGGGATACCCTCACTCAGATGATATAAAGAAATATAAATTCACATTTTTACCTTAAAACCCTCATTGTTGCGTGCTTGTGGTCTCTCTCTCCCCCCGCCTTTCCCTCTCCCCACCCACCCCCAGCCCTGTCTTCCCTCCCCGCTTCACAAATCACTCACTCCTCCACTCCCCTTGAGTGATTGCCTACTGGAACTCTTTCCCTGGCTCTGTCCTGCTCTGAGGGAATCTCTACCCTAACTTACCTGCCAACTTTTCCACCCTCCTCTTAGGCTATCCTTTTTCTCTTGTCCATTCACTTCTTTATTCCTCATTACCCCAATCAGTTTCTTCTCTCACTCCTATCTTCCTCAGCCCAGCAGGCACTCTGCTGCTTTTTGGAGAGTTGCTTCCCTCTCTCCCCTACCTCTCCACTTCCCTCTTCTCCCACTACTCTCCCCTCTCCGCCCACCCCCACACACATTTTCCTCTTCCCTCTTCTCTTTCCGCACACGTAAGGAGAGAGAAGGGAACAGGAGTGAGGAAGAGAGAGAAGAGGTACAGGTGAAAGTAAAGGGAATGGGAAAGGTAAAATGGGGGCTAAAGAATGAGAGGAAAAAGTAAGGAGAGGTGAAATGATAAGAGAAAAGCCTGCAGTTAGTGAAGGGATAGTTGGAGGAGACCTCGTTGGAGGCAGAAGTGAAGAACAGGTCTCTGATAGGAGAAGATAGTTGGGGAGGGGAAGCAATTGGGGAAATACCTGATTTTATTGACTCTTGGATTTCCGGTGATTGAATATAAAATAATCATTGGATTGATATGACTATTAGAAGCTTAATTTCAATGAGACAGCACCATATATAGAAGAACAAACAATATGACAGTGGTATGTGCTTAAATTGCTATAGGTATTCCTTGTTGTAGGGCAGTTCGATGAATGAAATTTTGCAGTAATTGAATTTGTAAATTGGGGAGAAATTTCAATCACTCATTTATTGAGTGCTTACTGTATGCAGAGCACTATACTAAACAATCAGTCCTATTGAGGGCTTACTGTTTGCAAAACACCATGCTAAGTGCTTGGGAGAGTATGATATAACAGAGTTGGTAGACACGTTCCCTGCCCACTGTGAGCTTAAAGCCTAGAGGTGGGATACAGGCATTAATATAAATAAATTACAGTTATATCCATAATGTTGTTGGGCTGAGGGAGGGGTAATTAAAGGGGGCAAATTCAAGTGCAAAGGTGACACAGAGTGGAGTGGGAGAATAGTAAACCCTCATTTCCTCTTCTCCCATTCCCTTCTGCGCTACCTTTGCACTTAGATTTGCCACCTTTATTCACCCCTTCCTCAGCTCTACAGCCCTAAAATTTGATTCCATAATTAGTTTAGATAATGTCTGTCTCCCACTTTATACACTCCTTGTGGGTAAGAAATGTGTTTACCAACTCTGTTATATTGTACTCTCCCAAGTACTTCATACGGTGCTCTCTGCACACAGTAAACACTCAATAAACAGGATTAATGGATTAGTGATTGACGTCAATGGGAAAATAGGGTTCAATATGCCAAATTCCACCTTTCTGAACGTTTTTCAGAAATGGAACTATTTTGCATACCAAGTAATGACTACAATAATTCAGAAAAGGTGGAAGGATTACAGTATATACTCATTTGGCTCTGATCTGACTCTGGTATATTGGGATCATTTTTAGATCTTCCTATTCTACTTTACACAAATTTGCACAGTTTAGGGTTTTGTGTGTGTGTGTGTGTGTGTGTGTGTGTGTGCGAGAGAGAGAGAGAGAGAGAGAAAGAGAGATCTGCTGGCATTGGTGACCTGATTCCTAGCTCTCTGGGTCCCCGAAGGCCCCCTTTGTCTCAATTACCCGGTGCCAGAATCCCTGAGAGAATCCACTACTAGCAGCAGCCCAGCATCAACATTGCTTCCAGCACCAATCAAGAAGCTAAACTGACATTAAAAGTTGGGGAGGAGTGGTCTGAAATCTTAGCTGGGTGTCTTTCCGGCCTCTGGGCTGACCAAAGCAGTCAACGGTATTTATTGAGCAGCAATTGTGTAAGCACTTTACTAAGCGCTTGGGAGAATACATTAAAACAGACTCGATTGACATAACAAGCTTTAAATTTAGAGGTGGAAATAGATATCAGTATAAATAAATAATTTATGGATAGGTCCATTAGTGCTCTGGATGTGCATGTTGGGGTAGAGGGGTGGTGTGGCGGGAAGAGAATAGGAATCTTCCACTTATCTCTCTGTCTCTTTAATCCTTTAATGTTTTCCCATTTTTTTCCAGGCATGTCTTGGTGTGATGTTAGTTGGCCCCACAGGTGGAGGAAAGACAACAGTCCGAAAAATTTTGGAAAAAGCGTTAATAATCTTGCCATCCATAAATTTAATATCACCTGACAACTTTGGTACCAAACAAAGGGATATTATGAAGGTAAGAAGTCTAGATACTTGTTTAAAGCTGTTATATAAATTTCTATCTTCCTTCAAATGTTAAGAGAATTTTAAAGCTCATTTACACAGAAAGAAATGCCATCATTTAGTTAGCCAAGCCTGGCCAGTTTCCCAGCTGTGACATTTCAGGCTTTAGGAGGTCCAAAACTGATAGAGATTAAGACAAACCCCATAAGGCCCTTGGGCAGTGTGTGGAGTGGGGGAGTTGAGGAAGTGTGGCACTGAGATGACTCCAGTTAACTCTCCAAGAGAAGTGGATTGATTCTCTAGAAACACTATAGCCTGCCCCCTTCTCCTTCTTCCTCCACACCCCTCACTGAGCAGATGCATGCCAGGAGCAGAAATTCTGTATCAGACTCATGAAGAACAAAAGGGAAAGTTACAGTGATTTCCCTAACACTGAATGTAAATGGTAATCAAATTATTAGGTTAAACAAAGCTACCATGGAAAATTATTCTACCCTAATAGACTGGATGGGAAAACTGATTTCAGACACAGAGTATTATTATGAAAAGGAAGAGTCTTAATTCTTCCCCTTTCACTTTGACAAGAAAGAACAAATGTAACAATTGACCAGGGAAATCTCCACTTATGACTGAAGGTTAAAAGCCAGACTAGAAAAGAGGAATTGCTATTTAGAGAATCCCAAAAAAGTAGACACACTTCCATTAGGAGACCTGATATTGTGCATGCTAAGGTAATTAAGGAATGGGCAGCTGTCGTTTTGGAGACATAAGTTCATTTTTGAGCCATCATGATAAGCTGGGAAGGTTAGTGGTTTTAGCCATACTGATTCTGTCATGTTGTTGACCTCAACCAAAGTGGTGTCTTCAGTGGCTCTGCGGCAACTTGAGTAGTGTCTTACAGGCAGGCTTCCTTAAGAAGTTCTATTTAATATTTCCAGTGATGACCTGAATGTGTAAATGAAGAACACACTGATCCAGCAAGTTGCAGGTCATGATAAATTGAATAAGGTTGTTAAGACTTGAGAAGGTAACAGTAGAATTCAAAGTGACTTAGATAAATGGGAAAAATAGTCCTACAAAAGCAGGATGAGACATTCAACAGTTGTAAAATGCAAGGCAGTGCACTTGATTAAAAAATAAAAGTGACAGGACACGACGAGATGACTGAGTAGCCCCAAGTGGAATAGAAAAAGTCATAGTAGAGCAGAAACCGAATACTAGTTATGGTATTTCATCAGGTATATAATCTACAAAAATCAAGAAGTAAATTCTCCCCTCTACTGTCAACTGATCAAGCCTGTTTCTGATCTCAGTCAGTGCATTTTTAAGGGCACCACTTCATGCCTACCATAGCCCTGCACTAAACTGGTGGCTTCGGGCTCTGCTCCTTTAGATAGCTGCAGCATCCCCTGTTCAACTCTTGCTCTTGCTATTCTGAACTGTTCTATTACATACATAGTACCCCTCTCTCCCTTCACCTGGGACTGGGGCTCTTTCTCCAATGCACCCTCCCCAAACCATTTTGGGCCTCATATTTTGTTCTTGTAAACCCAAATCCAGAGCCTAAACTCCATTGCCACCCTTTCACGCTCCCTCAGGCTGGACTCCATCACTGGAATCATCTCTCCCTTCCTCTCCATAACCTGGCAAGAAGGAACAGCGGAGAGGTGAATGAGAGAAGCGTAGGCGAGATGAAAAGAGAGGTTCAGGATTGGGCACGGGGTGATACCTGGGAGAAAATAGATTGGGATTAAGAAGCCCTACTGAATTGAAGTCCCATTCCCAGCCCCACATCCTGAATGCAATCCAAGTCTTCTCTGAAGAGGTACTCTGACCGTATTGGTCAGTTTAGCATTTGGTGGCTCTGTTAGCTGCCTCTTAGCCAAACATTTTTCGAGTTGTGCTAAAGAACAATAGAATCAGTACATCCCTTATGGAAATTTACAGGAGACTGAACAAACAGTAAGCTATTGCCTGTCCAGTTATTTTAAAAAACAAACAATTGTCTTTTTCAGACTTCAGTGAGAAAAGGAAAAGTCGAAACATATATTTTAAACCCAAAGTGTATTACTCTTGGTGAGCTGTACGGAGAAATGGATCCTATCACCATGGAATGGTCTGATGGCTTATTATCGTCAGTAGTTCGAAAATTTGTAAAGCACTCCACCAAAAAGCATGTAAGCGTGGATCTAAACTCTGAAGTAACTTCAGAAACCTCAGCTTTTCCCAGTGTAAGTTTTTTGAATAAATCCCGTAATTCCTTTTCAGAAATTATGTATTTCTAACATCTGCACAGAGTGTAATAGCTGTCAAAGGTGATGATTTTTATGAAGTGCTTACTATGTGCCAAGCCCTGGGGTAGATACAAGGTGAGCAGATTGGACACATTCCCTGTCCCACACTGGGCTCACAAAGCATTGTCTCCCCGTTTTACACATGAGGAACCTGAGGCCCGGAGAAATGAAGTGAGTTGCCCGAGGTCATAGCACAAGCAAGTGGTGGGCCTGGAACTAGAATCTGGGTCTCCTGATGCCCAGTCGCACTTCTACTACTAGGCCACCATGCCTGAAAACAAATCTTCCTGTGTCCAACGGACTGTGGCTGTCAGTATCCATTCACAAACTATTGGACTCTGTACCAAGGGTACGCACTGGCACTGAGTCTGTGTCTGGATGACCCTAAATACCTTGTTTTTTGTGCCAGGTGCAGAATATACTTTCTAGTAAAATTAGCCATGTCTAACTCCTGTAAATTTTCTTCTCTTTCCAGCCGTGTTTTTTAGTTCCCCTCTATTTTGTTTTGAAGTATTTCGAAACTACTGGTGAACGATATTGCCACCCAGAATATCGTTTTTTCAGTCATACAAATTTATATGTACTTTTTTTGGTTTCTGTCCATGTTGCATAGTGTAATTGATGGCCACTCAAATCCGCTGTCATAATCCTATCATATTACTATCACATAGCAATGTGTATCAGTATGGAGAGGAATATCATATGAAAGAATCTGATAGGTTGAAATCATTGATTAAAACAACACTAACACAAAAGTATTTTGACGTTGGTAGGAAGCCAAAATCTTATTGGATGCCTCCAAACCAGCATTGGGAGGACCACTCCTGCGGAAATGTGGTTTAGAATGGAGACCAAATTACATTCATATAGAGAATTTTGAAAATGACAGAGGTAGTATGCTGAAATAGACAGTGATGCCCCACACCGATATGTATTCATGTACACAATGTAAATTTTGACGTTTGTCAAGATTTGTTGCTCTCTAATATAGGAATTCTCAGTTGCAAAACACCATCCGAGCAATCCTATAAAGCAATGCCTATGATTTTGTTCCAATTCCCTGACAGTATTCTAGTGAAACGTGATTGAAACCTCATTTTATGGCATAACTGAGGGTACATCTTGATAGCTGTCTTTATGCACTACCCTCCTGTGGCAAATTACGCACTCTTATTTAACCCAGGCACTAAACGTGGTGAGAATTGCAAAATAGGTGCACTCTTCCCCCTGATACCCATAAATTGCACTGTTTCCTTATCTGTAAATAGCAAAAACCCCGTGGCTGCAATATTACTGCATGATGAGAATTACCTCTGATTATTCATGTAGTTCTGATTTAATTTTTGTCTTGCCTGGGTGAAAGCTCCTTTCCTTTAAATATACCTGCCATCTGGTGGCAAGATTGAAAACTGTGTACAAAAGGAAATATGTGCCCCAGGGTGTACTTGGAGGAAATTTTAGTTGTTCAGATTACATCATTTCTGGAGTACTCGCTCTAGGGAGACCACGGTAGCAGTACTGTGGTAGGTTGCAAAGAAAGAACAAATTTCAATCCTTTCAATTAATGAATGTTCAATTTAATTTGGTGCATGTCTAAGTGGTGATGTATCTAATTGACTTTATTAGACTATTTCAAGTACTCACAATTAAAACAAGTCACTATTTTAAGCAAAAAACATAAATCAACCAATCAATCGTATTTATTGAGCGCTTACTGTGTGCAGAGCACTGTACTAAGCGCTTGGGATGTACAAGCTGGCAACATATAGAGACAGTCCCTACCCAACAGTGGGCTCACAGTCTAGAAATAAATGCCCAGGAATCTGCTGCATTCCAGCAGGGCTCAAAGGCTGCCCAGGATAGCAGCAGAATGGCAAGGTATAAAGTAGGAGAATAAGGTATAAGATGTTCTTTGTTTCATTCTTGTACAAGATTTGAAGATTGGTGGTACAGGACCCCCAAACTGTTGATCATCTCTGCACTTTGCAATCCTTTCTGATAACTGCAAACTCCTCCTCTAAACTATAAGCTCATCGTGGTCAGCGGACATATCTGCCAACCCCATTGTATAGAACCCTCCCAAGCAGGGCTCTATACACAGTGAGTACTCAATAAATACAAGTGAGGCACAGAGAAGTTAAGTGACTTGCCCAAGGCCACACAGCAAGCAAACAAGTGCAGAGCTAGGATTAGAACCCAGGTCCTTCTGAATCCACCTGGCAATCTTAGCACTTATGTGTATGTTGATTTAGTTCCATTATTCATTTGCTAAGTTTATTGTTATCAATCAATCAATCGTATTGAGTGCTTACTGTGTGCAGAGCACTGTACTAAACGCTTGGAAAGTACAAGTTGGCAACATATAGAGACAGTCCCTACCCAACAGTGGGCTCACAGTCTAGAAGGGGCTCACAGTCTATCAGATGTATCTATATTTTCCCTTTTATTTCCAGTGTATGTATACTACCTGTATCGGCCTGTCTACTGCATTAGATTGTAAAATCTTCAAGGGCAGAGACCTTGTCATCTATTTTTACTCTGTGTTCCCAAGTGCATAGTACTGTTGTCACAATAGGTGCTCAATAAATACTGATGAAGAAGTGACTAAGATAAACAGTTGTTCATTGGAGTGGAGGCCCAGGAATTGAGTTAAAAGTTGAGCTGGAGGGATGTTTGGATTCAGTTGTGGAAATAATGGAAGAAGACAGTCAGGATTTGGTGTAGTAATTTTGTGAGAGAAACATAAAACAAAACATATTTTGTATACTTATCTTTGAAGTGTCAAAGTGAAAAGTGGCTGTATGCTCACATCCTTCTTATATTTGTCAATATGATATATCATTGTGAAGTTCATGAATATTATTGTCATATTTTAGGTTTTCACAATTGATTTCGATAACCAAGAAGAATGTGGTCATAATGTTCCTGAGAAGGATAAAGAGAGAAAGCCAACAGAACAAGGTTACTATAAGTGCTATCATTATATTGAGAAATGATAAATAATATTAAAAAATCACCAAACAAATGGAAGCTCTAACTTCTGTTTCCTCTTAAATAATTTCCCCAATTTCATACACTTTTTAGTCAGTTAATAAATATTTAGGGAGGAGGTGTTTAGTACTATTACAAAGATTTAATAATCTTTAGATTTCTTTATTACTTTATACTACGGATGAAAAAGTTCTAAGGGTTCACTTGCCAAGGTAACTAAAAATTTTGTTGACAACTAAAATTGGGCCTCAAGCCCCTTCCCCATCACACTGCCATGGAGACCTTGGAAAGTTCCTCCTCCTTCCAGAACCAGGAATGGTCCAGGTCTTCTGACAGCCTGGTCAGGAGGCCTAATAAGGAGATCCTTTATGTAATTAACAAACAGAGCTGCCGGGGCAGAGAGAAGGCATGAAATAATGTAGAACGGAACATAAGGGTAGCAGGGAAAGATAATTTAACAAATGATAATTTTGTTTGTCGGGTGAAGCCATCATTTAGTGAAACTTGCATTTATCTATAACCCACCAATGTA
The DNA here is from genome assembly GCF_015852505.1 of Tachyglossus aculeatus. Classification (NCBI taxonomy): domain Eukaryota; kingdom Metazoa; phylum Chordata; class Mammalia; order Monotremata; family Tachyglossidae; genus Tachyglossus; species Tachyglossus aculeatus. The sequence continues at coordinate 6,774,075 of NC_052084.1, read as the reverse complement.
CCCCAAAGAGGCATACTGGGAAGGAGAAGAGTGAGTGATAGTACAGACCATTGCAGCCTAGGGAGTGATTCTCTGTATTAAATGAGCATATGTCTGCTCCAAACAAAGAATGAGGCTCCTGAGCCTGTATTTGTAGCACCCTAGAGAATTCTGGACAAGTGAATTGGGCTCATGGATATTATTTATTTTACTATATTGTTTGTTGGCTTGAAAAATGGGTGGCATGATAAAGCCGTTCTTCATCTGGAACAATATTCTATTTCATCTCTCATTTCAATTTAAAAAAAATTTTAAAAGTTACTTGTGAGAAAAGCAGATACGTGTAAAATCATTTGAAACTTTAAAAGTTTTGGTTTTTGTAAGGACTTTTTAAAACACAGTATGGGTGTTTCTGGTAAGAAGTATATGGTCACATAGATCATGATTTCCATTCAGAATAATTAGAACCATGTTTGCCAAATAATTTAATTGTGTGATCAAACCACACAGTGAACTGTCAGATCATTTTGTTCCCCATTCACAAATTAAATTTTCAGAAATGAATTCATTCATATAGCATGTTGTTTTTGTTCATACAGGCATTCTCACAAGTATGGTAAAACTTTAAAAGTATTCCTTCAAACTACCCATGTATTATTTCAATTGACTGAAGTCTATTAGGCAGCCTAATCTCTTTCACTTAGGACAGGAGAGATCAATAGAAGAAAGGTTTTCTGTATTTTTATTTCTAGATAATTGATTAGCAGAGGGGATATTTCAAATTTTTCAGGTGGTATTTATTTTTATTGGAAGCCAGAAGGTAAGTTAAATTCCAGTGATTTGGGAGGAGGCCTGTAAACTCTCTATGCTAGTTTCAAATCACTGGGACTCTGAGTATTTGTGACAATCTAAAACTTATGAAGATTGAAAGAGCAATCTATGGCTATTTAAAATACCTAACTGTGACAGCAATAGGCCAGAAATAACCAGAAGAAACAATAGAATTGTAGTAACTGGCACATGGTCCTGCAGGTAAAATGACTACCAGTTCAAGGCAAAGAAGCAGGGAAAATGAGGGGATATTTCCCTGTACATCAAGGGCAGCTATCTTTGCTCAGTAGTATAAAAGATCAATAGGTAGAATAGGGAGCAACCAGGTTCAAGTGAAAGGTGAAAAGAATGAGGACAGTATCCTGGAAGGAGCTGGTTTAGGCTGTTAAACTTGGAAATAAATATGAATGAGGGTTTCATTAGTCATAAAGGCTGGTTCTGGTTAGGATCTGGTAGTGATGAGAGACTTTAACTGGAGCCTTTCAGTCCGTAGGCCAATTTAGGGTAACTGCCCAATCCCTACTCCATCAGGAGCCCTAATAATATAAATAATAATTTTGATATTTGTTAAGCACTTACTATGTGCCTGACACTATATTAAGCGCAAGGGTGGATACAAGAAAATCAGGTTGGATGCAGTTCCTCTCCCAGATAGGGTTCATAGTCTTAATCCCCATTTTACGGATGAGGTACTGAGGCACAGAGAAGTGAAGTGACATGCCCAGGATCACAAAGCAGACAAGTGACGGAGCCCGGATTAGAACCCAGGTCCCTCCGACTACCAGGCCTGTGCTCTAGCCACTAGGTCGTGCTGCTTCCCTACCTCTCCTGGTAAATGAACGATATGCAATAAAATAGGTAGACCTTCCAACTAGTCGCTTTAGAAAACTAAGTATTTTGTGGTGTTTGTGAATTAGAAACTGCAAACTGAAAATGTCTTCTTCTTTAGATAAAACATCTACTGACTGGCAGTGGATAATCTTGGATGGTCCAGTAGACACTGAGTGGATAGAAAACTTAAACACGGTGCTGGATGACAACAGAACCTTATGTCTTGCTAACAGTGAGAGAATACTTTTAACAGAGAAAATCAGAATGATTTTTGAAGTTGACAGTCTTTCCCAAGCTAGTCCTGCAACCGTCAGTCGATGTGCAATGGTCTATATGGTAGGTTTTCAAGAAAAGTGTGCCTACTGGGGGAAAAAGCATGTCCCATATTCAACTGACTTCCATCCACAAAGCTTTTTAATGTATGCTGAATTATATTTTTTAATGTCCTGAAGGGTTCTAACACCCTTCTAGGTGAAGAGGGAGAAATACATCCCCTACATCTCCCTTTCTCACCCAATATCTTTACCAGGATGATATCAAAATATCATTCCACGTAAATCTTGGAGGATCTTACAGGGCAGAAAACGGAAGAAAGAACAGTTTTACTCACTTTGACTCAAGATTTAGGGGTCTTTGGGGAGTCCCGTGGAGCCACCTTGGAGATTTGAGTTGGGCTTCAGCCTCTGCGTCCTTTCCATGTTGGCGTCAGCCCCCCTTCTTTGGGAATTCCACTCACTCTTAAGGTTATTCAGTTAAATCCCCAGGTTCCTAGTGCTCATGGTGAGCACTTCATTATCAGTCCATGCCAGTGTACCCCAAGGCATCTTCAGGAGTGTACTACCACCATTCCATGACTCTTACATGTGGAAAACTCCCAGAAGGCACATTTTGACTGGCCAGTCTTGAAACCTGACTGCTGAGGTTTGGAGGAATGTCTTAACTCCCCACTTCTCTCAGTGATAGTAAGTCTCTGAATTGTCAACACAAATTACTACTGGTATGCTCTTTGGTCAGCAGAAAATCAGCATTTAGTTAAGCATTGCCATTGCAACAGCTGAATAACAGAATCCTAAACTAATACCAGAATAACCATCTATCCATGATCTCATTTCAACCCAAAGAGAACTGCGCCATCCACCCCTCACCATAAACCGACTACTCGAGGCAACTTTGGGGGGGGCATGGCCCTCCCCACAGCTACTCGAAATATCTTCTCTATGAGTGTGTCATCCCCTCAGTCAGCATTGGTAGTTCTTGTTATAAGCTTCAACCTTCCTGGCAAACACCAGCTCCAAGGCCATTCCCTTCAGATTCTTTGCACCCTGCATCTTTTCCCTTTAGGTGCCCTCAATCTTTTTTTAGGTATTTTCAATTCCATTTTTAATATGAAAAATGTATGTTCATATGGTGTATTCACAGTTTCATTTACTAATCCCATGTCTGTTGTCATTATCAGGATCCTGTTGATCTGGGATGGGAGCCGTATATTAAGACATGGCTTTGCAAAACTTCTCATATTCTTACACCAAGTGGTATACAATGTCTTGAAAGGTTATTTGAAAAAAGTGTGAAAGAAGGACTCAACTTTTTAAAAAAGCATAAGAAAATGCAACCATTTCCTGTTCAGGAGGAAGGAGTTGTCATGAACCTGTGTAGAATCCTTGGTGCTTTCATTGATTTCATGAGCAAGAATGGAGGTTTTGGTCAAAGTAAGTTCACTTTTTTTCCAGGTTAAATTTAATGATCCCTTTATTTGTCGCGTGTTTAGATCTTTGACATGAATTAGGAGTCCTTTTTCAAGATTTCTGGGCTCAAAGATAGCCCAAAGATATATTTGTACATTTTCCTGAACAAGTTATATTTAGGAAATGTACCAACTCCACACAGAGACTTTTTGCTCTCTAGACCCCCCTCCTCATATCTCAGGCCGTCATATCCCATTTGGACTCCTTAGCCTCTCTTGATACACAAATCCAAAACCTCAACACCATCCTCTACACCAAGCTTGTACACTCCTACTAATAGTAATAATAATAATAATTGTGGTATTTAAGTGTTTATTATGTATCTAACACTGCACTAATTGCTGGAGTTGATGCAATATTAGCAGATCGTCTCTATCCTGCTTGATGCTCACAGTCTAAGGGGGAGGGAAAACAGGTATGTATCTCCATTTTTACAGACGTGGAAACAGAGACACAGCAGTTAAGTGACTTGCCCCTGATCCCACAGCAGGCAATTGGCCAAGCCAGGATTAGGACTCAGGTTTCCTGACTCCCAAGCCTTTGGCTTTATCGCTGTCACCACTTCCTCTGCTCCAAAGTCTGTCTTGATGCTGGACAATCTAGTTTCTTCCCCCTTCACTCCACTGAGACTACTCACCAAGGCCACTAAGGACCTCTGCCTTGCCACATCTAATGGGACACTACTCTATCCTAACCCTCCTCAACTGCTCAGCTGCCTTTGACACCGTAGATCACTCCCTAATCCTGGAAACAATATCTACCGTTGGTTTTTCTGTCACAGTTCTCTCCTGATTGACATCTTACCCGTGGGGCAGTTGTGAGTCCAGTCTTGCTGCACATACCCAATGTAGTGATTACAGGAGGCACATATCCTGGCATCAGACACTGAGAAACTGAAGCTGTGAGCACACTGTGCCCCTGTGTCTTGGCAGCATGCTCACCAATGAGTTAATTCACCTAAGTTGGCTGAGCTCAGAGGCAGCAGTGTGCATTCCAGAGACTGATGTTTGTAAGCCCTGGGGTGGTGAGGGGTGCACCAGCTAGTCTGGGCTCTTCCAGTCCACCGTAATGGGCAAGCACAATATAGCAGACACATTCCCTGCCCACAGCAAGCTTACAGTCTAGAGGGGAAGACAAACAATATAAATAAATAAAATTACATATATGTACATAAGTGCTGAGGGGCAGGAAGGGGGGGATGAATAAAGGGAACAAGTCAAGGCAACACAGAAGCCAATGGAAGAAAAGGAAAGCAGGGCTTAATCGGGGAAGCCCTCTTGGAAGAGGTGTGCTGGGGGTTGCCTCTGATGTGCTTGTATCCACCCCAGCGCTTAGTACAGTGCCTGGCACATAGTTAAGCGCTTAACAAATACCATAATTATTATTACCCCAACCTGCCATTCCCATCCCAGATATCTGACAAAAAGAGACTGTTTTTCAGAAGGACTTAAATTTGAATTCTGATATAGGTTGTGTGGATGGCAGGGTCACTGTAAACCTCCTGATGGCAGGTCTTCCCAAAGTAACCCTGCCACGTTGTATTACAAGTTGACACAGCTTATTGTTCACTGTAATTTACACAGTAGTTCAAAATCTTAGTGACACTTAGATGTTTTTCATGGTAGCAAATTATAGGGGGAAATGCTACACATCATCATCATCATTAAATAGTTATTAAATGCACATTATAAACATTTAATAACTGCTTAATGATGATGTATGCATTATTCCTGTACTCTCCCACCATGAAAAAAGCCAAAGTGTCTCCAGGTAGAAAGGGAAGAAAAAAGCCTGTCCTTTATGTGCAGGAACTCATAATCTAATAAAGGGAGATGAATACTGAAAAACTAAAACAGCTCTGTACTCTGACTCTTTGGGTTTAAGTACAACTTAAATAGCTGGGGGAGAGGCTTGTTTCTCACCATGCAGTACCTTATGCAGAAACAAATACATTTCCCCTGTCTTTAGAATGCTTAAAGGATCCCCAAAAGCAGAAACTGGCCCAGTTAGCAGTGGACTTTTGCATTCCACATCCCCCCCACTGCCCCTTCCCCCGCCACACTCATATACAAACACGCACATGCACACACACCCTTTGCCCAGTGGTGCTTGTCACTGAAAGCGAGGCTCCAGGGTTTGGATACTGCAGCCAGAACAATCCTGTATTCTTTGGCCAGGCTCCCTAGAGCACAGAGCCCTCCTGCTGTGTGACTGCATTGTAATAGGAGTAATTGTGGTGTTTGTTTAGCACATGCTATATGCTAAGCACTCTACTAAGCACTGGGGTGGATACAAGATAATCGGTTCCGTTGCCACAAGAGGCTCATAGTCTAAGGTGGAGAAAGACTAGGTATTGAATCTCCAAGCAAGTGGCATAGTTGGGATTAGAACCCAGGTCCTCTGACTCTCAAGGCCTGCACTCTTTCCATTAGACCACACTGCTTCCTTCAATGACCTGGTGGAGGGTTCAGTATGGGGGAGAATTTATAACCCACCATCTTTTTCCAAGGCAGAAGTATAGCTCCGTTCCCTTAATCTGCACTAGAAATCAGATTAAAACCTTTTACACAGAAAATTAATCTTGGGTTAATAGAAGATTTAAAAAAACATAATGAAAACTTGATTCTTCTCATTCTTTATGATGATTTTAACAAAGCTGAAAATCATGGAAATGACTCAGTAATGAACCAGGCTACCTCTCACCATACTTCGCCATCTTTGGTTAAATTCAAAGACCAAGTTTCTACACACGTGATAGAAAATAAGAAGAGGTAAGCTCTACCTTCACCTAAAGGCGTGGGAGATGAAAGGGGGGACAAAGTAGGGAATTGAAAATGAGAAAGGGAAGTGGAAAGGGAAAGGAGAGAGGGGGAAGGGGAGGAGAGGGAGAGGTCCAGTGGCAGCCAGGTGGAAATGTTCAGATCTTCACTTCAGTGAGTGTGCTAATGAAGTCGTCCCACCCTGCCCTTCCTAGCCCATCTCTTGATGTTACCGCAAGCCATTGGCAACAGTGACGGGAGTGAGGTGGCTTGCAGGAGTGGGGAGCTTGATGGAGAGGGGGATCCTTCCCTCAGCAGGATCAAGGTGGGGGGTCCCTAGGAGATGGGGTGAGGAAGAGAAGTCCCGTGGGGGCTGGTGGTGGGGTCCTCCCATGCCACGTAGGTTTCATTTCCACTGCCACCTGTTCTTCAGCCCACTGCCACCTGTTCTTCAGCTGGAATTATGGGGAGGGCAGCTCCTCCACCTTGCTGTTGTTCCCCTCCCACTGCCTACTCTGGCTGGGGTGTTGTCAGGGGACTTGCAAGACAGCAGGTTTTCCATGTGCTCAGCAGTAATATTGGGGGGCACTAAGGAGCAGGGGTGCATATCAGGTTGAGGCAAGGCTAGCTTTACATAACTTGACAGGAAGTGGGGTTGAATGCATAACTTGGGCTCGAAGAGAAGCAAAAGTTATTCTTTGGATCAACGGTATTTATTCAGCGCTGACTGTATGCAGGGCATTGAACTAAGCACTTGGGAAAGTAATAATAATAATAATAATAATAATGGCATTTAAGTGCTTACTATGTGCTTAGTACAGTGCTCTGCACACAGTAAGCGCTCAATAAATACGATTGAATGAATGAATTCTAAACACTGTGGGGATACAAGGTGATTAGATTGTCCCACGTGGGGCTTACAGTCTTAATCCCCATTTTCCAGATGAAGTAACTGAGGCACAGAGAAGTTAAGTGACTTGCCCAAAGTCATACAGCTGACAAGCGGCAGAGATGGGATTAGAACCCATGACCTCTGACTCCCAAGCCTATACTCTTTCCACTGAGCCATGCTGCTTCTCAAGACAAATCAATTTATAATGCAAAATTTACATACAATTGTAAATACATTGTAAATACAATTTACAATACAAAAGAGTTAGTAGACACGATCCTAGGAACTAGGATCTAGTTGGAGGGACAGGCATTAAAATAAGTAACAGACGGGGAAGGGGAAAGAAGATTATTGAGGCTGCCTCCACAGTAAATTCCACCCAGGTGACAGTGGTAGGGATTTGTTACTTTCTGTTCCTTAAGTTTCTTGATTTCTGAATTGCTTCTGCAGTAAATCTGACATAGACGATCATATCTGTCCTTTCTGTGAACAGGGCTATTAGTTAAGTTGTCTGGAGAATCACATAGACAAGAGAAATGAATCTGGTTAGGCTTTTCAATCCTGTGAGCTCTCATGCTGCTTACTAATGTTAGTTGCCGGTAATGAAACAATTGAAAGCCCCGTTGAGAGCCAAGTGAGTTGTTGATCTCGTTTCTTTTTCCCTTTTCTTATTTCTAGAGATGAGCCAAAGTGGTATCTCCAGAGGTGCCCTGAAAATCTATCACTGCTGTTTCAGAAGATTTTTGTGTTTGCTTTTACTTGGGCATTTGGGGGTGTCTTAAAACGGGAAGATGAACATGAAGATGACACACTGATAGGTTTAAGTTGGGGACACGAGTTTCTTGCCAAAGTAACATATGACTTTGACAATCTCGTTCATGAATTATTTGAAGGGGAACCACCATTAGGTAAAGTTTGACTGTTTATGCTACATATAGCTAGATTTGTTCTTGTTATTGAATCATTTATCTTTGAAATCTTTTTCATGAAGTTCCCACTTTAGAAATCTGAATGGAAAGAAAATGTTCATTTTGGGTCTTAGGTCACTTGAATTTATGGCAGATACTAAGGCTGAAAGCAAATATCAGTAATTTCTTGACAACCACCCCAGTCATTTAAGTCTTTGGAACAGGAGGGAGCAGGTCAACCTAGCCTAGAGCCAAACCCACCCTCAGAGCAGCTTCACCCCAGAGAGGGTTCCATCAGACCCACTCAGGAACTAGTCAGAAGTGTAGGAGGGTGTCACAAGAGACCAAGACTGCCTTGATGGAGTAAAAGTGGTGCAAAAGTGGGTCTCTGTGACATTACTAAATGGAATAGATTAATAATTTTCACCAAGTGGCACTGCTGCTATTTCACAGTACGTCAGGTGGTATTCTTTATCTCTCCTACATTGGAGTCGATTAGTTTTGACTGTAGGGAAGAGATGAAAAGGTAATTTAGGAGTGCATGTTTTACAACGTCCTGAAAAGTCATTTATCTGTCCCCTTGATGCAAATGAGCAGACAACTCCTGCCTTCTCCCTCAGTTCATGAATGTCCCTGCCATATTAATGATGTTCTCCATGAAAATATCTGAAAATGGTACACTCAAAAAGAGATATCAAAAGACACTAGATTAGTTGCTCTCTTGACATATCATTCCAATCCCTTTAATTCTCAAATTATTTTACACAGAGGCACCTTCACTATTTCCATGGTAATAAGAATAGTGACAGCTAGTGATGGCTTTTCAAGTCCAAGGAAATCAACAAGGCCTAAATTGGGCAAGATCTTACAGGGTCCTTATCCTATTTTTTTTTAAGCCATTAACCATTTTTAATGGCTGTGGGGAAAGGGAGATGGGGTGGTTTGACACCTGTGTTTTCTGCCATTAAAAATGATATATCAGAAGCAAACCCTCCTCCTAAATTTTCAGAGTGAATGCTTAACTATTCTGGGATTGCATTAGGAATGACTTGTTTTGACCACAGATTTTTCAAAAATCTAGTTTGCATCGTTGTGGTTATTAAAACATTTGCCAATATGACCTTTTTATTTCGTTGGTCTTATGTGTGAATTTCTTTCAATTATTTTTAGCCATTCATTTGCCACCTGGAGACTGCTCGATCTTTGGATATTTTGTAGATTTACAAACAGGTGATTTTGCACCTTGGTCAGACCTTGTTCCTGGTACTCAGTTTTTAATTCAAAATGGTAAGATTTACCTATGAAAACCCATAGTGATGATATAATTTTAAGGTTTTAAATTTTGTTGGTTTTCATATCGAAAAAGACTGTGAAATTCAACAGTAGGTACATGAGTGACTGGAAAGGCCAGTGTGGGAACCAAAGACCCAAACATAATTATACAGTAATAGTCTGTCCCCTGTTGAGCCCATGTTTGTTGTTTGTGGTGTCTTCTGTTGTTTTTGCTTTTGCTTCCTTGACAAGGAAGGACCACTGTTATCTTGATTGCAGTGCCCTGGGCTGGTTGCGGCAATTGTCAGTTTTCAGCTGAGATGCAGCATTATTAGAGGTCCTGTTTTGCTGTATCCTTAAAGTGATTCCTTGTCCTCCTTACTTTTGGTTTCCAAATTTCAGCTCCCTCTGCAGCATCTTTTGGGCATTCTGCTGTCATCCATTTTCCTTTTATTTTCTCACAGCCCACAGGAGACTGTTCCTCAAACAGTCAGTGCTTAATAAATACAACAAATAATGTTTAAAAATTAAAATTTAAATATAGAACCTGCAGTTTCCTATGGGATACCATACAATTTCACATTCACATTTGAAAAACCATCAAAATCTAGTTTCTTAGCACTCTATGAACACTTGTCAAGTAGAGGTTACGGAGTCAGAACAAGTACAGGGGCAGTTGAAAAGTCTAAAGTGGATTGGTTATAGAGCTCACAGTAATTTTTTGGGGCAACTCTATTATGAATTCTTAAAGCAATAAATAAGATGTAAAAATGTAAAACATTGAATGTGATTATCCCAAGATCCGCCCTTTCCTCTCCATCCAAACTGCTACCCTGCTGGTTCAGTCTCTCATCCTATCCTGACTGGATTACTGCATCAGCCTCCTCTCTGATCTCCCATCCTCCTGTCTCTCCCCACTTCAGTCTATACTTCACACTGCTGCCCAGATCATCTTTGAGCAGAAACGCTCTGGGCATATTACTCCCCTCCTCAAAAATCTCCAGTGGCTACCAATCAACCTACGCATCAAGCAAAAATTCCTCACTCTCGGCTTCAAGGCTGTCCATCACCTCACCCCCTTCTACCTCACCTCCCTTCTTTCCTTCTACAGCCCAGCCCACAGCCTCTGCTCCTCTGCCGCTAACCTCCTCACTGTGCCTCGTTCTCGCCTGTCCTGCCGTCGACCCCCAGCCCACGCCCTCCCCCTGGCCTGGAATGCCCTCCCTCGCACATCCGCCAAGCTAGCTCTCTTCCTCCCTTCAAAGCCCTACTGAGGACTCACCTCCTCCAGGAGGCCTTCCCAGACTGAGCCCCCTTCTTCTTCTCCCCCTCCTCCCCCTCCCCATCCTTCCCGCCTTACCTCCTTCCCCTCCCCACAGCACCTGTGTATATGTTTGTACATATTTATTACTCTGTTTTACTTGTACATATTTACTGTTCTATTTATTTTATTTTGTTAATATGTTTGGTTTTGTTGTCTGCCTCCCCCTTCTAGACTGTGAGCCCGCTGTTGGGTAGGGACCATCTCTATATGTTGCCAACTTGTACTTCCCAAGCGCTTAGTACAGTGCTCTGCACACAGTAAGCACTCAATAAATATGATTGAATGAATGAAAAAGGACAGCATAAACCTACTCATGATATAGGTAGGAGGACAAATAACTCCTACGTCATTTAAGAAAGAACACAAAATTAACACACCTTATTTTTTGAAATTTAGGAATTACACCCAACTCAAATCCTGAAGCGTCCAACAATAGAGAAATGAATGAAGGTGAAAGCCCTGTGTTTCTTCATCATATTTCTACTAGAGATACAGTATGTTTTTCGTTTCTGTTAAGTCTTCTTCTAAGGAATAAGCATCCTGTACTTATCACAGGTAATAAAAATATAATTCATAAAGTGAATTGTAATCTGTGATACTAAAAATTTACATTTGGACAAGTTAAATGAAATGTCTTTTCTGTCACACACCTTAAGTATTTTCATCAGTACTTTTCAAAATGAGTACAGTTACTTCTCCTATATCAGACCGTATCCTAGTGGAAAGAGAATGGGCTTGGGAATCAGAGGACCTGGGTTCTAACCCTGGCTCCATTTTTTGTCATCTTTGTGACCTTAACTTAACTTCTCTATTAGTTTCCTGATTTGTGAAATGGAGATTCAGTACCTGTCCTCATCCTACCAAAACTGTGGTCCCCATGCGGGATAGGGACCTTGTCAGACCTGATTGTCTTGTATCTACTCCAGCACTTAGTACAGTACTTGGTACATAGTAAGCACTTAATAAGTACTATTATTATCATTATTATTATTATCATACTGCATCTTTTCCTTTTATCTGGGTTGTGTTCCTATATGTTCCTTGAAATTGTCCATTTAGATTTGAAGAAATTTGAATCAAGGACTCAGAATGTCAATATAAGGGCCGGTGATGAGGCAGTAGATCCAAGTAATGACAGATGAATGGGTCAGTCAATACTAGGAAGAATGGAGGATTTTGAAATCCCAGTCTACTTTTGGGTCATTTGGGATGTTTTGGTCTTTGATGTTGAGGAAACAATATTCAGTGTTGCAGACCTAAGTTAAAGCTATACAAAGAAATGAATATACCTCCATATTTCTCCTTTAACTCTCAAGAGAAATCCAACTGAGTTTAAATAATTCTCATTTTTGGAATACCACCTACTTTTATTTTAGACAGAAATTTTTGCAATTTATTTTTCTCTTCTCTCTGAGAGAGAAGAAACAGAGCAGTAGTACAGTAAAATGATGAATGAAGAGACCTGGTGACTGAGTCAGTACAAGCAGCCATTTAGTACCTTATGTCAATTTATGCTTAGAGTATGTTTGTCATGTGGTTTGAATACCTGACTGGACCAGATGGCAAAAATGGCCAAAATTCACTAATCCAATTATAAATTATAATTTGGATTGGCAAATTATCTAACAAGCATGGGAATCGGTGTGGCCTAGTGAATAGAGCACGGGCCTAGAAGTCACAAAGACCTGGTTCTAGTTCCAGCTCTGCCACTTGTCTGCTCTGTGACCTTGGACAAGTCACTTAACTTCTCTGTGCCTCAGTAACCTCATTTTTAAAAAGGGGGTTAAGAATGTGAGCCCTATGTGGGACAGGGACCGTGCCCCACTTGATTCTTATATCTACTCTAGTGCTTAGTGCAAAGCCTGGCACGTAGTAAGCACTTAAATACCATAAAAAGGCTTCAATTTATCATCTCAGGGTATAATTTTCTTTGTTCCTAAATTGTTTTAGTTTGCTTGCCCAAATAAACCAATCATTGCAGCAGGACTTCATGCAGTTCAGTTTCAAAAGAAACTGAACCTTTACCTTAAGAACATAAATTCTAATTTGCATTTTGTTTTTCGGAGCAATTCAATCTTAAAATGATCAGAAACCCCTAGTCCCTAAATCCTTAGTTCCTGTAGGTGAACTCCCCCTCTAGACTGTAAACTCCTTATGGGCAGGAAACATGTTTGCTAATTCTGCTGTATTATACTCTCTTAAGTGCTTAGTACAGTGCTCTGCACATAGTAAGTGCTCAATAAGTATACTGTTGATTGACTGATTAGAGGAGGTTAGCCTGAAAAAGGTACAAACCAGAGTAGCATTTTTTCACCAAGGGGAACACTCTCTTGGATTTACACTAGATAATAATAACATTAACTAACGTTATTGTTTTTCTAGAAATTGAGCTTGATTTAACCCTTTAAAACTTAGTAGGCTGGCACCTTTTAGCCATAAAGTAACCTGAGTCAGAACCAAAGATACCTACCTACTCCCTCATGCTGAATGCAAAATATTATCTGAGAATCAGTATTCTATATCACATAACTGATTTTATTAATCTGAATCTTTCCATTATGATGTTATGGCAAAGAACAAATTTAAGATATAAACTTGAACTCACTACATGTTCATGGTTCAAAACTGAAAGAAATCCAGAGGTCTCATTCACTTTGTTAGGACCTGTGGGTTGATTTCTGTATATAAACTGTAACTTTATTTTCTTGTATTTTGCTAGGAGACACTGGTGTGGGGAAGACTGCCGTAATTAAACAAATGCTGAAAAAACTTGAGACCCAAGGTGGATTACATGTGAAATCTGGAACACTTTTAGGAGACATTTTCTATCATAATGAAAGTAAAAAAACAAGGTGTGTGTAATATTGGATTTTAAACAAAACTGGCTTAGCTGCGTAATGTTACATTATTGCATTAGTTTTAAATATGGTAAACTGTGTTTTGGAAAACAACCAAACAGATGTTTCTCCAAAAAGGCAAGTTATGCATCATAATGGTTATCCTTTAATTCTGACTGGAGGAGCACTTACGTGAATGCCCCAAAATTAAATAACGTTAGCTATGAAGAAATTATTGTTCTCAATTTTAAGTGAATTAAGGGGCAGATTGGGGTTTTTTTTACAAAATGCCAGTGATAAGTCACATAGTGTATTAAAAAAAATAAAAACATCTGGTGCAAAGGCTTCACATCTGGATAAGTCAGATGGAAGCACAATAACTAAGAAGATTGTTACTAAGACTATTTAAGACTTACAGCTTGCTTGGCTCAGTGGAAAGAGCTCGGGCTTTGGAGCCACAGGTCATGGGTTCGAATCCCGAATCTGCCACACATCTGCTGTGTGACCTTGAGCAAGTCACTTAACTTCTCTGAGCCTCAGTTCCCTCATCTGTAAAATGTGGATGAAGACTGTGAGCCCCCCGTGGGACAACCTGATCACCTTGTATCCCCCCCAGCGCTTAGAACAGTGCTTTGCACATAGTAAGCGCTTAACAAATGCCATCATTATTATTTAGAGAAGCAGCGTGGCTCAGTGGAAAAGAGCACGGGCTTTGGAGTCAGAGGTCAAGGGTTAAAATCCCAGCTCTGCCACTTGTCAGCTGTGTGACTTTGGGCAAGTCGCTTAACTTCTCTGTGCCTCAGTTACCTCATCTATAAAATGGGGATTAAGACTGTGAGCTCCCCGTGGGACAACCTGATCACCTTGTAACCTTCCCAGGGCTTAGAACAGTGCTTTGCAAATAGTAAGTGCTTAATAAATGCCATTATTACTATTATTATTAAGACTCTTATTAACTTGGATGAGGGTTTATGGACCCCAGAGTCAAAGATAGAGGAAGATGCCTGAATCTGGGTCCCTCAAATGTAAATGTGGCAACAAAAAGCACTTCCCCAGCTAATCAGAACTACTACTATTAATAATAATTGTGTTATTTTACATGCTTACTATGTGCCAGGCACTGTACTAAGCACTGGGGTAGATACAAGCAAGTCAGTTTGGACACAGTCCCTGTCCCACATGGGGCTCCCAGTCTCAATCCCCATTTTACAGGTGAGGTAACTGACTGAGGCCCAGAGAAGGGAAAAGATGTGCCCAAGGTCACACAGCAGACAGGTGGAGGAGCAGGGATTAGAACCCATGACCTTCTGTCTCCTAGGCCCATGTTCAGCTTCTGTGAAGGAGTAGTGAGATGTCCTTGGAAGGAGCATGATGTACTGTAATCCTCTCTCCGGAACACCTCGTACTTTCATTTTCTTTAACACTGAGTTCTATTCTTTGTGCCCAAATTACTCTCTGATGGTAAGTTGAGTTCTTAAGGAGATTCATGAACTCTTTCAGGCAGGCCCCTGGGTTATGTGTTGTACTCTGAGATAGCTCATTACTTCAGTAGAATTGAATTATAGCTTAAAAATCAATATGTTAAATTGCTTTCAGAAGAAAGTAGTTGGTCAGTGAAGTCTCCATAGTAAAGTATTGTACTCACTAACAGAGAGTAGTGACTGTTCACTTGTCTACTGTTAATTTAGTATGTGGTCTAAGCAAATGTCTCAGTTTACCCAGTTTTCACATGAGGCAGTAGTAATGCCTTCCTTGTCTCTATCACAGAAAGTTGGAAGACATTGGTCCTGGAGTTGGGAAAACAGACTGTTGTCAGAACACGAGTGCGCCATACAATCCTAGATCATATAGCACAGAAAGCTGGTGTGATTGAAGGAGGGCTAGGGATAGAAGAGAGAGCTATAGGGAGAGGAACTTGAAATGAAAATCTAACCTAAAGTTTTGTTAGGGGTAGTAGTAAACAAATGATAGGCACTATATTAAATATCAGCAGTAATGGAAGAGGAAGCATCTAGTCTTGAAAAAAGATAGTTGGAGGAAGAAGATTTTGCAGTAGCTTTCCTGTCCTTGCTACCACCAAACAGCTATTCAGAAGAATCTTATTCCACTTCATTGGTGCCCTTCTCATTTACACAGTTTCAGTGTCTTTTGGGAAAAATAAAGTGCTGAGAATCTTCCCAGATATCCGCTGCACTTGAAGAGCTTCTACTAATCTGTGGTAATGGTTAGGGAGGTTTCATATAACATCCTAAGTTCTTCTAACTGTTCTGGGCCTCTCATCCTTTATCCAACACCCTTCTTGGGCCTATTTATATTTGTCTGCACAGCTTCCACATGCTATGCAGAAAGATTTATCCTTTTGCTTGTGTTGAGCCTACTGCCTTCAAGAAGCTTTGGAAGGGGTCCCCAAAGTCCTGGTGATGGTGTTTGGCAAAAAAGAATTCCACGTTTATCTTATCTACACCCTTAGTGATTTTGAAAGCATCCTTCTGGTCCCCATTCAGCCTTGGAATTTCCAGGGTGGTCTTCAGAGGTAGCAGTTCCCCTGGGTGGATCTGTCCCACACTAGAAAGGGCCTTCCTTCCTGGGACCCCATCTCGGCACAGTCCTAGCCCGCAGAGACTCTTCTGTAAGAATCTGCCTGTTGGGATTGTTCTAGAAATCAATCAATTTAGTGCTTACTATGTGCAGAGCACTGTACTAAGCACTTGGGAGAGTACAATACAACAGAATTAGCAGAATTGTTCCCTTTAGAGTTTAGAAGGGGAGACAGACATGTGAAAGTACTTTGAAAAATCAAAATATTCAAGTTAAATCAACCAGCTTCCCCCAGGTTGGGAACCAGCCCAGTTCAAACTGACTCCCCTTAGGAGAATCTACAGTTCAGCATAGGCTTTGTTGGGCTTTGGGATTCTTGGCAGGCTGTCGCCCTTCTTGGCCACCGCTGTTGCCCAGCACCTCTCTAATATCAGCTGAGCCTTTAATCTATAGGTTGAGAACTGTTCTCAATGTATTGATCTGAGCGTAGACGAATTGAACTTTTCCTCCTTGTCACACATACTAGAAAAGAAATCCAAACTTATTCCACTTCTCACTAATCTTCTCTCTACTACGGCAACTGAAAGTAAAAAGTTAATTCTGATTTCTTGTCATCGGTTTTTAACAGCCTGAAACAGATTAGCTCCTTGATGCCTGAAACCCATTCAGACCACCGTAAACCTCTGCTGCCATCAGCTGGAATTTCAGGTAGGAGCACAGGGAGAAATGCAAGGAACCAAATGCCAGGCAATATGGTTCTGGTATCTCCTGGCCTCCTTTATCCAACTGTTTAACAATACTCAGTCTTAGATTCAACTCATTTTGAACAAATGTCACAGTGTTTCTGAATTTACACTCTTTCAGATTTATAGCACATTGATTTCAACATTGCCACATTTATGTCACTAGTTCCCGGAGAGTGGAGGGGTGGGAAGGTGCCACGGGAAAATGGGAACAATTATAAAAGCTACGCTGGGGGAAAGAGGGAAGGCAAGGTTTAAAAAGGGTGGGGGGACAGATGGGAAAACCGAGGGATTTGAAAGGGTAAATTACGAGGTGGAGTCACATGTGATGGTTGACATGCCCTTTTACTTCTTACTTCCAATGAAGTAAAAATTGGCTATTTCATCACAACCTCTGGGACCCATTATTCATCTGTAAGTACACAAATGAGTACACAATTCTGTGTAATTTTAGTAAAAAGAGGGTTATCAGACCTTGATTCAATAACCAATCCCCATTTATAACACTGTTCCATTGAGAAACTGGAGCTAAATCTTCAGGAACACGTGTTTCAGAAGTCTGAGAACTGAAATTATTCCCAGAAGTAAATCACTAATGCTTTTATCACCTAGTATGAATCAGTGTCACACTTCTGAAAGGACCAAAGGTCATTAAGATTCTATTCAGCAGCAGCAGCAGCATCTGAATTCAGTGCAGTTGCAGCATGACAAAACTGTGGTTGAATTTTTTCAAAAGGGAAAGTGGTATTTTAGGTAATAAGGGGCTTTCTCGGATCATCGTCATCATCAATCATATTTATTGAGCGCTTACTGTGTGCAGAGCACTGTACTAAGCGCTTGGGAAGTACAAATTGGCAACATATAGAGACAGTCCCTACCCGACAGTGGGCTCACAGTCTAATAGGGGGAGACAGAGAACAAAACCAAACATACTAACAAAATAAAATAAATAGAATAGATATGTACAAGTAAAATAGAGTAATAAATATGTACAAACATATATACATATATACAGGTGCTGTGGGGAAGGGAAGGAGGTAAGATGGGGGGGATGGAGGGGGGACGAGGGGGAGAGGAAGGAAGGGACTCAGTCTGGGAAGGCCTCCTGGAGGAGGTGAGCTCTCAGTAGGGCCTTGAAGTAGGGCCTCTGATCAGCGAGGGTATTTGTGGGGTGAAGTAGCCAAACTGGACATATACCTTGGTTAAATTAACATGAATCTCCCTTTCACTTTGTGTTTGTTGGCGCAATGTCGGTGAACTTGATCAGAAGCGCTTAGTACAGTGCTCTGCACACAGTAAGCGCTCAATAAAGATGATTGATCAGTAGACTTTATTTAGCCGTTGCCACTACAGCCACTTTTTGTAAATTAAGATAGCTCACTTTTCTCCTCACTACTAATGGGGCCAGCAGAATATGTCTTCTTCCCATTCTCTTGTTAGTAACTCTCACATCTTGGTTAAGGAAACTCAACCATTCCCTTTCTTTCTAACATTTCAATGACATTTATTGAGCATTTACTTTAGACAGCCAACTCTCCTGAGCACTGTTGGGAGTTAGAAGAGTAAAACTGAATCTCTCCCTGCCTCAAAAGTTATGCAGTTTATCAGTTTTCTTTACTTTTGCTCCCCACCCGCTATGAACAAGGGCATCTATTCCATCATCCATACTCAAGTATTTATATTTAATAATAATGAATAATTATGGTATTTGTTAAGCGCTTACTATATGCCAAGCACTTCTTTAAGCACCAGGGTATATACAAGTTAATCAGTTTGGACACAGTCCCTATCCCACATGAGGCTCACACTCTTAATCCCCATTTTACAGGTGAGGTAACTGAGGCCCAGAAAAGTGAAGTGATTTGCCCAGGGTCACACAACAAAAAAGTGGTGGAGCCGGGATTAGAACTCATGATTTTCTGATTCCCAGGCGTGTGTTCTATCCACTAATCCATGCTGCTTCTATTTTTTTGAGTTTGGCAGTACAGTAGCAGTGGTGGAAACTGGGCTTATTGAATCTGATCCTGTCTTGTGCCTTGGGAACCAGACTATCTTGTCTTTTGGTCTTCCCCCTATTTTCTGTTTTCTGTGTGCCATATTGTATCCTTACATATTGCCCATGGGCAGTAAGCAGCATATAGCCCTTTTAGCACAAGGAAGGGATAGAGTGATAAATGCATGCTCCCAACAATTTTGCCATCTGAGTGGCCACCTTTGCCCCACACTCTTGTGACATCTCGATGCGCTTAGGTGAAGCCCAGTGAGGAGAAACAACAGGAACTAGAGTAAGTGGCTACCACCAAAAGAGTACATCTCCATTTCCCATATGTCTGTGTCAAATGGAGAATAAGGGAGGGGTCAGAGGGGAAGGTTGCTTTCCCTTCTGTTGCTTTTCTGGATTCATTGTTGTGCCCTTAAGTTCCTCAGAAGAGAAATTAGGGATCCATAACAATTCTGACAAAACAATTTACAGTATAGCACTAGAAAAAATATAAGTGAAGTTGAAGCACTAATTTTTCAGTTGGTATTAAAGCAATATCTTTACATGATCACCTGGGTAACACCGAATGCTAAGTATGAATGTGTGACAAGCATTAATGCTAACTTGATTGAACTTTCAGGCATGACTTGAACATAAATTCCCAAATTGTAAAGCATAGCTTTTAAAATCACCTTATTTTATTCCATTTTGTTGACTTCGTTTGGATTTTTAAGTGAGTAATTAAAGGAAATATTATTTCCTAGCATTTCCTGAGCTTACTCTTCCATATTATCCCTTACAGAAAAAGTTGTGAAATCCAGCCATATGGCAATTGCCACTGATTATGCTGTGAGTTCATCAAGGAAAAATACAGGTGTTATAGTGACCACAGTTCAATTTGGTTCCCGAACCACTGCTGCCAAAACCCAAGCTTCGATTCTTAAGAATTTAATACGAAAAAGTAAAGACACGCATGGTGCTCCAAAAAACAAGAAGGTGAAATAATTCTCAACTCCATCGTTTTGTACTATGGCAATAGGATATAGTGCCTAAATAACTCGGTTATAGAGGTATTCTTATGGGGTGGGGAAGACAGGGCTACCAACTTGAAAGGGCCACCATTTCCAGGTCCAGTCCCTTGCCTCTCTCTCTTTCCCATGGCTCAGGTGGAGGGCTGTTTTAAAGGACAAAAGTAACTGCTCCTTCTGTACTTCCACTCCTTATGGTGCCCTAGCCTCCCTCCCCACAAACAAGCTTGAGGCAGAATTGATCCCAGGAATCAGTATTTCCCAGGAATCAGTATTTCCCAGTCTCAGCCTAGAGTGGGGACAATTTCAGGGGCCGAACAGTAGTTCAAAGGGAGCAGTAGTTCAAATCTTTAACTCCTCATTCCCTTCTGGCCGCTAGCTATGGTTTTTCCCGTGGCTGCCAAACATTTAACCCTGGCCCTGTTGGCTCAGTTTTGTGCAAGAGGTCAGAACCAGAATGAGTATTACTGCACAAGGTTCTTCAGGAGCACAACCCCAGTGTTATGAGAGGGAACAGACTGCTTCACATTAGTCTTGTCTAGATATTTTTTCACCTGGGTTAATTAAATATTGAGGCTCTCAGATGTTGTTTAAAGGTTCACTTAGTTACCTCTTGGAATATTGAGTAATTTCCACTTTTGTTTTCCAAATTTTAATAAGCCATGTGGTCCCTAGATATTTTAGAGATCACTCCAATCCGTATATAGCCTTAATACAGGACACAAAGTCTCATACTAATAAAGTGGAGGCAAATTTCTTGGTAGGAAGTTCTTAACTTTAGAAATCAATTTTACTTATGAACTGACAAGGGTCAGACCACCTGTCTGGAGCAGGATAAGAAAATGTCCATGCCATTCAGGGTTCCCAAAAAGGAATGACAACATGCTTGTATATAGAGGATTTGGGACTAATTCTAAAACTTAAAAAATATATTTAGTATATGGATGATAAAGAATGAAGAAAAATAGTGATTTTAATCAGGTCAGTTTTATATATTTTATGAAACCTGTTGTCTCCAGCAGGACATGTAAATGTAACTTCATAGAATTCATTCAGCAGGACTTCCCTGGGGGATCTTGGTCATATTATTGACCATTTTCTGTTGTACATCCTCCCACACACTCACATAAATCCACTCCCTAATCTCCCCACCCACCCACTCTCTCCATTATGTTCTCCTTAGTCTGTAATCTCTCTATTATGAATGTATAACCTGTGAATTAAGTTGTCACTAAATGGGGCCCCCTCCCCTTGCAATCCGACACTTCCGAAGTTCTTAATGGCCCCTGGAAGGCATAGACAGAGAGGACTACATGGGTTAATTTTTTAGTAAACTATCTGAAAAAGAACTTAATAATAATGGTGCATTTGTCACTTCACAGTTTAAGAAAATAAGGTGTGAAAACATTTTATTTATTTTGTTTATTGTTTATGCTTTTCCCCAAGGTAATAGTATTTATTGATGATCTGAATATGCCAATACCAGAGAGGTATGGAGCCCAGCCACCACTTGAACTAATCCGACAATTCTTGGATTTGGGAGGGTTTTATAATACGGAACAACTTGCATGGAAGGTACAGTATGATCTGAAACTTGTTTGTATTGTTATTATGAACCGTAGTTAATTCTAACAGATTAATAATGATTTGTGTATATGTCTTTGTTAACATTAACAAAAGCTTAACTTGATCGTTACCCAACAGCATCATGTAAGCAGAGTTTCATAATTGAAATGTACTGTGTTTCTTTATGTTCAAACTGAGCTTTTCAGCGAGGTTGGAGGTTGCTTAAACTGTGCAAATCGATGCAGGTTCTCAACTTCAGTGTCTGTAAGGAGTTTGAATAGATGTAAAGTAAATTGGGCTGTGGGCAAGAATGAAATATCATAAAAATTTAAAATGTGACCCATAGCACTAGTACTTTTTTATTTGATGCTTATAATATTGCTGAAAATACATCTGTAGCTTGTCTAGGTGTCCATCAGAAGGGCTAGTGGAATTTTTGTGGGCTCAACATAAATATACACATATGACTGCCCTAGAACTTCCTGTGCTTTCAAGTAAATTGTTCTGGAACTTTTAAAAGTTTATATTCTAAACAAACATTTT
Source organism: Tachyglossus aculeatus (assembly GCF_015852505.1). Classification (NCBI taxonomy): domain Eukaryota; kingdom Metazoa; phylum Chordata; class Mammalia; order Monotremata; family Tachyglossidae; genus Tachyglossus; species Tachyglossus aculeatus. The sequence continues at coordinate 6,752,298 of NC_052084.1, read as the reverse complement.
AAAAATAGGGAACATATATATACTAACTTACATTCTGCCCAAGTATATTTATATTACTGGCTGAATTTGTATAGAGCAAAGGAAATATTTGTTGTTTTTTTAATTGTAAAAATGACACATTTAATGTGACAAAGGAAGTAGTCTTATGTATTAATGGAAGGTACAATTTGCTGCTAGTGCCATGTCCACAAGTTAGCAAGAAATGACTGAGACCAGTCTGTTTGAGGTCCTGAGGAGATGATTTTCTGTCATATTAGTTACTTAGAGCTAGCTCCTGATTATCTCATGGAGTTGGCCTATCTGCCTCTCTGTACCTCTCAGGGATGTTGTGAGCGTATCGCTGTTGTTATTATTATCAGATGCTCACCCTGCTGATTATTCTTTTTGTCTTAAATGCTAATGATTTGTAAGGGCTTTCCATTTAGACAAGTTCTGTATCGGTCTTTGCAGCCTGAATCCATGTCAGAATGCTATTTCTCTTCCACGTGATGTGAGCTGACAGAAAGTAGTCCCTCTTTATAATTATCAAGTTGTTACTACAGTGCTTTGCACACAGTAAGCACTCAATAAATACGATTGAATGAAAATATAAATCAACCATTTATTACTCTAATCTTCCTTTTTCCTGTAGCAATTTGGAGGGACTCTGGTTTCTTGTTTAAATGAGTTTTCAAAAGATATAGTTTGTTTCCTGTAGAAACAGTCATACTACGCTGGAACAATATTTCTTGCTATTGTGGTATTAAGTGCTTACTATGTGCTAAGCACTGGGGTAGATTCACGAGGACCAGATGAGAGGATGCAGTCCCTATCCCACACAGGGCTTCCAGACTAAAGGGTAGGGAGAGCAGGTAAAAGCAGAAATCAAATCCAGGGGCTTCAAACGTTAAAGTTTGTGGGATATTCCTTCACTGTGTCAAAACATTGATTTTTGAAAGTAACTGGTGTTTTTTGATGTTGTTGAGGTAATTTCTTTTCTGCTTCCTATAGAATATTCAAGATGTCTCTCTGGTTGCAGCTTGTGCTCCTCCAAGTGGTGGGAGAAATGATATCAGTCCACGACTTCTCAAACATTTTTGCATGCTAGCGATGCCTCATCCTTCACAAAATGCCTTGCATCACATTTTTCAGGTAATCGATTGGTAGAATGTGGGAGAAGTACACCTTAAAAAATTATCTATAAGTGCTAGACTTCTGTCTGGCATATGGCCCTACACCATCCAAGCACATTAGGGCTGGGAAAGGGTAAATAGCCTTAAATTTATGAAAACTGTAATTCTCCTCGCAAACTATCTTTGGCCTACTTCTGTTTTGGTTAAAGTGGAATAGAAACGAGTAAGAGCCTGACATGTGACATCCCAACCCCTCAGGCCCTTGCTTGGGAAAGATTGTGGGCAATCTTTCCCAAGCTCTTAATACAGAGCTCTGCATACAGTAAGCGTTCAGTAAAATGCGATTGAATGAATCAGTGGTATTTATTGAGCATTTACTGTGTGCAGAGCACTGTACTAAGCACTTGGGAGAGCACAATACAACAGAGTTGGTAGTCACATTCCCTGCTTACTACAAGCTTATGGTCTGGACGTGGAGACAAGGGATTCTTCCTTCCAAGGCGATACTCAGGGCTGAAGGTTTTCCCAAGTTTAGACACCGAACCGTGAGGCAGGGCAGCTGCAAAACTGGAAAAACATTAATAAAAGTTGCTTATATTCTCTGGAATGTCCTAACTAGTCCCCACAGCCCTGCATGAGACTCTAAATAGGTACTTTTAAAAATGTGACTGCCATCTTTTGGCCTTTTATGTGCCCATTACTTTACTAAATGTTATGTTAAAGTAATCTCAATCTTTTTCATTATTGATACACTGCATTAACCTTCTTAGAAGCAGCAGTCAACTGTAGAATAATGAAATTTGTCTTGCAAACTGGAGTCTGACTTATTTTCTCCTTTAGGTTCATATGGGAATATATTTACAGAAAAATAACTTCGTATCTGATGTCCAGAAGTGCAGGAATTGTCTGGCATCTTCTTCATTGGCTTTGTATTTTAACATGTGTCAGAGTATGTTGCCAACTCCAGCTAAGTGCCATTATATGTTTAATCTTCGAGATTTGTTCAAGGTTTGTGCTCAACTCTATTTCACATTTTGGTAGTGCTTAAAGAGCATTTGATGAGAGAAAATGCAGTACTCTGAGTGTTTTAGTCTTTTGTCTGGTGTGTTTCCTTGTAGAATCTTTTTTTTATCTTTTTAGTGAATCCTATTCTTTCATTCATTCATTCAATCATATTTATTGAGCTCTTACTGTGTGCAGAGCACTGTACTAGGCTCTCGGAAAGTACAGTTTGGCAACAGAGACCAATCCCTACCCAACAGTGGGCTCACAGTCTAGAAGGGGGAGACAGACATCAGAACAAAACAAGTAAACAGGCACCATTAGCATCAAAATAGATAAATAGAATTAAAGATAAATACACAAAAGGGCACAAATACATGACCCGCTCCCCTCGGCTCCCCAAGAAGGTAGTAAGACTTTGCTGTGGGACTATGTCCAACATGATTAACCCCAGCGCTCAGAGAAGTGCTCGGCCCGTAGTAAGTTCTTAACAAGTACCATAATTTCTATTATTATAAACGGGCACAATGTATCTGGCAATTCACAAGTGGTTTGGCAGCCAAATATGTTTATATTAACATTGAACTAAAGCCAATCAATTACTGGGACCACTCTAGAACTACATTTTCATTCATTCAGTATTATTTATTGAGTGCTTACTGTGTGCAGAGCACTGTATTAAGTGCCTGGGAGAGTACAATACAACAATAAACAGACACATTCTCTGCCCACAATGAGTTTACAGTCTAGAGGAACTTCCCATTCTGCCTCAATCCCTGTTCTGAAGATGTGGCTTAGAAATCCAGTCACCCTTGCATTTCTAGAAATCAAATGTGAGATCTTCATTTATCCCTTTATGTCATTAGCAATTTGCATGATTAGAATAAATTGGAGTCCTGGGGCCCCCAACCCCCTGGCCATTTTCACACTTCAGACATAAATATGCTACTGCAGTGTATCTCTGCCCGTGCACATCCCCATTTTGGACCTTTATCTTCCCTCCCACTTCGGATAAGTCCTACTTTTGGTTGGGCTACCAGTTCAGTTTGCTTTCTCTTTCCTCTGACCAAGGGTGAATTGCTAAACTAAATTATTCTGAGTTGAAATTCAATCAGTTTCCTCACATCTCAAAAACACATACATATGAACCTTCTACTTTCCCTCTCAAAGCAGGTCAGTAGCAAGCATACGTGAATACCTAACACAAAAGCACCTGTCCGCCTTCCCCTTCAAAAAGGAAAAAAGGAAATGACTGTTCTCTCTAAATTAAATGCCTTTTCTGAAAAACTGAACCTGTCAGAATTTTGTTTTCATCTAGTTATAGCTAATTATTGTATATTTTAACATGTATTTAGAGGAAGTGATGTTAATGTGGGAAGATCTCATTTTACAATTCCTATAGCTTCTTCAAGGATTGCTGCAAGCCCACAAGACTGTTATTGTCTCTAAAGAAACAACTGCTCTTCTCTTGGTACATGAAGCCACCCGAGTGTTTCATGATCGTTTAATTGAACCTACAGAAAGAAATCTTTTTCATCAGTTTCTTTCTAAGGAGTTAGGCAACTATTTTAAGGTAAATTTTTGTATTTTAACTTTTTTAGCATATTTGCAGAAGTGTTGATTTAGCAAAGTTAATCGTATCTGAAAAATACAATTTGATTATTTAAAAAATGAAATGTTATTTTCATTAAATAAGGCTTAAATATGCAACCTATCACCGTTAGCTTTCCTAAGTAAATGCAGATAACTGTAAGATCTTATTTCAAGAACTTGTGAAATATTCTGTGCTGTATTCATGTCACGGCAAAATTAATTCTTACAATGAGGAAACATGGCAAGCTACATTTATTTATGGCTTCTCAAAAGCTTATATAACTTTTTTGCACTTCTCAGGGATTAAATGTACTGCATTTTTTTTAATGGGACTTGTAAAACTCTATGTGCCAAGCACTGTATTTTGATTTTGATTCTCTAAAGCAGATGAATATAGCACTTTGCCTTGGCTGCAGGTTTCAAACTACATAAAGATATCTTTGGTATACATAGTTGTAGCGACTAGTATTGCTGAAAGTCACAAAAATACGGTAAACTAGGAGTCGGGCTTTCTATGTGTCCTTTGGCAAGGCAGAGAGAATGGTAGCCTTTCTATGCTCCTACCCTGATTCAGGAACTGAATCAGTCACTCCAGTTTCATTCCCTGAATTCCAGGAAGCCCATTCTCATTTTGCTGCACCCTGAGTTATGATGCTCATACCCGAAACCCCCGACGTGAGGTCAGACGGCCTCTCCAGAGCCCTCCCTATCACACTAGGGAATCCAGTATGATGCAGATTCCAGACACTCACACATAGTAAGAGGAGCTTAATAGCTTAAGCCCTAAGTCTGAGTCCTTTTAGGCATTTTGGCAACTTTTAATATATATAAAGATAGGGTGAGGGCAAGAATAAATCACTAACACTTATGCTTCCTTTCCTACAATAAAGGATCTTGAAATGATAAAATTCCGTTTTAAGATTTTGATTTAATCTTCATTGCTTTGGGACTGTTAATTTATTCCAAGTGAACGAGAGGCAAGAATAATGTAAGGCACTTTTTGCCTCATATTAAGTTCACAAATGCTGTTTAGTAGAAAATATGTTGTGTCTAAAAATATGCTGTCTACCAAAAAAAACACCCCAATAACTATTTTAGGATGGTTTGTGTATGTATTTAAATTAAAAGTAAACATAAGAATGTTAATAAAGACCTCTTACTAAATCTGATCCTCCTAGCCACAGCTCCCAAATATGGAGTGATTCACCTTCAACAGCTGCAGAGAGGAGAGTGAGCTCTCTCCTCCTCCCTCTCCATCCTAAACCGCTGGACATTTTTTCCAAGGGAAAAAGATCACCAGTGGGATCCCCCGCTCTGTCCCTGGTCACTTGTCCCAGCTATTCCCTTAAACTGCATTGCACACTCTTGGTGGGACACACATGCAGGACATCCTCCTGCATATATATATGTATATATGTTTGTACATATTTATTACTCTATTTATTTATTTTACTTGTACATATCTATTCTATTTTATTTTGTTAGTATGTTTGGTTTTGTTCTATCTCCCCCTTTTAGACTGTGAGCCCACTGTTGGGTAGGGACTGTCTCTATATGTTGCCAACTTGTACTTCCCAAGCACTTAGTACAGTGCTCTGCACACAGTAAGCGCTCAATAAATACGATTGATTGATTGAGTGATCCTCGGGTATAGCCTGTTGGGGGTAGCAGTGATAGTCTAGTTCCATTTCCCCACTCACCAACCAAATGAAAGCCCACAAAGATTTCCCTCCACGTGCATAAGAGATTCAGGTTGTAAGTAACTGTCAGTAGTTTTAAAAATTATAGTGTACATTTTCAGATATATAGGGTTTTCAGCTATACAGTCTTAGTGCTTTTTTTCCTACAAACATAGAAAGGCCCAGATCTGTTAATGTGCTAGTTTGAGCATGACTGGGAAATGTGGAGTTGGAAGGGAGAAGAATGGAAAAAAAAAAAATCGCAAATAATGTTTGTCTTAGGGCTGGAGAGTTCTAGATAGTTGTTCCAAACCTATTTCCTTGCTCTCCTGAAGCATCATCATCAATAGTGGTATTTATTGAGTGCTTACCTTGTACAGAGCACTGTATTAAGCATTTGGGAGAATAAAATACAACAGAATTGGCAGATGTGTTTCTTGCCCACAGCGAGCTTACGGCCTAGAAGGGGAGACAGACATTCGTATAAATAATCCAGGCAAGAAAGTTCTTCAAAAAGGAATTTATTAATATCATTTTATTTGTGGAATTGCCTGACTCTGTTGAAAAAGAAAATGAAATATCTCTCAATAGATCTCTTGGACCAAGGAAGAACTAATGAATAAACCAACCATATTTGCAGATTTTTTGGATATAAATAAGCCCAATAAAAAGAGAATCTACCAGAACATCAATGACTTCAAAAAGCTTGCTGATTTACTTGATGAGTTCCAAATAAATTTGGGTTCTACAGGCTTTGAGGTGACGGGAAACATTATATCATTTGTTGTTTGTAGCTAATGAATCTAAGCTGTGCTCTTCTAGTATGCCAAATGGGAGATAGCAGATTTCTGAAATTTCATAACAGGATTTATAAATATGGAATTTTATGGCTAATGTCACTAGATGGTACACACATATTGTGTTAAAGATGAGATGGCCCAGGAAAGAATTTTTCATCAGCCTTGGTTGTAGAGATTGAATTTTGAGAGGACTAATTTTAAATGATTAGCTTTGTTGCAAACTAAATACAATAGTTCAGATATCATTAAGACTACAAATTACTTTATCGGCGACATCCTTATCACAAGCCTGGTCTGCACAATCCATGTTCTCTCAATGGGAATGTGCTTTTCCACATTGAGGTTTTCATCTCTGGAATGTGCATCAAGTCTTCCAAGACTTAAGGAACCATTTGCTCTTACATTTCTCATTGCCACTGAGATCCCAAGTCCATGGCAGATTCAAAGTTCCTGAGGGCCTACAGCCTGACCAAGGGCCAGAGACTACCAGCCCTGTGCCCTTATTAATCATCCCAAGAAGATAAATAGTCAGGCTTCTTGCTGATGCCATCAAGTAGCTGCAGGGACAGCAGAATCCGCACTTGCCGTGTCCTGATGGGTTATTGGGCTGCATCATGTAGCGAGAAAGTACTATGTGTTTATATGTAAGGTTGTGGTCCATCCTTCCCTTCACCTCTGACTGATTTAAACTACCCTCCTACGCCCCAACCAAAACCTACAGCATGGAATTCCTGTAGGTTTTGGCCTTATTCTTCAGGCATCGAAAGCATTAAGGCTCAATTTGTAATAGTGATTCCTGTAATTTACAGTGACTTCTTCTATCCCTTTGAATTGCAAAATTTAATTCTGTTTCCTCCCTTCAGTCACAGAAATCCATTTACATGCCCCTGGTTTCTTTCCTAGCTTTCACATTCGATAGTATTCTTTAAGGAAGCCATAGAACATATTACAAGAGCTGCTAGAGTCCTTCGACAAGCAGAGAGTCACATGTTGCTGGTAAGAAAATATTTACATTTAAATTTTTCAAGGTCAGATTGGTATTAAAAAAAAGAATTAAAAGAATTCAGTGAGTTGTTGCTTTTGTCTTAATTTTAAAATCTCCGTTTAGGAAAGAACAAGCATAGCCAATGATTAGGATATACCCTGAACTTTGGTATTGTACCCCTCCTAGCACTTAGTACAGTGCTCTGCACACAGCGGAAGCTCAATAAATGCCACTGTCTTAATTTCAAACTCTTCAGTTAGGAAAGTACAATCATAAGCATTGAATTTTAACATGAGATTGCTTAGGATATACTCTGAACTTTGCTATTGTACTCTCCCAAGCACTTAGTACAGTGCTCTGCGCACAAAAAGTGCTCAGTAAATACCTTGGTGTTCCCCCACTTGTCATGCAGGTCCCATAACTTGGCCTGTATTTCACTCCAGGACAAGCATCCCTTTTGTGGATTGAAATAACATCAAGGTCTTCTACACATCGTTGAAAAGTGAATAAAAACCGTCATTGGCACAGCCCCGCTGAAACAATATAGGTTAATGGAATCACCCTCATTATAGATGGAGGGTGTCTTTAAAAAATGGTAACATCAGTTCAGCGGTCATCTTCACGCACCTTTGAAGGTGATTCTCTATAAGGAGTAGTTAGTGTACCTATGCATGAAGCTGGTGACTTTCACTCCAACATTTAATGAAGTCACCATGACAGTTACAGACATGAAGAATGGGCAGAGCTCCCAGATCTAACGGTTTATCTGCCAAGATCCGTAGTCAGGAAGGGGATGTTCTGATCAACCGCCTGCATAGATGGGGTCTCAGCATATGGAATCTGAAAAATTGTCACACAGTTTCAGAGCCATCGTCATCACCATCCTCAGAAAGGAATATGAGAGAACTCATTGTAGAAACTGTTGGATTTCATTGCTCTTCCATCTGTGCTTTGGTGGCCAAACCGTCCAACATGCAATTCTCAGGCAACTTTTTGCCACTTGTATTCATGTCTGGGCAGTAGGAGATAGTAACTCTCTACACAGAAAAGAGAACTGCTTCAATTTAACCCATGGCTTTTTAGAAAGCTAGCAGACTAATTTTGCATATTCTTTATTTCATTTTTTTGGCTGTCCAGAGTTGAAAGATTGCAGGCATGCCTGGGCTTATCTGAGAGTCTTGGGACACCTGAGAAATCCAAGAATCTAAACCTAATCTTAGGGCTTGTTTGCCACTCATGTGTTTATAACCAGCCACATTCTTCCAGGGAATAGGAAAGTGTACAAGCACTAACAGAACTGTTCAGAAGTAATAGAAAAATACAAGAGCTATTTCAGAAATATACAGGAATACATTGGTGATTACGTTCCCAACCTTACATGCTTTTTAGATTAATCTTTACCTTATGAAAGCCATTCACATTTTCCTAGGGATTTCTGGGGAAATTATATTTATGAGTCTTAGCAGGTGAAATTCATATTCCAAAAAAAAACTTACAGGTATGCACTTAGATAACACAGGTAAATCTGTTTATATCATTGATATATTGGAAGATTTCTTAATATATCAATTGGTTTGAATGATTCTCTTCTATTCCTAAAGGTTGGATTAGATGGATTTGGAAAAGTAACATGTGCAACGATAGCCTGTTATTTGTTAGACTGCAATATCCACCGATTGTCGGTGACTCGCAATTATGGCCACACGGATTTCAGAGAAGACATAAAAAAGGTCTTCTGGAAAACAGGACTAGAAGGAAAAAGGACTGCTCTGCTTATTGTGGATTCAGACATTATTCAGGTAAACACCTTCTCAGCTGGGACAGTTGTTAATGAGTACTACAGAATTTCCTTACTGACCACAGTTGCAGTAGTGTACCATTTTGAGTGACCGCAGCTTTTGAGGGGGCTACACAGCAGCCCCTAACGTGTCATTTGAAGCCACTCTTTCACTCAACACCCATAGTTCACAGCATTCATAGTGCTGTGAATGCAGACTCCATGCCTCATGTTCTCTTTTGTAGTATTGCCCCTTCTATTCTTGACAAAAAACTAGGATTTCAGTCCATCAGTTGTATTTATTGAGCACCTACTGTGGGATGAGCACTGTATTAAGATCTTGGGGGAGTACATTAAAGTTAATAGGCATGATTCCCTGCCCTCAAGCAGCTTACAGTCATCGTGGTAAGTAATCCAGAACTGGGCAGAACTCAGCTCCGGTATAAGAAAAAGTCCCAGAATGGGTGGTCCAGGGTAGCAGAATGGTATCTGCCACCAGCCCCTGCTATTTTCTGGTTCTTTGGTCACCAACAGCCAGAGCCACACCTCTCCCATTGTATTCCACCCTCAGGCCCTTGTGGCTATTGTTTCCTCCCACCTCTCCCCATCACCCTGAAGAGGCTGCTTGCCACTGGAGTAACAGAGGAGACCTCCCATGTTATGGTCAGGTATTTTTTTTCTTTTCTGACTCCACTGTCTACAGTATGGTGGAAGAAGTTCAGCCTAATTAATGCAAAATCATAGGAACCCAAAATATAGTGAAACCTATTCCCTCATCAGAAGTGCTTTGGTTTGAAGTAGGCCCAGATTAATCTATCCATTTGCTTGATTATCATTTATAAACTAAATATTTAGTGGTGTTTGAAATTGGAAAAACAAAATGTAATTTACTAACATCTTCTTTATGTAAGGAGTCCTTTTTAGAAGACTTGAACTGCATTCTGAACACAGGAAATGTACCTGATCTGTTTGAAAATGAGGAGTTGGATAATATTGCAGAAAACATTAGATCTCTTGTTAAACAGGACAACAACACTAGTAGCAGACAAGATATTCTTTCGTTCTTTTTAAAGGTACTGTTTTTATGCCTATATGTAATCAATTTGGGAATTCTAGTTGATGTAAGTTTTGAGGCTACAGTCGTGAGTCTTTGTAAAATTTTCATCTAATCGAGTTTTCCATCCGTTGATTGTGCTTAAGCAGATCAATTACTTGGAAATATTTTCGGGTAATCAGCTGACCGTTCTCAACTTCGCCTTTCTGCTCTTGTGTACACATGGACCACACTTCCTCAGGCTAGACCTGCTGTGATTCTAATCTTCATTGGTGTACTTTTTGTTTTAAGAATTTAAGCATTAGTAGCCATTCAGCATCCCAACAGTGCGTTGACCACCTGCATCTTCGTTTCCTTGTCAGCGCTATCATTGCAACAGAATGGCATTGTTTTTAGTTAGAAACATATTCAAGTGATTGACTGTACTTGGAAAAATAGGCATCTAACCCATCTCTAATCAAATCCTTATTCAGGAAGTTTGTAGAAATCTTCACATTATTCTGACTGTAAGTCCAGCAGGACCTAACTTCCGCAAAAATTGCCGGAGATATCCTGCTTTGGTTAGCTGCTCCACCATCGACTGGTATGAGAAGTGGCCTGAAGAAGCTCTCTTGAATGTGGCAAATTGTCATTTAAGACAAAAGAGCTTTTTGGATGGGAGACAGGTAATAAATCATTTATCTTTTTTAAAAAAAAAAAATGTCTTTTTGCTAATTGCAAGCATCTAGGAGCCAGAGATCACCAAATCCTCTCTAGGAGGATTGACTGAGACTGAGCCCCTTCCTTCCTCTCCCTCTCCTCCCCCTCCCCACCTTCCCCCACCTTAGCTCCTTCCCCTTCCCACAGCACCTGTATATATGTATATATGTTTGTACATATTTATTACTCAATTTATTTTACTTGTACATATTTATTGTATTTTATTTTGTTAATATGTTTTGTTTTGTTGTCTGTCTCCCCCTTCTAGACTGTGAGCCCGCTGTTGGGTAGGGTCCATCTCTATATGTTGCCAACTTGTACTTCCCAAGTGCTTAGTACAATGCTCTGCACACAGTAAGCGCTCAATAAATATGATTGAATGAATGAATAGGAGAGGAATAGTTATAGTGCTAATCAATCAGTTGTACTTATTGAGCACTTACATGTGTGCAGAGCACTGTGCTGAGTACTTGGGAGAGTACAATATAACAGAGTTGATAGAGATGTTCCCTGTCCACAGCAAGCACTGTAGAGAAGCAGCGTGCTCTGATGGACGGGTCTGAGAGTCAGAGGAGCTGAGTTCTAATCCTGGCCAGTGCATGTGGTACAAGTGATGCCACCCTCTTGGAGGGATGGCCATTCTCATCATCACTCCACACTCTCATCAACTTGTAGAGAGTGAAGGAATTGGGTAGCAGCTAAAACACAGGAAGTCAGAATTGGGGTGGGGACTGCCTTCCTAGAAGCCCTTTTTTTTTTTTTTTTTTCCTGCCAGGCCCCCAAGGCAGGAAAAAGCGGCCTCTCCCTTCTTAGGTAGTGGATATTAGACATCCAGACTCTCTGGATGTGCAGGGTAATGAAGTGCTGCCATACAGAAGTCTGCCCAAACTTAGGCACCCAGTGAAATGGTAAAGAGGTTAAAGAGCTGTTCACCTTTCTTCATATTACAACTTACTCTTGCCACTAAGTTCCTCAATGACGGATTTAACAATATTGCCATTTTCTCCATGGATTTTTCCCATAGCTCTTCTGGCAGAGGCTCTGTTTTTCTTACACTATCTCTTTTCACTATTCACTCTATAGAATTTAATAGAAGTGCTTGCCAAGACGTGTGTTGAAATTCACAATAGTATAACTGAAATGGCGCAACAGTACTGGGAGGAAACTAAAAGGCACTACTATATCACACCCAGTAGCTATTTAAAATTCATAGCTACCTTTGCCCACATCTTAAAAATAAGAGAAAAGAAAACCCAGATGAAGAGGTAAGAATTTACAATCAAATTAGAAATAAGTGCACCACTGTATTACTGCTTTTATTTGTAAAGGTGAACTGGAAATAATTATTAGTGAGCAAAATCCTAACAGTGCTGCATCAGCAAGGCCAACTTATACTTCAGCCGAAGTCAAATAGTTGTGGTGTTGCCCCTGGTGATCAGGCTTCCTACTCCATCCCCCCCCCCCCCCCGCCCCCCAGTGACTTTTAAAAGTTGTTTCCCCATTTTCCCATCCCCCAACTCCCTGAACCTCCCCTCTCTCCTCCTTGCCTCCCCTACCCTAGAGAAGCAGCGTGGCTCAGTGGAAAGAGCCTGGGCTATGGGTTCAAATCCTGACTCCGCCAACTGTCAGCTGTGTGACTTAACTTCTCTGGGCCTTAGTTACCTTATCTGTAAAATGGGGATTAAGACTGTGAGCCCCCCGTGGGACAACCTGATCACCGTCCTTAGAACAGTGCTTTGCACATAGTAAACACTTAACAAATGCCATTATTATTATTAGTAGTAGTATTAGTATTATTATTATTATTACCCTCCAACTCCCAGCTCCCCTTTCCAAATATGTATTAAAGCTTGTTTCAGTACATAGGCTCCAGCCCCTGGAAGTGCTACAGCCACAGGGACCAGGCCAGGCTAGGACTGCAGGGGAAGAGAACAGCAGCTGCGCTTCCAAGGCTTCCTCCCCTGCTCAAGTTCTGCCTGGTCCCGTGGCTGTGGCAGCCTCAGGGACCGCGGTGAGGGGAGGGACCAGCTTGAACTGTGAAATTTTTTTCGAAAAACAACAAAAAAAATGGTGCTGGCCAGCCACAGTCACAACCCCCTCAACCCCAGGGCTCTAAAAGTTCAGATGGCCTCAGGCTGCAGCTTGTCCTCACCCTGCTGCAGTCAAGAGAGCAGGATGGGGCATGATGTTGATGGGGCTTGGGGCTGCAGGAAGACTTGCAGTGGAGAGAGCAGGCTTGCGGAATCCTTACCGTACAACTTCCTCAAACAATCGTACTTATCGAGTGCTCAGTGTGTGCAGAGCGCTGTATTAAGCGCTTGGGAGAGTATACCGTAACAGCGTTGGTAGATCCGTTCTCTGCCCATAACAAGCTTACACACATTTTTATTCTTTAGAGATCGTTTTTTTATTGGGCTATCCAGACTTCTGGAAACCACGTCATTGGTTGCAGAAATGCAGGAAGAGATGCTGGTGCTTGGTCCTCAAATAGAACAGAAAACAAAGGTATGTTTTGCTCAAAATGGGTTTCAGTGATAGATGTGCAAAATCCTCAGGTATCAGAAAAGTCCAGCAAAATCTTATTTGTGTGTTGTGCCCTTGTCCATCACTTATTTCAAATACCACCATCATTTTTTGTGAATTTTGGACTCTGATTTGCCCGTGTCACCCCAGAAACAATAGCAGAAATGTAGTCCTGAGAAGAGAACCTTCTTCCTTGGAGAAGCAGCGTAGCCTAGTGGATAGAGCATGGGCCTGGGAATCAGAAGGACCTGGATTCTAATCCTGGATCCGCCACTTGTCTGCTGTGTGACCTTGGGCAAGCCACTTAACTTCTCTGTGCCTCAGTTACCTCATCTGTACAACAGGGTTTGAGACTGTGAGCCCAATGTGGGTGGCACAAGGGACTGTGTCCAACCTGATTAATTTGTGTCTTTTCCCAGCACTTAGTATAGTGCCTGGAACATAGTAAGTGCTTAGCCAATACCATAAAAAAACCTCTGTACACCATTCACAGATGGTACTACCTATCAGCATGCCTTTCTTCTTACGCTCTGTTACAACAGAGAATCACTGCAGGGGGTGGGCATAACCATCCACAGCACAACTCCCCTAACAACCCCTTGGAGTTTAGCTGTCAGAAATGGCAGTAGTCACAGGCAAGTTACCCTTAATGCTCTGCACAAAGTAAGCACTCAGTAAATGCGATTGAATGAAAAGTGCACACTGATCCCATTGGCCTCACTCACAAGCAAAGAGTGCCCTCACTACGTTCAGTCTTAGGCCCTTATGCTTCCAGTGTAATAAAATGAAGCACTCACCCTCCCCATCTTTCCCTGGCCTTACAATAGCTGGGGGAACAATTTGGAATCTTTAAAAGATTATTCTCATTTTCCTTATAGGCTCCTCAACATTAAAAATATAGCATCTCATTTATGTGAATTTAGTGCCTTGTAGAAAAATGGGAACAAGTTTCTCTTAAAACAGCTTCTACTCTTTGAAGTAATGGACACTTGTGGGTGTTCCCTGACTAGGACATGGAAATCCTGCTGCAAAAACTAGAGCGAGATTCTCATGTAGTGGAGCAGGTTCAGGCTCTTGTTAAGCAAGATGAAGAAATCATGGCTCAGGAAACAAAAATTGTGGAAGACTATGCTCAGGTAAGAATCTATTTAAATTAATGCATGATATAAAGACACATAAAATGAAGAATCAGATGTCTACATCTGATTAACAAAGAATTCCAACAGAAAGTGTTCTCACGCATGCGGGTGTTTGTGTGTGTGTGTGTATACGTTTTATGGTCTCTCTGCAGCAAACAACCGATGAACTAAATGCTGTACTACCAGCTTTTGAAAAAGCAGTCATTGCTCTAGATGCCCTGGACAAATCTGACATCTCTGAATTGAGGTATGCCCCTTTAAATATTTGTGATTTGAAACAAATAGTTTTATTTACTAAGCCACTTTAGTTCTCAAAAGGGTTCAGAATGTAGTGCAAATGGATATCTGAACTGATGTGTCTTACTCACTGGCCTATTTCAAATAAGCTCATTTCTGTCATCTCTTTGATTCTAAAAGTGCCAGAGCTCTCTGGTTTGCAGAAACCATTAGATTGTAGGGTCCTCAAGATCAGGAACAATGGGTTCTACTTCTGTTGAATGCTTCCAAGTGGCTAGCACAGTGCTCTGCACTTAAAAATACTGATGATAATGATACACCGAAAGTCTGAGTATGATGCTCACCTACCCACCTGTGGTGCTTAAAAGACAGGGTCCAGGCAAATATTCAGATGGTAGACCAGTTTGTTTATACGAATACTGCCTACTAAAATTTTTCTCTGTCACTTTATTGTGTTAGAGGCCAGGCTAGAGAATAGCAGGGTAAGTTTGGGCTGGATTCAAGCAGCCAGTGAGCACCATTTCAACCTTCCTCCATCCATGTTGGGGTGCTAGTACAGGCAACATAAGATTTTGTTCACTAACAGAGACTAAAAGCCCAAATAGTCAGTAGTGACAAGTGTGTGTAGCAGTGCACATACACAAAATCTTGTCTCCACAGCTACTCTAATAGGGATTCAGAAAATACCCCCTCACAATTCTTTGGTGTTTTTAGGTGATGGTTTAGGAAAGGGCAGTTGGGAGGCTTGCCTTGGAACAGCACTATGCCTAAAAACTTACTGATGTTTTGAGAGTCAGACACCACATCAGAAGAAGAGTGGTGGGGGGGGGGAGGGTTCTCACGTTATGCCTTATTAACCGAGGCAGTCTGATGTTCATGAATTTCATGTTCTCATCAAGTTCAAAGGCCGTGTTCTCATCAAGTTCAAAGGCCGTCAGCCTTTTTTCATCATCTTTTGCAGAGTGTATACGCATCCTCCCTACCTTGTACTGACTGTCATGAATGCAGTTTGCGTCGTGCTGCAGAAGAAACCCAGTTGGTCCACTGCAAAACTACTTCTTGCAGATCCCGGATTCCTCAAAAAGTTAGTTAACATTGATAAGGATAACATTCCCGAAAAGGTAAATAGTTGGTTCATTGTCCCCCACAGCCAAATCATTTTTGTAAGATTTCTCTCCTCTTGTTTTGGTAAGGCAGCTGGTTAACCATGGGCTCTTAAAGTGACCAAAATGACCAAGCGTTCTCAAAAGGGCACCTGGTCTGGAACAAGGAAAGAAGCAGAGCACACCTGGGTGCCCCTGACAACTGAAGTGCTCCTGAGGAAAAGGCCCCCCAGCCTGTCACCCCATTTAATTTGCCCATAGCTTGGGTTGGCCCTGAAGACAGAGGCTGGTTTCTCTCTGCCTCCAGCCTAGCTGTGCACTCCTCTCTTTGTAGGAGGGCCCCCACCAGCCTAACTTTTATGAAGGTTAGGGAAGTGGAAGCCCAGGGAAGCTATTTTGCACTCTGTTCAAGTGGAGCTATGGCTAAAGGCTAAATCTGAGCATGAGGTAGCCTACTGAGCCTGTATTGTCAGTAAGGGAGTGCTACTGTTGACCTGTAGTTCATTCCCCTTTATATCAGCATCTTGTACTCTGGGGCACACAAATTTGGGACTTGTTCTCCTCACCTAAGGAGCAGCCATATGACCTCCGTGGAGAGAAAATAAAACTCCCCTTCTACTTAAGGCACATAAAAGGGCATAATTTCTCTTTACCCAGCCTTAAGACAAAATCTCGCAACTATCAAGTAACCAAGGTTGATTCTGCTTACCAACGGTCTTATCTCATCAGAATACAGTAGCTTGGGAATTTTGCAAAGTTTCTTGAAAGATGGAGAAGATAATTTTCAGATTTGATTTACTTTGCTAGGAATAAAAAATGGGGACATTGAAATCTAAAAGAAATTTTAGTTGAGTCGTTATTGTCAAAAGAGGCCTATGCTTATACTAGTGTTTTTAGAGTAAAACAACTGTGACAGTGTTAAAATCTATAGAATGGTAATAATATTTCTAAGGGTAACTTTCTATAAATGTACTGCCTTTATCTAAAAGTCATTTTTCCTTTAGGTGTTTTTTCATCTAAAAAAATATTTAAGAATTCATGATTTCACCCCAACAAAGGTTGGACAGGTTTCGGTCGCTGCTTGTTCTATGTGCCAATGGGTTATAGCTTTGAATAATTACCATGAAGTACAAAAGGTATATATTTTCATTCTAAAGTCTGTTTGCAATTATTTTTCTGCAGTATGAATTCACTCTAGATGTTCTTTTAGAATTAGGTTATCGTACCCCTCCTTACAATAAGAATTATGTAACGTGGTCAACCTTTTCAATCGCATTTGTACATATATTAAATGCAGTGTTAATTACCTTTAAAATGTAAAATGAGACCTCTTCTCTTCCAAGTGGTTGGAAGGCAACAGCTGTGGATAGATATTCTCTGAGATTCTCCTCAACTTTTCTGGGATTGGGGTGGGAAGGAAAATCATATAGTTTGGAGGATAAATGCATTTGTTGGTCATGTTGAGGTCAGTGGAGAACCAACTTTTTTTTTAAAGAACAATTATTTCATTTGGACAGAATCCCGGGAGAGTATTCTGTTTAAAAAGTGGCTTGTTGAATGCAACTGGAGTGAAAAAGGCTTCAGTCAAATACTTTCTCCTCAGAATTCCAAACTGCTGCACTCTGAGGCTAATAGCTATGACTTCTAGCCGTACCGCACTGTAAATGAAGGATGGTGTTCAGTGTATCATTTCTTAAATTAAAATGATGTGACATGATTCTTTTTTTTTAATTAGCTCCTGGAACCCAAAAAACGTCAAGTAGCTGAAGCCCAAGAAGTACTTAAACTGGCTCAACATAAACTGGCAGAAAAACAAAGGGGCTTAGCATTAGTAAGAAGCTTCTCCTATTTTCTATACATTTAAGCACACGTTAATGTTTTCCTTTTTTATGGTATTTAAGCGCTTATGTTGTGCCAGGCACTTTCTAAGCTCTGGGGTAGATACAGGGTAATCAGGTTGGACACAGTCCATGTCCCACTGAGGGATCACAATCTTGATCCCCATTTTACAGATTTTAACATTCCTCTTTTGCCTTGAATCAACTTTTCCAGAATGGTTTTAAATGGCAAAAATATGAAATGAAGCTTTATATTGATGTCTGTGCAGATGAACTTAATTAGGCAATAAGAAAACAAAAAATCCTAATCGAGCTATTATTTGAATTTCAGGTTGAAGAACATCTACAGACTTTACAAAAGTCCTACAATAACAGTGTCACCGAGAAAGAAGTTCTAGCAAATCGGAAGCAGTTGACAACTAGGCGGTTGAACAGTGCCTCTATTTTACTAACAGCCCTGGATGATGAGAAGGCAAATACATTGAATTTTTATTAATATCGCTTTGACTTCTGTAATCAGGGTTGGGGGTGTAGGATTGCATTGGCTTCACCCAGAGCCTGGAATTTCTGATGATGATGATGATGGTACTTATTAAGTGCTTACTATGTGTCAAGCACTGTTCTAAGCACTGGACTAGATAAAGGCTAATCAGGTGGGACTCAGTCCCTGTCCCACCTGAGGCTCACACTCTTAATCCCCATTTTACATATAAGGTAACTGAGGCACAGAGAAATTAAAAGTGACTTGTCCAGTGTCACACACCTGCCTACCCTGGTTCCAGAGCAACAGTGGGAACCCTGGTCTTGGGCCGAAGCTTTTTCAGTATTGGTATTTCTCCAGGGCTGACAGCGGTGCTGCCCAGAGGATCAGACCATGCCCTGTAGCCTCCTCAGCCACCTGGGCCAGAGAGCAGGGCATTGACCCCATTCACTCCCCATCTCCTTTGCCTTCTGTACTCTGCCTTCGTAATTCTCGTAGCATCCAAAAAGTAAGTGGTTGTTTCAAGGAAAATACTCGTTTAGCTGGTTGGAGTTACTGTTTCAGGACGTTTTCCTTTTTCGTTTTCATCTTACCCTAAAGAAATCACAGAGGAAACGGTGGCCACGATTCGGCTATTTTTAAAAATTGTTTTCAATTTGCTTTCAATGTTTTTATTTTTGGGGATATATTAGGTTCGATGGGAGGAAACAGTGAACAAAATGGACCAAAGGTTGGAAGGAATTATGGGTGATATCCTTGTTTCAGCTGCATGCATTGTCTACAGTGGAGTGCTGACTGCTGAATATCGCCACCAGATTGTGGATAAGTGGCAGAAACTCTGTAATAAAAATAACATCCCTATGTCTCCAAACTATTCTTTAACTGGAATTATGTCAACAACAAATGAGGTAAAATTATTATTATTATTATTATGGCTTTTATAAAGTGCTTAGTATAGGCTAAACACTGAGGTAAATACAAATTAATCAGGTTGGACACTACGTCTGTCCCACCTGGGGCTAAGTAGGAGGGAAAGCAGGTACTGAATCCTCATTTTACAGTTGAGGAGTGTGAGGCACAGTGAAGGTAAGTGACTTGCCCGAGGTCACACAGCAGGCAGGTGGTGGAGCAGGGATTAAGACCCAGGGGCTCTGACTCCCACTAAGTTATGCTGCTTCCCAAACGAAAGTTATGCCACTTTCAAATTTGCATTTAAGTGGAGTTTGTAACATTAAGTGCTCACAATGTGCATATGAGAAATACCCAGTGGTATCTTCTGAGGGAAGTGGTTTATTAGGATTCCAGTAGCCATCTTTTTATGCAATCAAACTACATCCTTTAGAAGTATTTGGAGTGGGTGCAGGCAATATAAATCACTCATTGCCCCTAGGACCCTTCAGCCATATTGCTTTCCAGAAGTTTGAAGGAACCATGCTTTATGAAACAGTAAATCCTGATTTCTTTGCTTTTTTTCTAATCACCAAGAACAGGCCATCTTGACGAATGTGTAATTATGCCTGTCTTGTAAGTAAACTGACTGCCAACCGCAGGGCTTAAAAACGATGCCTGAGTAGTTGGTAACCAGTTGAGTGAGTCACGTTCACCGAGACATAGAAGTGAGAAATGTATTGACCATATTGCAAAATTGTTCAAAATGCTGAAAATGCAATCATTTTTGTTCTAGATTCGTAAATGGCAAAATGAAGGTTTGCCTCTTGATCAATATTCAATCGAAAATGCCATCTTAGTAAAGAATGGACAGCAGTGGCCTTTGCTGATTGATCCACACAGACAAGCGTACAGTTGGGTGTGTCAAATGGAGAGCGGCAAACTACAGCAACTTACTGCTAACGATTCTAATTATATTAAAAAAGTTGAAAATGCTATGAAAACTGGAGGATGTATTCTGTTACAGGTATTTGAACTGTAAAGCCTTATCCAAAACTGCTTATAAACTTCTTAGGTGAACTGATCTTTAAAATAAGTATGAATCCATAGGAATGAATGACTGCTGTACCTTGGATTTTAGTGTGGCATTCCCTCCAAACTGATCATGCAGTAGGGCATATAGTTTGCACTTTACTGTTCCCTGAGGCCAGGATCACATCTTTTTCACTTCTGTATTTCCCTCACAATGTCTATATCTCTCTTTGGATTGTCTTAAAACAGTGTTCTGCACACTGGAGCCACCCAACAAATATATCTGATAAAGATGCAAGCAGTTGAATTGGTGGGTAAGTGGGGAGGAAGTGATGGGAAATGAAATAAGAAATAAGACACTCAGGCAGACACAGACCTGACCCTGGGCATAGGGGTAGTGGTGAACTGGCAGTCCAGTTTCCTAAGGAATGTCAACATTGCTTCCTCATATCTACTGGCAGGTGGTCATTTCACAAACTCAGAGGGAAGGGGCCACATTTTATAAAAGTCAGGAGAACTTTAGAAACAGCGGAAGTATCTCAGTTTGAGATAACTAAACATGTGAATTTAAAACCATGACTTCCATCTGACTTTTGAACTAACACATGTTCATTGCAACTTTTTTGCCATTTTGATGGGAATTCTGCCACTTATAGACATCATTTATTGGATTTTTCAGAATCTTCCTGAAACACTGGATCCAAATTTAAAGGCCATCTTAGAAATGGATGTTTATCAGGGAAGAGGCCAAGCATTCATCAGGCTTAGTGATTCTGAAGTTGAATACAATCCCAATTTCAGGTATTTATCCTCAGTTCTGTAACTGTGTCTAAATGTGAAAATATAAATGTTATTAGTTGGTCTGCATAATTTACAGCACTTTAAAAGGTCCTTTCATTAAAGTTTGGGATAAAGCCCAGGAGCATCAAGTGGAAGGCAGTAAGGAGACTCAGGAAGGATTGAGGAAAGTGAGAATGTGGGAGAAGTCAGTGGGAGTTAAGGTGAGGAGAGCTCAGGGAAAATTGGGGACTCAGAGAGGATGGGAAAAGAAAGTTAACAGAGGGCTTGCAAACTCAATGAGGGGCTCAGTGTGGGTATGAGGAGTTTCATTTGTGATTGCAAATTGACCAAAACTAGTATGAAGCCAAGGCCCTGGTGTCCTGATCATTTCACCTCCTCTGCAATATCGATCATATGTAAGCTGTAGGAGAACATATTCACTGATTGTCTACGCATCCCTGGTTATGTTCTTTTTTTGTTTCAGATTGTACCTAACTACTGAAATAGCCAATCCTCACTTTCTTCCATCAGTTTATAACTTGGTTACTATGATCAACTTCACTGTAACGTTCCAAGGATTACAAGACCAACTTTTGTCCACTGTAATAATTCAAGAAGTGCCCCACTTAGAGGAAGAGCGTTACCAGTTACTGGAAAGCATTTCTGCTGACCTTCTATCCCTGCGAGAACTAGAGGACAGGTCACTGAATTTGCTGCAAAGCACAAAAGGTAAGACAAGAAAGTTGCTGAAATCCTCAGAACATCTCTGAAGGAAGGGCAGGGCCAATTCATAAATAGGATAATGTCCGTATTCAGTGAAGCTACTGACAGTTGCTCTCTATGTTCATTTAAGAATTCCTCACATGGGTATTTTATGGTTGTCCTTGGAAAAATGCCACATCTTAAGAAGTTGCTTCTCCTGCTTGTGAAACTGAGATATAGAGGGTTATGTTTTGGTTTCAGATGTTACAGAATTGAAAAATATTTTAACAGGCAATTTCAATAGAGTACTGAAAATGGGAAAGGAGCAGTCTGTCTTTTTCTTCATCTCTATCCTTCTTTTACCCTCAGCCAATATATCAATCAATCAATCAATCAATCGTATTTATTGAGCGCTTACTATGTGCAGAGCACTGTACTAAGCGCTTGGGAAGTACAAATTGGCAACACATAGAGACAGTCCCTAATCCAGAAGATATCCCTAATCCAGATGATTTCTCTGGCTTCCCTTACTTCTCAAGCTCTCTGAGGTGCTATGGCTAGGAAGCTCTGCTTGGGCCAGTTTTGGGAGAGCATGATGGGAATGTGTTTACCAACTCTGTTATATTTTACTCTCCCAAGCCTCCCCTAGAGTGTAAGCTTGTTGCAGGCAGGGAATGTGTCTGTTTACTGTTTTACTGTACTCTCCCAAGCTCAAGTTCTCTGCACACAGTAAGTGCTCAGTAAATATGATTGTCTGACTGACTATTGCCTATTGCAGGTAAGTGTTGCTTGCTTAATGTGGCAAGAGCCCCCTGGACACAAGGGATGGATGTTATTTTTGGTTAGAAGGGGTTTACTAACTCCCCACATGAGTGGCAGGCCACACATAGCAATATGCTCTCCTGCAAACTGTCACAGTGAGAGTAAGAGGTGTGTCTGAGGCAAAAGTGCAATTGCTTTAACTTAAGGCACTGCTTCCATCCCCCCAGGCTCTGATTCTGCCAAGAATTCATTCAGCGGCCCCCGTGGGCAGTGGTCTCGACTCTATCCTCAATAGGCTCAAAGCCAGTGGGGAGTTACCGCAGCATATCCATAAGTCCATTGGAGACCGGTATCTGGTAGGGAAGGCTGATTAGAATCAGTCAGTGGGCTAGAGCCACCCATTGGCTGCTATACAGGAATGTTTTTTCTTCCCTAGTCTCCTGGGAAGGATTTGGACCCAGGCCCATACAGTTACAACCCTTGCAACTCTGAAACCATCCCCAAAGAAACATAATGATTCAAAGACCATTCAGAGTAAAATCTAAAGTTCCGATTCTCCCTCATTCTTCCCCTTGACACCGAGTTTTCTGTCTTCTGTTCACCCCTCTGACTGTGATCCTACTTAAAACCCAGCCCATTATGTGGCCCCTCACAGAGCCTCTTTGAATCCCACCAAACCTTGCCCCTTTACCTTGTCCAATTTTAGACCCTGCCTTCTCACCCCTACCCCACTGCTGCCTACCTCACTTTGGCTAAATAATGATCTTAAAGAAATAATAAATGTATTAATAAAAGGGCACCTACATTGAGTTATTCTACAGGGTGGCTTACAGTCTATATATTTGGGAGCAAAGAGAATGCTGTAATTATAAATGAGGCTAAATAAAAGACCCACTATCCAAAAAAATATAAGAGGTTCCTAAAAGAGGGAAGCAGAGGAAATGATATTGTAACAGCATTTTCTTGAGTAAACCTTTCATTCTCTTTTAGGGCACATATTGGATGATGAGGATCTCATTGATAACTTGAAAAAATCCAAAATAACCTCCAAAGAGATTTCAGAACGTGTCAAAGTGTCAGAGAAAGCTGAGAGAGAATTTGAGCGAATACGCGAAAGCTTTCTCCCCATTGCTACTCGTGGTGCATTGCTCTACTTTGTAGTGGCAGACCTTGTTCAGATCAACTATATGTACCAATTCTCCCTGGACTGGTTTCACCAGGTCTTTGGGGAAACCATAAAGGCAATGGGTAAGGACCAAGTGCAGCATTTTTCATTGACTTCACATTCTGCACTCGGAACAGTACAAACACTTAGCAAACAGGAACTGCAAGATGCTGGAGGATTCCAGAAAGAAGTCACAAATGAGATGGATAATTTTAACAAGCATATTAAAAGTTCAGTTGACTTGTTGACAGAAAATGTGTACCAGGTGAGTCTCTCTCCTTGAGTGTTTACTAATGTCAGTTTGCAGCGCGTAATTAGTGGTATTTATTGGGTGCTTACTGTGTGCAGAGCACTGTACTAAGCACTTCATCATCGTCATCATCAAATGCCATCTACGTGTTTCCAATTCTTTGCAACTTTATGGATTTTCATCCTAGGAGATCATTTTACTTTAGTCCTTGTTGGAGCAGCTAAACCATATAATCTCATGTCATGCTGTGCAAGTGACTTAACCTCTCTGTGCTTCCATTTACTGATCCATAAAATGGGAAGAATCTGCCTTTCCCTACTCACAGGGATCTTTCGAGGACAAAAATGGGAGAAG
This sequence comes from Tachyglossus aculeatus, assembly GCF_015852505.1. NCBI lineage: Eukaryota > Metazoa > Chordata > Mammalia > Monotremata > Tachyglossidae > Tachyglossus > Tachyglossus aculeatus. The sequence continues at coordinate 6,728,343 of NC_052084.1, read as the reverse complement.
GAATCTGAAAGCACATTGGGGAAAAAAAGTGATCTATATAAATGTTCAAGTATCTGTTCCCAGTGTTTCCTTTCCAACACTCTCTTGTACTTTTGCATGACGTCACAGTCACACCCAAAAATACAATTTGTAATGGAGGGTGAAAATAGCTGAGGGCCCGCACAAATCACCATTCGTCTCCTGACTACAGCGGCTTAAGAGGGGAGGGGGATTCCTGCCCTGAGCTCCTTCTAGATGATGGTCGGAGGTGGAGGAAGGCTCTCTGCTCCCTCTGCTCCTCCACTCCTCCAAGCATCTGGGTTCTTGGAAGTACCAAAGTTCTTCTTCCCTTTTTCCCACCACGATGCAGTAATGACACTCTCCCTGGCAGCCTTACATCCACTGCATGCCACTGGTGTTTCCCAAAACTACTTTTTTACTGCATTAATCTAACCTTTGGGTTTTTCCTTTTAGATAGTTTCATCGGCTCTATTTATAAAGAACAAACTGTGCTTCTCCTTTTTGCTCTGTACTACAATAATGAAAAGTCACGGTGATGGAATTCAAGGCCAGAATGAGCTTGAAGGTCTACCGGAAGTAGAATGGAACATTTTCCTGTACTCTGGCATATTAACACACATGTGGGAAACCCAATCCCAGCCTGAAAATGTTGGTGAGTGAGTTTCTCTCAGTTCAGACAAGCTTTGACAATCAGTGGCATTTATTGAGCACTTACTATGTGCAGGACGCCGTAATAAGCACTTACTTGGAAAGTACAGTGATGATGATGATGGCATTTGTTAAGCACTTACTATGTGCAAAGCACTGTTCTAAGCACTGGGGGATACAGTGGGATCAAGTTGTCCCACGTGGGGCTCACAGTCTTAATCCTCATTTTACAGATGAGGTAACTGAGGCTCAGAGAAGTTAAGTGACTTGCCCAAGGTCATACAGCAGACATGTGGCAGAGCCAGGATTCGAACTCATGACCTCTGACTCCAAAGCCCGTGCTCTTTCCACTGAGCCACACTGCTTCTCAATGCAGTGCAATAGAATTGGAAGACACGATCCCTATGGGCGGAGACGGATGTTAAAATAAATTACAGATAGGGGAAATAGAGTGCGAGGATATGTATGTAGATGGTCCAGGGCTGGGTTGACTATAAAAATGCTTAAGAGGTAAACAGCCAAGTGCAGAGTCACACAGAGGGTAGAGTAGAGGAAGGAAATGAGGATTTAGTCTGGGAAGGCATCTAGGAGGAGATGGGATTTGATGATGGTTTTGAAGGTGGGGAGAATAGTCAGCTGTCAGATATGAAGGGGAAGGGAGTTCCACTCCAAGGGATGATGTAGGCAAGGGGTGAGCAGTGGGATAAATGAGATTGAGGTTCTGAGTAGGTTGACGATAGAGGAGCAGTATCTGCAGATGGGACTGTAGTAGGAGATCAGCCAGGTGAGGTAGGAGGGAGAGAGCCGATTGGATGCTTTCAGGACAATGGTAAGGAGTTTTTGTTTGATGCAGAGGTGATTGCAGAGAAGCAGCGTGGCTCTGCGGAAAGAGCCTGGGCTTGGGTGTCAGAGGTCATGGATCTAATCCCGGCTCCGCCACTTGTCAGCTGTGTGACTTTGGGCAAGTCACTTAACTTCTCTGTGCCTCAGTTACCTCATCTGTAAAATGGGGATTGACTGTGAGCCCCACGTGGGACAACCTGATCACCTTGTATCCCCCCAGTGCTTAGAACGGTGCTTTGCACATAGTAAGCGCTTAACAAATACCATCATTATTATTATTATAAGCAATCGTTGGAGGTTTTTGAGGTGTGGGAAGATAGGGACTGAATGATTTTTCCGGGGGAAAAAAACGGTCTGGGCAATAGAGTCAAGTATGGACTGGAGCGGGAAGAGATAAAGAAGGCAGGGAGGTCTGCAAGGAGACTGATGCAGTAGTCCTGTAACTAATGATAACTGTAAAATTTCTCCAAGCACCAGTGAAATAATCTGTAATTTTTTTTGCTAAGTTCTTAATTATTTAGCACCAATACTTAAAGCATTTTGGTCTTGGTGGTAAATGACAGGTAGAAGAAGGAGGGCATCCTTCTCATCTTTCCTTTAATATCCATGGGAAGTTTCATGAGGTTGAAAAACCACCATGAACTTTTGTTTCCTCAAATTCATAGTAAACAGACTTATTTGTGTAGAATGTGAGTTTAAAATGAAGCAGGCTCATGGAAGCATGCGTTAAGAGAATTCTAATTGAAGCAGCTTAATCCATTGATCCTTCAATCCTGTTTTTCATCCTGGCCACAAGATTTTTCAGTTGTCCTTCCCAGGCTTATTAAACTGCCGCAACAAATCACCACCCTCCCTGGGAGCGAAATGCTATGAGTGGTGAATTTGGTTTGAAGTAACCCTGCTTTTGTAGAGATTGTTTCTAAAGTAAGTTAAATTTTGGGAGATTTTCTCTGGGGACCTCTTCCTTTCCAGGTCGGTGTGTATAGACAGAGCTAAGCTCTCTGCATCTCCATTTCTTCCCCCATTTGTTCCATCTTTCCCTCTTTTCCCTTCCCATCTCTGTATCCCTCTTGACTTCTTCCCCATCGTAGCCCACAATTGAGGGCCACTATCCTGTCCCCACTCCCCAGCCTTCACTTTGTTCTTCTTTCCCCTCCTTCCCCTCATTGTCTCTGTAGAGACTCTCTTTCCCCCCATGCTCCCTTACGTCCATACTCTGTTGCTTCTGGATCCCACTTCCTCTCATGCTTTCCCACTTCCTCTCATGCTTTCCCACATTCTGACACCCGTGTGTGTGTGTGTGTGTGCGCGCTCATGTCTGTGTTTGCATCTATATGTGTGTAAATCCATGAATGCCAATATGACACAACTCTGCAAAGCACAATTTGTTATTTATAATATAATTTTGTAGTCTGTATTATAATATTTTAAGTGACTAATATCTCTTATAATAATGCAATGTAGATAATCCATTTTTTAATTAATTGACTGTATTCATCTTTCTTTGGGGTAACAACCCTAGAATCAAGGGGTTAATATACTGTTTTCTTTCTCTCATTAGATTTATTAGGAATATATAAAATTCAACATGTTTGGCTCTCTGAATCCAAGTGGAAGCAGTGTCAGTATATCAGCTGTTACATGGAACCTTTTTCTCTCTTGTGTAAATCGCTTTTATCGAATATTCCACAGTGGGAGCATTTTTGGAATAGTGAAAGTACATATCGTGTAATGAACACACCTTTCACTTCTACATCATTTCCATCAAAGCAAGGTAATAAAGAAATAATAATAACAGTAATAATGGTATTATTGTTATTACATGTGCTGGGCACTATGTTAAGTACCAGGGTGGATACAAGCAAATCGAATTGGACGCAGCTCCTGTCCCATGTGGGGCTCACAGCCTTAATCTCCATTTTACAGATGAGGTAACTGAGGCACAGAGAAGTGAAGTGACTTGTGTAAGGTCACACAGAAGATAAGTGGTGGAGCCAGGGATTAGAACCCATGCCCTTCTGACGCCCAGGCTGTATCCACTATGCCATGCTGCTTCATAATCTGAAATGGGAGGGAGGGCAGCCTGCAAGAAAAAAAGTAGCTATCATTTCAAATTACTGGTTAGAGTAGGTTACAACCCTTCTCAGAAATTGCCAGTTACCCTGTTACTTCTCATCCAAAGTAAAACTTCAGCTTCAAGGCTCTCTGTGAGCTGGCTCCCTCTTACCTCCTCCCTCTCTTGCTACAACACAGCTCATGCTCTTTTTTGATCTGCCAAGTAATACCTGTTGTTTTTTTTTCCTAAAATGTATTTAGAAGAACAGTCAGAAGAAAAATGTAATGTCGTTAACTTCCCTTGGGAGAAACTAACTTCTTTTCAAAAACTTATCTTGGTAAGATGCATAATTTGAAACATTAATTTGCTAAATATTTTAGTGATGCTAAATTTACCAGGTTTTTATAACTTTACCACTTTTTAAAACTGGTTTTGCTAATAGTCACGTTTTACAGGGGACAGGGACTGATAGACAAGGCTACTGGGATGATGCCAGTTCTGTAAGCAGTGCTGCACAGTTTACCTGAACAGCCTCCTCTGCCATTGCCCTCTTCCCTACCTCCAACACCATTCCCAAAGTGACAGAGATTCACATATGAATATAAACCAAAGAGAGAGCATGAAAAATCAGGAATTAAAACCTGGCCTAGTGCTCTCCCAACCAGATAAAACAGTGTTTGACTAATGTGAGATAACCAAAGAGAGAGCATGAAAAATCAGGAATTAAAACCTGGCCTAGTGCTCTCTCAACCAGATAAAACAGTGTTTGACTAATGTGAGATAACCAAAGGGAGAGCATGAAAAATCAGGAATTAAAACCTGGCCTAGTGCTCTCTCAACCAGATAAAACAGTGTTTGACTAATGTGAGATACACCAGTGCAAGTGATGTGCAAGGACTACCTCCAGGGTTGTGAAATATGTGCTTGCATATGATTTTTTAAAATTATATATGCAGGTACTATGTGTCTTAGTCTGTGTAGTCTATTCTGTGGCAGTCTGAAAATTTAAATTTTATTTCTCCTTTTCAGGTAATTGCTTTCTTAATTCTTTTTTTCCCCCCCTCATCTTCTTCGCCCACTATAATAGTATGTATCGGGGATGGGGCTGGGGAGGACTTCTATAAATTTCTACAGGGTCACAGATGGTCCTTTTTTTGGTCCTTTTGTTTTTTAATGGTATTTACTGTGTGCCAGGCACCGTTCTAAGTGCTGAGGTAGATACAAGTTTATTAGTCAGACCCATTCCCTTTAACCCATGGGGCTCACAGTCTTAAGTAGGAGAGAGAACAGGTTTTTATAGTTGAGAAAACTGAAGCACAGAGAAGTTGTGACTTGCCCAAGGTCACACAGCAGGCAGGTGGTGGAGCCAGGATTAAAACCCAGCCCCTCTGACTCCTGGGCCCATGCTTTTTTCACTGTGTCGTACTGCTTCCCGTACTGCTTGGAGGTACTGGATTTGAAATGTGGATGTTTTGGAGTTTTGGGTTGTTTCTTTAACATAGATGATATTCCTCTCACTTTCAATCTGATTCATTTCTTTTGCGGGGTTATTTTTATATTTTATTCTTAGATAAAAATCCTCAAACCAGAATGCTTAACTAGAGCAGTCCGGAAGTTTGTTGAAGAGAAATTAGGAAATAAATATGTTTATACTGCTGGAATTAATTTGAAGGATGTATATAAAGAATCCAATGCCAGCACTCCATTAATATTTATTCATTCTCATGGTAAGCAATATATAAACATGTGTTACATATTTAGGGGATGCCACTAAGTCAGTAATAAAATGGATTAGTTCCTTAAACAGTGATTGAAATCAATATCTCCCCTCTCCCCAGCAGTAGGACTGATTTAAACTTTTGAGTCCACATATGTACAGAACTCGTTCTATTATCAATTCAATTTTATCTTTAGCCCGGGGTAGAAAGGTGGCAATACAATTTACAGGGCCCTCCCATCCATTAGAAGGCAAATCATCTAGCAACATTCAAATGATTCAACAGTAGAGTATCTTCCAAAGTTTCTCCAACGATATCAATCAGTCATATTTATTGAGTGCTTACCTTGGGCAGAGCACTGTACTAAGGGCTTGGGAGTGTACATTATAACAGAGTTGGTAGGCATGTTCCCTTCCCACAGTGAGCTAACAGTCTAGAGGGGGACACAGACATTAATATAAATAAATTACAGATATGTATATATGGGCTGTGGGGCTGAGAGAAGGTTGAATGAAGGGTGTAAGTCCAAGTGCAAGAGTGATGCAGAAAGGAGTGGGAGAAGAGGAAATAACGGCTTAGTCAGGGAAGGCCTCTTAGAGGAGATGTGCTTTTAATACGGCTTTGACAGTGGGGAGAGTGATCATCTGTCAGATATGAAGGGGGAGGGTGTCTCAGGCCAGAGGCAGGACATGGGCAAGAGCTTGGCAGCCAGAGAGATGAGATCTAGGTACAGTGAAGTACACAATGAAGTATACAGTAATGTGAAATGCAGCATTAACAATGCCATCATAAAAGCTTCAATTTAGCCCATTTATCCCCTGCCAGTATAGTTAAACATTGCTAGTTTTATATAATCATAAGAAAGAGTTTGAACAGAGGATTTACCTTCATTTATGTCAGGGTCAAAGCTTCCCGAATATTGCCTAACCCATGCATGCACGTCTCTTGCTCTGGGACTGGAAGAGCTATTTGGATGAGGACGTGGGAGCGGGGCAGGAGGGAGCGAGTTCCCAAATTCACCAAGTGGCTCCTGCAAAAATTTTTTGAACCAATGCTCCATGTGGCCTCAACATTTCACCCGAATGTGCCCCCAGGACCCATCATACACCCAGGCAGCTCTGCACATGTCCCCCCTCCATCTCCCCCGCGCACGTGCGCGCGCGCACGCACACACACACACACACACACACACACACACACACACACACTATAGCAAGTATGAAGAAAAAGTGCTGTTGGAGCTTCAGGTTGTCTTTTTGCTGTGCTCCAAGCAAGGGCACAGGTCTTGGAGGAGCTGGCAGAGGCAGAGACAGAGGAAACCGCCTCTTCTGCCCTGGCCAGCCGCTCTGCGTCATGCTGGGCTCTCTTGAAGTTCTCACTGAGCAAGAAGCAGCTTAGCAGTGGCCAAAGCTGACACTGCTGCTCCTGCTTGCTGCCGGACCTCTTAACTGGCTTTCGGTGGCCCCTTCACCTTGTACACCTAGCTGAAAAACTCTGGACTTTTGCAGTGAAGGATGAAGTGATTGAGCCTCAGCATTACCCTTATAGTATCTAATAATAAAGGTGGGATATATGAAAAATCTTTATTGAGAGGAAATTTCTGTTTCTTGAGACCAACAGTTAACCCCATTTTGTTGCACAGGGATAGACCCCACCACTCACCTTCTACGTTTCGCACAAGAGCTGAAGGGAAACACCCAGCACGTGACTATGGTGTCTTTGGGCCGGGGCCAGGCAGAGAAGGCAGAAGACCTGATATTTAAGGCACAGATAAAGAGTGGACAATGGGTTTTCCTCCAGAACTGCCATCTTGCAGCATCATTTATGCCCAGGCTTTGCAGCATTGTTGATTCGTAAGTGCGTTTTGTGTATTTGCCCAGAGCAAGGAATATAATTATACCAGTTGCAAAATGGAATGATAAATATGAAATAAGTTTGAACACATACTATACTTTTGATGAGAAAAATATACAAAAGATCAATCATTTGTATTTACTGAACACTTTCTGTGTGCCGAGCACTGTACTAAGAGCTTGGAGTAATCAATGGTATTTATTGAGCACTTACTGTATGCAGAGCAAGGTACTAAGCTCTTGGGAGAGCACAATATAACAGAGTTGGTAGACACATTCCTGGCCCACAAGGAGTTCACAGTGAAGAGAGATCCGAAGAACAGAGCTGTGAAAATAGTTTAGTACAGTTATAGGAAGGAGATGACTATTAACAAATCTGCCCCCCTGAGTGATCAGAATTGGTGTTGTTTCGAGTACTGCCATTTTGTGTGAAGTTGCAATATTATTACTACAGCCACTGCTGGGTTTTTGATTAGATTTTTCAGCGAAACATTCCTAGGGAACAGTTTTCTACTCAAACCACAAAATCCAATAGTAAAACTGAGAAATTTTATAAATTTCTTAGCGGAAAATGATCACAGTTTGAAAATATTTTCCTATGGTCCTGATTTGAAGCATACTATAATGTATTTTGCTACTTCATATGGGATCTGAGGAGAATTATTATCAACTTTTAGGATCAAAAATGTTCTTTTTGATAAACATTTACTGACCTTACCCTGTACTGTATTTAACTTTTCATCAGAGCCAATTTATATGGAAAAAAACATTTTTACAGGGATGATCTCTTTCACTCTAAAATTTTCTTTGCTGGAATCATTATTTTGATCACTGATTTGAAACATTAGGCCTTCTTTATGTGGCCACCCACGAGAGTCATGAGATGTGGTTTTCCATATGACTTTGTTGGAAGTATGCTTTTATTTTTTTTAATCTTTATTCCAGGTTTTCTGCACTAAAACTTGCCACATTTTCATCAGTTTCTTGCACATAGCCAATTAGAACAAACTTTTTGGTACTTAAGGCCTTGCTTTGTACAAGTTTTTCCAAGTTAAAATATTCACCAATTGTTTATATTTGCAGATTTAGCCAAGCAGATGTGAAAATAGATCCTGAATTTAGGTTATGGTTAAGCTCAAAGCCAGATAGTTCCTTCCCTATGGCTATTCTGCAAAAAGGTTTTAAGGTAAGGACTGAATGTTTAATCAAAAGTAAGTAGCTAACTGAGTCTCTAATTGGGTGCAGTACATTCCTGACTTCAGGCAGGGTTTGTCAGGAGAAACTAGGAGAAAGAGACTATTTTAGCAATAGAATCCCAGATTGGGACAAGCCGAGAGATTCAGAGCCTCTATAGCAGTTAGATATTGGTTCTGGAGCTTTATAATAAATACTGCTATACTTTGGGTACCTTTCTTAAATGATTGCGTAAAAATAGTGTTAAGAGTTCTAAATGAAGTGGAGTTTCCCACTGGAAGAAAAAACACACATTGTACTAATGTGTTCCAAACCTGCAAGGAAATTAACAAAACAATATCAGCCTATTAAAAATCACAATATATAGTCCTGTAACCTAGGGGTTACATTCCCGATGAACCATTTTAAGAAAAACTCACATTCTAGCAAGTGTAGCCTGTCCTACACTTTGTGTGTGCACACAGCCATTTTTATTGTAGCAATTATTACAATAGTAATGTTGTGGTACTCCCAGCTCTGTGCTCTATCCATTGGGCCATGCCGTTTTTCAGCAACTGTTGCAAGCTCTTAGGTAACTTAGCTAACTTGGCATATTAAACACAAATTGTGGGGTGCGCATATCTGGTACTTAACTCTTTTTTCATCTGCTACTAATTCCCTTTGTCCCTTTAACAGATAACAGTGGAACCTCCCCAGGGATTAAAGGGGAATTTGCTTCAGACATTTGGATACAGTGGTGGTGGTGAAGTAACAGAAACAGTCTTTGAAAAGCCTTTTTGTGGGCCATCGTGGAAGAAACTTTTGTTCAGTCTGTGTTTCTTCAATGCAATTATCCATGAAAGAAAAAAGTATGGACCATTAGGCTGGAATATCTCTTACGAATTTAATGCTGCAGATTTGGAGGTAAGTCTCCTAGGCTAATGATACACTAATCAACCCCTTGTTGGATCTGGGCAGTGGAAATGGGATGGAGGGGGTGCAGATGCCTCAGTCACTAGGGTATGTATATGAGGCATCAATAATGTTGAGCCAGATTGAATTCCTGAGATGCAAGGGTGCAGGGGATACCCCTTTACCAAACCTCAGGGGCAAGTCCTGCTTCCCAGCATACTTGTCCCCATTTCTGTGCTCAAAGCAAAAATCTCCCATCCAAGGGAGAGTGTTCTGCCCTAGGGTGGGGCTAATTGAGGCAATTTCCAGGACTGGATTAAGGATTCTAGGGGTCCAGGACAGATCTGGCCTACAAAGAAGCAGAAATGGAAGGGATTTTAGGAGCAGCAATTCATTTGCATCCACCATCCTGCCACTCAGCTACCCAGTTCTGAAGCAAAGCCATGCCAGTTAGAGGGTGGCAGAAGGCAAAAGCAAAGAAACTCCTCTGAACCCCTCAGCCAGATGACCACACCAGTGCAGGCAAACAATTGGAGATGCAGGACTCAGGCCAGTTCGTCCATTGCCTTTGTATTAAACTAGCCTCTGACCGGACCCCACTTCTGAAGGCCTCCTCAGCTCCTTACAAGGCATTCCCATTTTATAAGTGGAAAAACCAAGGCCCAGGAAGATAAGGGATTTGCCCACAGACATAGCTTGTCAGGGATTCAGCCAGGGCCAGAACTGAGCTCTTTTGACTCCAACAAGTGCTTTTCCCAGCTGGGCATCTTTCACCAGACCATGCTCTTGATTCCTGGAAAATAGTGAACCAGTTTTCATTCATTCATTCAGTCGTATTTATTGAGCGCTTACTATGTGCAGAGCACTGTACTAAGTGCTTGGGAAGTCCAAGTTGGCAACATATAGAGACGGTCCCTACCCAACAGCAGGCTCACAGTCTAGAAGGAGGAGTAACCCACCTATTGTCCATTGTAGAGCTCTTCGAATGAACTTCATTTTTTCTGTGGAAAAATTCATAGATGGCTAGGTGGAACTGAATATAACAGTACTTGCCGGTACTTGCCATTTGCCAGTACTTGATTTTTTTATCTTTATTTTCGGGTTATTATCTGCCTGGGAATTAGAGTCGCCACACAGAGGTTAAAAGGATGTTCAGGCATATTTGAATTGACCAGCTCAGCGTTCCCCATTTCTCAAAAGGTTACCATAAAGATGTTGGAAATCCTTTTGGAGAATCAGACAGAGATCCCTTGGCACGCAATACATTACCTGATTGGAGAAGTCGTTTATGGAGGCCGAGTGACCGACCACTGGGATCGGCGGTGCTTATTGACCATTCTGAACAATTTTTGCAATCCTGCAGTGCTGCAAGAGGACTTCACTTTCTCCCGCGATGGGGTGCGAAAGAATTGTTTTGGAAGTGGAAGACTAAATTATTTTAACTAGGCAGATATCAGAGAAGGAGACCCAGGGTACCCCAGCACCGCCCCCTCCCCACAAAGCAGATTTCATTTTTGAGTTAGTCACTGTGAAATCTTGTGGGAAGGTTCCCCCCACCCCAATCCCAGTGGCTTGTCACAGAGAGTGCTGGGCCCTGAAGCCTCATGGAAGGGCAACTGCCCCCAGGACTGACTAGGCCAGGGAGGTTCCTGGCCAAAGCCCCCCACCCGACCCCTTGGAGGGTGGGGCTGTTCTGGGGCTTGAGGGATTTCCCCTCAGCCCTTCTTTGGCATATCGAGAAGTGTCAACTATCTTCAAAAAACCAATTAACACACGGTATCAAATTCAATATACCAACAAGCCAAATTCCTTCTCTTGAAAAATGTGGCAGGCTGGGGAGTGGTGCTATTGGCATTTTGGACCGAGCACCTGTTGCTGGCAGGATGACAGAATTAAACACTGATACCCCCTGGGGCAGTAACACATACATCCGTGACTCTGCACGTTCTCCTCCCTCAGCATTTCTGACTCTTTAACTTAAATAGGAACTCGTGGGAGTGGCCGGGTACGATAGCAGAGGGCAGGGCATATGTGCTCAAAGGAATAACTTGTAGAAATTTCTAGCTCCCCTCCTTGGGACTTTTGGATCTTCCAACCCCCTCCCTTTTTTTTAAGCCCCAAAAGTGCAACTTTCACAGAGAGCACAAGAAAATTATTTTCTTTACCCACTCACTCACCCAACTCTCCTAGAGCCAAGCATACACTACAAAAGTTTTATGTGCTTGTATGCTTGCAATTTCAAACAGCAGTGGCAGTTTGCTGTTACTGCTTTCTCACTGCACTATTATCATATGTTTTTATGATGGGTCAAGCCGGGACTTATTCACCTGGGGTAGGCCACCCTTGTTTACAACTATATAATCTAAGCAGGCACAGGTACCGCCAAGCCTGCCTGGTTTGACCCTGCTAGGCCCCCAGACTGGTCTCTAAGGTCAAAATTGGCCCAGAATCAGTGCCACTGCACAGTAGCTTTACAAATGTGGAGGTGATTTTCTTCATAAAATTCCACCACCAGTTTTCCCATGCATTCTGTCTAACCCATAGGGGAGAATCAGGCTAACTTGTGAGTTTATATTAAAATGCTTTATGGGTGGATTAAAGCACTTGTACAGTAAATGCATTTATAGCTCCTCATTTTTTTTCCTCATTTGGTGTATCTGATTTCTCTACTGAATCTTGTGTGATCCTGAATGTTGATCATGGGTCCTCCTCTAATAATGAAGAAGCAGTCAGCTCCTCTGACTTAAACTCAGTGCAATATGTCTGATTTGCTCAGAGCCTCCCCACCACAGCTGTTGCAAACATTGTTTCCGCTCTTGAAAATGTTCTGCTTTCTTGAGTTGCAACTGCCCCATAGCCGCACCAGTCAGCTGTTATTCATTTTCATTCATGCCGCCATCACACACACTCTTCTGGAGATTCCTGGGGGTGGCGATTGCTTCCCATGTAGTCAGATTGGTCGAAGCCCTTGAAGTGGTTGTAGATGGCAGTGTGCCCTTATGCCCTTTGAGTGGCCAGTCTCAAAGACCTTTACCAGTCACCATAAAGCCTTGATGGATACTAAATGCCCAGCTCAACTAAGGTAACAGTGAAGACTGTTAGGTTCAATGCCAGAGAGAACAGGAGAAGTGAACAAAGGTCAAAATTTAAAGGTTTATGTCAGAATTTACGGACTACCTCTTTGAGATTCATCATATAGCCTTTGTTTCTTAAGCATCAAAAGGTTTTTTAAAACCATGAAATCCTCATCTGGTTGATGCAGTTAAAGATCTTTACATTGTGAAATAATTAGTAAGGAAGATACAGAAGTAGCGTAACCACAACCGTTGCCACAAAGAAATGAAAACAGTCATGTGTGCAGAGAAATTTGGTAGAGTTTTACTTAGTTTCTAGTAAATTATAATGCTGATCTGAAATAGAAAGTGATATAGCCAGTGCCCATATTCAGAAATCCCCTTGGTTTGAGATTGAGAAAAACCAGTGCTGAACCAGCTCTAGCCAAGTTTTTTGGAAAGTTGTACAAGAGTTTACAGGTAGCATTTGGCTTTGCCACATCTCACTTTAGTATATTAAGGAACCTAACAAATTGTAATGGAATTTGCAGGTCTATCGGCTCGTGCCTGAATCAGCGAGTTTACAAGACTGTAGATCCTACATTCAGTCTTTACCAGACACCGAATCTCCTGAGGTCTTTGGAGTCCACCAAAATGCTAAACGGGTCTATCTGGAGTCTCAGGCCCAAGACTTAGTTAACAGCATAATAACCATGCAACCAAGAATCACTGTTGGCAACCTGATCATTAGGTAAGAAGCTGCAAGGTTTCCTATCTTAAGTTTAGCTTTTTTCATTTCTATAAAAAGACTCAAAATAGTGTATCAACAACTTACTTTGTCATGTTTGTGTGCGTACAGGATTTTCATTAGTTCTGAAGCAGCTATTTTGGACAGGTGGGCCAATGTTTCAGTCTGTTGGAACCTCTAGTGGATGCAGATGATGGTGGTGAGGTTTTGGGGTAATCTTGGAGGAGTCCACAGTGGCTGTGAAAATGATTGGGGTTCAGGGTGGGAGTGAACAGAGTGTGTGTGTATGTATATGTTTGTGTGTGTGTATATATATATATACATATATATATACACACATATATATATACACATATATACATATATATATCCATGAACCATTTTTGCCCCACTGATTTTTCACGCAGGTGGGATTTTTCTACCTCATTTGTTTTCTAAATCAATTGAGTCATTTTTGCCTCCTTTGACAGAAATGCCTCTAAGTGAATGAAGCAATTCTTCTCTCAATCATTTTGGAATGGTTGATCAGGGAGAACAGTCATCTTAAACCACCTTGGGCAGCTTCCAACACTCTGAAAACCTACAAATGAGACATGTATTCACCCCACTCTTTTCATTCTTTGTCTGGCAGAAACAGTTTAGGAGAGATTCCTAGAAGGGTTCCGACTGCAGGGAGTGAGATGATGTGCTGCTGGCTCAGGAGGAGGAGGGAGGCCTGGAAGGAGGCTGGGTTGGGAAAGCGGGGGAAGCCACTCCCTGGGGAGCAAGGGATCTCAGACCCTGCTCCAGTGGCACAGAAATCTTCTAGACACGTCTGTCTCACAGGAGGGAAAACTTCCCCACCTCCACACCTACTGCAGCATCTGGGGCCAAAGAGTTTCTGGACCTGCAAAGTTAAAGCTCACCTTCCTCTGGTCCCCACCTCCCACCTCATTCTTCCATTTTAAATTCTCTGCTCAGAGAATCCAGCATATTCTGGAAATGCTTTATGATGCTGTGTAATCAACCCAAATCATTTAAACATGTGGAACAGATTGGGGAGGCCCCATCCAGCCTGAACAGGTGTGTGATTCCCAGCCTACTTACCCTTTATTCGCAGTAGTGGAAAGAGCCAGGATGAACTGGTGCTGGAAATTGCATCAGATGTGCGGAAGCAGCTGCCCCTTACTGTCGAGAAGGAAGAATTGAAATCAGACCATGAGAACATGGCCTCAAGCACACTGGTGAACATCATGTCGGGACCCATTTGGACATCTCTCCTGAAAAATGCTAAGGGTGAGAGAACTGTTGAAGATTATAAGGTGACTAAATTTGTCAGAGCTTAGAGTGGCACAGGTGATGGAACCACCAGGGGACAGGTTCTCTAAGGATAGGGAAGGCAGGAAAAGACAGAGCCCCAGAAAGAGAGAGAAAGGGACTCTGAGAGAAACATACACAGACAAGGAGAGACAGAAATAGACAGCAGACATGAACACAGATACATGTACATACACTTCACCTTAAGTGCTTCCCAGGCTAGGCAGGCTTCTAGTTGATCACCTTATTCGGTGATTAGGCCTTATGAGGGCTAAACCAGTATCTCTTTGGCTCATTTAGATCTCTGAGGAATTTCATGGTCTCAACACAGGTTGATACTAAGGAGTATAACAACACGACAGTATTTCTGGAGGTCAAAGTGGAGCGGAGAGGTTCCTTGGGGCAGGGTTGGACTGAGACCTAAAGACAGTCTAACAACTGAACATACTACCATTCGATGTGTTGACACATTATTTACGTATGGTGTAACACCACCTCTTTTCCCCTAGGTTATGATCCCCTTCTCCATTCCACTCTGCTAATCTTCCTTTGTCAAGAGATTGGCCGATTTAATCATTTATTGTCTGTAGTGCACCAGTCTTTGAAAGACCTTCAGAGGGCTTTGAAAGGAGAGATCATCCTTTCTCCTGCCTTGGATGAGATTTACAATGCCATCATAAAATCCAAGGTGCCTGGGTTGTGGCAGGTAAGTGTCGGCATAAAATATTTTAGTAATTCACCTTGGGGTGGTAAAGAAAAAGCCATCAGTAGTCTTTATAAATTAGCTTTTGGATCTTTGGGGGAGGGATCAAGTCGAAGTCGTACCAAGGTTGGGACCAGCCGGGCCACCGGCATCACTGCTGGGGCAGCCACATCTGCTCTGGGGGTGATCCAGGGGGCCAAGCAGGCCAGGCCAGGCTGAGCATCTGGCCATTGGGACCCCATGACTCACCACCCTCCCTGGGGCCCCAGATCTCTCTGATAACATTGCAGGGTTCAAATTGCTGAACAAAAGATCATTCCCATTTTAAAAAAGAAAAAAACCCTGGAATTTCCTCACCAGTCGCAGGCCAGGTGATGCCTGTGCTGCTCTTGACTTTACAGTTTGAACAGATTTAAGGTTTCTAGAAGTCTAAAATAAGGCAGTGAAAATCAAAGCATCTAATTAGCTGAAATTTCTGAAAAATAATAATAATCATGGTAATTTATTAAGCACTTACCATGTGCCAAGCGCCGTACTAAACGCTGGCGTAACTACAACATGATCAGGTCGGATACAGTCCCTGTCCTATATAGGATGCACAGACTAGTTTACAGATGAAGAGACTGAGGCACAGAGAGGTTAAGTAGTTCCTTCCCCAAGCTCACCGAGGAGACCAGAGGTGGAGGCAGGCCTGGAAGCTGCTGGTCTTGTGCTCTAGGCCATAGAAAGTCAAATATGACTTTCAAGTACGCCCTCCCCGCCCCCCGCAAATTTTCAACTAGAATTGTTTTTCAGCCAGGTGCAGTTTGATTTCTGGAGTGCTCCAAGATTTCAGTTTTTAGGTGATTGGGCTGTAGTTACTTTGATTTTGACCACTTTGTCATCAAGGTCAATTTCAGATTGCAGTATTTACTCTGTACCTGAACAGCATCCCAGAATGGAGAAAGAACCTTTCACACTTGGTATTGTCAAACATGAAGGTGCTTAATGTACATTTCGGGCCACGGAGTACTGTTGGGAAATCACTCCCTCCCAAAGTATTAGCTCCACTGGTGTTAAAGCCACTGGCTGGATTTGTCAGGAGGTATCTCTTTCTCCTCACAGCGGAGCTCCTATAAATCATCTAAGCCTCTGAGTTCCTGGATTAATGACCTCACTCGACGACTGGAATTCTTCACCACATGGGCAAAGCAGGCTCACACCGCTATAGAGTCCCGGTATGGATGGACAATCAATAGGAAAAGTCCAGGGAGGAATTCTTAAGGATAGAAATGAAGGCCTCCCTGTCCAGCAGCCACTCCCAACCCTCCAATTCAGAAGACAGTTATCAGAGGTGGAATTCAGGAAGCTCTATTTGCTCTGGAATTTGCTCTGGGACTTTCTCTCCAGAGGCCTGGGCCCTGACCAGGGGAGGGAGGGCTGGTCCGGGGGTGCAGGGGGAGAATTTTAGCCTTCCTGCAGTACTTCCAGGGGATGGATTGAGTCATTGGTTGCCTGAGGACCTCTAACCCCTCCTGGATCCTGCAGGTCCTCCTGGCTCCAGATCTCCTCAGAGCCTCCTTTGAACTCCCCTGCTGTTAATTGGGTGCACATGGCCATCCAGGGGAAACCTGTCATCTCTCTATGATTCTCTGAAAGGAAGGGCATCCCACTTCCTTCAGTCAACCTCCCCTGAGCAACGCCTCCACCTATGTGAGAATGATTTTCCTCTTGGGAAGTTAAATGAGTTAGGAAGGCATTAGAAACACCTTGTAATGCAAATGAATTTTACTGTGTCTGTGTCATTTACCACCTTAAAGGCCTTCCAATCCCTTCAAACAGGTTTTCCAACTTAAGTACTGCTTGGAAAAAGAAAATGTTCCCCACAGCATTTTCACGAGCATCTGAAGAGAAATTTGAGCTGTTCCAGGAGGGTGTTAGTGGATCTCCAACTCGCTTCTGGCTCCCAGCTTTCTTCTTTCCACAAGGTAGGGGAGTCAAGCAGACATTTTGGCTCTGCTCAGTCAAAAGGACCAAGGTCCTTGAAGAGCTTGGCCATAGCTGTTAATTCACAGACTGTGAGTGCTCATTTCTCTCCCATTCTTTCACCCATTCAAATTGGGTCACTCCCCTTGTTCCCCATTGAGATGCCCCAGTGGCAGAGTGACTTCAGTGGCAAGAACAGAGGCCTCTGGATTAGGAAACCTGGGTTCTAATCCCATCTCTGTCATTGGCTTGCTGTGGGACCTCGGGCAAGACACTTAACCTCTCTGATACCTCACCTGTAAAATTGGGAGAAAGTACCTGCTCTCCCTACCTCTTAGATTGTGAGCCCAAGGTGAGACCAAGTCTGTCTGATCTGGTTATCATGTGTCTACCATTAATAAGTACCATTAGTGGTATAGAGAAGCAGTGTGGCTCAGTGGAAAGAGCACAGGCTTTGGAGTCAGCGGTCATGGGTTCAAATCCTGGCTCCGCCACTTGTCAGCTGTGTGACTTTGGGCAACTCACTTAACTTCTCTGTGCCTCGTCTGTAAAATGGGGATGAAGACTGTGAGCCCCCCGTAAGGCAATCTGATCACCTTGTAACCTCCCCAGTGCTTAGACCAGTGCTTTGCACATAGTAACCGCTTAATAAATGCCATCGTCATTATTATAATCAACAACACCCTTCATTTGAAAAAATTTTTTGAGTTATTTGGCCCTGTTCTAGGGTGTCCAAAGATCCAAAGTGTGGGCCGCCAGATCACTTTGGGTAGCCAAAAATCAGGTGCTTTCACCGAAGATTTAGCCTAGGGAATAAGGAACGCTGGGTAAAATGGCAATAAGGTTCTCAAAGAGGAACTAGAGTTGAACAGGAAGGGCCCATTGGTGAGGCAGAAAATGAAGCAGCCTGGCAAGAGCTGTGAACAGTCACGCAATTGATGGCATTTATTGAGCCCTTACTATGTCTAGAGCGCTGGTCTAAGTGCACGGGAGAGTACAATGCAGTAGAGTTTGTAGGCACGTTTCCTGCCCTCAAGAAGCTTACAGTCTAGAGGGGAAGACAAATAATACAGATAAATTACGGCTATGTACATAATAATGATGATAGCATTTGTTACATGCTTACTATGTACCAGGCACTGTGCGTAAGTCCTGTGGGGCTGAGGGAGGGGTGAATATCAAGTGCTTGTACTGCTCAAAAAACAGAAAGTGAGACTCTCAAGCCCCATCCCCAGGGCAGGGGAACTGGCGGAGCAGGTCTTGGTTGGGCGTCTCACCACCACCCCAGGTATTGTGCTGTCGTGTGAGCAATGGGCTTTTATTTTACTTCTACAGGTTTTCTTACTGCTGTGTTGCAGAATTATGCTAGAAGCCAAGGCATATCCATAGACTCCCTCACTTTTGTCCACCACATTCTTCAGGAAGCCCAGAATGCATCCCAGATCTTAGGGATGCAAAAGAAACTAAGTATCGTGGAGCAAGCTTTTAAAGTAAGTGGAACGTCTCCAATATGAAGAGGGGAGGTTAGAGATTAATTGGGGATGGCCTTTTGGAGAGGATGTGATTGCAGATGGGCACTGAAGATGAGGGGAGCTGGGAGGACTTTCAGCTCTAAAAGGAGAGGGAGAAACAAGGATGAGGCCCAGTGTAGTGGATGGGTGAAGAGAGTGGATAAGTAGGAAGGAGAGAAAGGGCTTGAGCGGAATGTTCTTAGTTGGGTCCACCAGGTTTCAGTCTTGCTGCTTGGAGGAGGGGCTCTCGATGAGGCTTTTATTTCATTCCTCTTGTTGGCAGAGCTCGACCCAAGCACAGCATGGAGTCCTGGTTTTTGGTTTATATATCGGGGGTGCCCGATGGAACCCCGACACACACTCACTGGAAGACTCCCAGCTTCAGGAGATATACTCTTGCTTTCCAGACATACATTTTCGGCCCGAACAGGTGAAAAACCTCATTGCTTACTATGATTGTGTCCACCGACACTGTAGTATTATGCTCTCTCTGGCGCTTAGTACAGTGCTCTAAACCCGGTAAACCTTCAGTATATGCCACTGATGGATGAGAAGCAGCGTGGCTCAGTAGAAAGAGCCCGGGCTTTGGAGTCAGAGGTCATGGGTTCGAATCCCAGCTCTGCCAATTGTCAGCTGTGTGACTTTGGGCAAGTCACTTCACTTCCCTGGGCCTCAGTTACCTCATCTGTAAAATGGGGATGAAGACTGTGAGCCCCCCGTGGGACAACCTGATCACTTTGTAACCTCGCCGGCGCTTAGAACAGTGCTTTGCACATAGTAAGCGCTTAATAAATGCCATTATTATTATTATTATTATGAAGTATAAGGTCCTTGAAGGCAAAGTCTGGGTCTCCCCTCAACCCTGAGAAACTTTATAGATCAGAGCCCAATGCCAGTGAGTGCTCAGAATGCTACATTTGAGTAGCGAAGAGAGCTACATGGGATTGAAAATGTGCCTTAAATACTATCCCAGTCCTGAAGGATGACAGAAATGTGGAAGTATTGTTGATCCAAGGTAAACGCCAAGGCATTTCTGGAAAATGAATCCTAGCAGCCGTTTATGACCTGAAAATGCTCATTACTTTGAAAAGAAATGCATGAATTATGTTCATTCCTCACCGCTCACGGTGTTATTTTAAGCTAGAATTGTAGGTTATTGAAAATGTGAGCTATTTGGGAGGGTTCTGAAATTTGACCCCCTTTTTTTGTTTGAAAACAAAGATTTCCATCGAAAGAGATTCTGCCTCGGCCAAGAGCGATAGCGACCCAGTGAGCTATGAATGCCCAGTTTACCGAACTCCCCAAAGAACGGGAATTCTGACAACCACCGGCTTGTCCTCAGACTTTGTAACAACAGTCCATTTGCCAACACAAGTGCCTCCACATCAGTGGATCACAAAGCGGGTGGCCTTGCTGTGTCAACTAGACGAATGAAGAACAGCAGTGTTCACTGCTGAGCAGTTCTGTTTCCAGCACCAAAGTGAACTCACCCAAGGCAGTGCTGGGAAAGAAACACATCAAAGGTGCCAAACACAAGGGAAGCCGAAGCCGGTCTAAGTGTATTTTTGAGAAATAAATCAACTTTGCAGGATAGTGATGTTGCAGGAGCTGTTCTTCCCTTCCTACAGAGAAGCCCGGCTGAGCTTCCACAGACCTCCTCCCACTGCGTCTTCCTTTCTAACCAGCCAGTTCCCTCTTCCTCTGTCTTGCAGGGCCTCTGCCTAAGCCTGGGGGTTGGGGGTTTGAAGTCATGGGTGGGTTTGAGCCAGGCTGGGTTTGGACAGACCTCTTCCAGGCCCTCCTTGTTTTCGGGCTGGGATGTGTCACCGTGGCTGAGATGTTGCAACGGGGTTTATGTGGTGCTTTTCGTTCTTCTACCGTTGACCCTGTGGGATGCTGGTAGAGGCAGGGACCCTGGGGCCTGAGCTTCCCCCTTCTGGCATTGTGGCCTTGGCACCTATTGGACCTGACTTTATCATCCTCAGGTTCCGGCTTCAGGGCCGGGACAGACTGAAGACTTCCAATGCGTTCAAGGGATTCGAGGCCGCAGCGCACTGGAGAATTGATCTGTGAATTCCGTGCGGTTTCATGTGTCCTGGTTATTGGAGACTCCGGGAACACTCTCCCAAGCGAGTGGCAGCTCTCACCACAAGTCAGCCTGTTTCCCGGGATTCAAGGCCAAGGGAAGGAACGCTTTCTGGCCGGGGCCTCACTTTGTACAGCTTTTCCATCAGGTAAACACTTAGAGATGCTGAACTGCTTTCATTTAGGATGCTTCACTAAGGTGATTTTTTTTTTATGGTATTAAGTGCTTACTATGTGCCAGGCACTGTTCTAAGCGCTGGGGCAGATAAATGGTAATCGGGTTGGACACAGTCCATGTCCCACCTGAGGCTCACAGTCTTAATCCCTAGTTTCCAGGTGAGTGAACTGAGGCACAGATAAGTGACTTGGATTAGTGAGGGAACAGCTTTGCAGTTTTTCTTCTGTGGCTGGGGCATCAACTTGTGACCATAGGTGTCGACTCCAAGTGAGCAAAGGAGCAGATGTTCCCTGGGCTCTGACTTGCTGCTACTGGTTTCAGCACAGCAGAGCAACCCCGGCCGGCTCTCACACGCCCGCCTCGGAGCCGGAAAGGGGCTGGATGAGTAAGGAACTGCTCCACCTCTTGTTAATCATTGACATTTACTGGGTGCAAAGCACAACAGATGCCAAACCCACATTTCTTGTCTACAAGGAGCTTACAGTCGAATCATCCCCTGCCTGCAGGGGTGACAGTCATGCTCACCGTAAGGCGGGGCAGAGACTACTCTAGAGCCTTATGCTGCTGACAGCACCTGAGCTGCAATGGGCCCGGCTCAGCTGATGCATCCTTGGTGTCATCGCTGCTTAGTGACAATGACAAGAGATGGGCAGAAGGTGACTGGCCCAAGCAGGAAGGGCCCCATAACACTGGACATGCTGGGGACCCCTAGCTTGGCTCTGCAGTCTTGTGAAGAAGCGGTGGTGTGGCACACACAGCTGAGGAGGAAGCGAAGGGCAAGACAGCAATGTGGAGGGTAAGTTAAATTCAGAGTGGCCTTGGTTCATTTAATCGTATTTATTGAGTGCTTATGGTGTGCAAAGCACTGTACTGTTTGGGAGAGCTCAATACAATAAACACATCCCTACCTACAATGAGCTCACAATCTAGAGGAGACTAGAATTGTCTTTGTCTTATCCACTTCCATGTGCCTGTCTTATGTACCATTGCTCCCTCATCTCCCCTCCCCCTTCTTTCATTCATTCATATTTATTGAGCACTTATGGTGTGCAGAGTACTGTACTAAGCACTTGGGAGAGTAAATATAACAATAAACAGAAACGTTCCCTGCCCACAGCAAACTGACTTTTCCTGTCTCCCCGTCTTCCTCTTGCCAACTGGCATCCTGATTGTAAATAAGTGAAACAGTAATATGTGCTGCTTGAGGAATATATGGAATTGTGGTTGTTGATGTATATGTCTAGGGAAGTATCCTTTCTCTGAAGATGGTGCTACCAGCAGTGAGATTATGCCGTCCTGATGTGGAGGAAAAGACCAACTTAATACAAGTAAGGAAAAAGCATTGTTGTAATAATGGGTTTGACTTACACAGGACCCCCTTTTTTCCTCATCGTCACCTAAAATTCTTGGTTTTAGGACAGCAACCTCTTTCCTGATGTCCGTCCACCAGCCTTACCTGTAGTGGTCTCCCAGTCTCCTCCTGAGACCTTCCTTTTCATTTCTCCCACTCCCTTCTGCATCACCCTGGTTTGCTCCCTTTGTTCTTCCCCCTCTCCCAGCCCCACAGCACTTGGGTTGTGGGCAGGGAATGTGCCTTTTTATTGTTGTATTGTACTCTCCCAAGTGCTTATGATGTGCACACAGTAAGTGCTCATTAAATAGGACTGAATTAATGGAACATCCACTGCTCTGAAGCAGTGTTGGAGACTGCTTCAGTGGGATCTTTTGCTCTTTGGGATTGTGTGTGCCCCCTTCTAGTTCCCCATAGAGCAGCTGCTGGGGTATGATGTGAAACTATGCATTTATGACATGAGGACTTTCTGAACAGGATCTGTGAAGTTGTTTGGAGTTGGCTTGCTAACAGCACAGGTGTTTCGTATGATTCACAAAATCCCTTATAATAATAATAATAATAGCATTTATTAAGCGCTTACTATGTGCAAAGCACGGTTCTAAGCACTGAGGAGGTTACAAGGTGTTCAGGTTGTCCGCCGGGGGGGCTCACAGTCTTCATCCCCATTTTCCAGATGAGGGAACTGAGGCCCAGAGAAGTGACGTGACTTGCCCAAAGTCACACAGCTAAGTGGTGGAGCCAGGATTTGAACCCATGACCCCTGACTCCAAAGCCCGGGCTCTTTCCACTGAGCCACACAGCTTCTCTTGTACTTTGTTCCAGAGGTGAGTGAAGGCATTTTGCTTGTCTGTTGGTGACTGACTGGTTTTGGAGTTGTCAACACCAAGTCTCATGCTTGGGGGAGTCATGCTAATAAGGAAGAGTGCTCCAAAGGAATACTGGTCCTTAACCTAAGATCATCATCATCATCAATGATATTTATTGAGCGCTTACTGTGTGCAGAGCACTGTACTAAGCGCTTGGGAAGTACAAGTTGGCAACATATAGAGACAGTCCCTACATAACAGTGGGCTCACAGTCTAAAAGATGGCGGAGGCCGATTGGGACATTCTGGTTAGTTCAAACCTTTAAGGTAAAACCAAGTCGGGAGGTGAGGAGTGGTGGCCCTGAGCAAACTTTGGGAGTTGAGGGTTTTGAAAGCTTCTGGATTTTTTTGTCTCCACCCTTGCCTAAGAACTTGGTTGACTAAGCCCGTGCCGTCATCTGTTTTAGGTATTGAGGTTTATTTCTGGAGGAGTAATCACAGTTCTATGTCCCAAAAGCAGCCTCAACAACACGACTTATCCCTACTGGGTACCTGCCCGTTAACACCTTTGAAGAAATGTGGTGTTTGGTGATAAGGAAAAACGGCTCTCCCAGAGGTAATGCTGATGCTTATACGCAAAATTGTGGAAGTAATAAGTGTTTGAACGTGCACATGAAAAGTGTCTGAAAGAATTGCAGTTAGATTCTTTCCACAGCACACCTGTTCGGAGTGGCAGAGAGGTTGGAATTTCAACCTACATCCCAGCTGCCCTTCTCTGCGGAACAAACAACTGCCATAGGATTTAAGGTAAGATACAGACTCCACAGTCTGTGCTTTTTGGAGAGTTAGGACCATATGCCAATAGTAAAAGATGATAAATTTTACACATTCTTATTTAAACTTTATTTCAACGTAACACATATTATAAAACTTCTACTTCCAATAAACATACCAAAAAATGAAAAAAACACATTGCAGTTACCCAGAAGTTTCTAGATGTAGAAAGTTGTTTCTTTCAGCAAGAAAATGCAAAACCCCGTAAAAGGATGTGGAATGGAATATCATTTTTAATACTGCAAGAAAAATGTCTTTGCACTGAGATCACCTAAATAAATGTCCTGAAGGGATACCTTCTATGTAGAAGGCTGCAACTAGAAGAAAATAGTTCCATCACATTCAAACAGGCTAGGCTATGTACACTTAAAATGCACAGTGTCATACACATGGCACTCCTACATGGCTCATACACAAAATGTATAATTATTTCATATTCCACCTTCACATTAGATTTCAAGAATGTTGCCTTGTGCATATAAAATATTGGGATTTTTTTTCCCACATAAAAACCTATATAAAACAAGTTCTCAAATACCTCCCAGGGCAGAGGGGCTCTACAAACAACTCTATTTGTACAACAACCACTACCTTTTAAATCAGTCATGAAATACGTTGGCGTATTTCCCCGACTTATTTGTAGGTGAGAGTCCAAAAGGAAAACCCAATTTTTGTTTTAGTCAGAACTCTATCACTGCAATGGAGTGAGATTCCTAGATATTGAATACAGTATAAACTGCATGAATGAATAGCAATAAATTGCTTTAAAGTCAAACCTATACAAAATATATTAGAAGTGGCAAGAATTTTCAACCACAGGTTCATGTAAAAATTTTAAATAGTGATGTAACTCCAAAAATATATATTCAAACTACATCTATCTGCAACAGTATAAAAGGCAATTGAGAACCTACAGTTGAGGTAGCAAAGCCAGATTCACAAACTTTGGATTTAAAAAAGGTCCAAAATTTTCTAGTATTTCATTACAACATTTAGATGACCTCAAATTGCTTCAAAAGGTTTAATTTCATATCAATACATTACTTTACAAGCAAGGTCTACATAAAAAAGGTACAATTAAAAAACTGAAAATGTTTGTTAAAAAGCTTTCCCTGGTCCTACATAATTTGTATCACATTCAAACACTGTACAGCAAAATCTTGAAGTC
This sequence comes from Tachyglossus aculeatus, assembly GCF_015852505.1. Taxonomy (NCBI): domain Eukaryota; kingdom Metazoa; phylum Chordata; class Mammalia; order Monotremata; family Tachyglossidae; genus Tachyglossus; species Tachyglossus aculeatus. Next base: position 6,703,440 of record NC_052084.1, on the reverse strand, counting down.
ACAGTATAATACACAAAGTTAGCCGCTTATTTACATTAAAAGGTAGTTTGGAAGAAACCAACAAATGATCTCTGTCCTCTACAGTGCTACTACTTAATTACTCCCTCAAACTCCCCCTCTTCCTATACATGACTGGACACCAAATTAGTTCCTTTTCAAATACTGAATGAGAAGTGAAATGAATATCAGTTTTCACTTCCCTTGATGCAATGAAACATTCAGCTACAGTGCTCCATTTTTACATGTTTAATACCAAGAAAAAAAGATGAGAACCCAGCAGATTAGCAGGAATCATAGTACTGGTTGAAAAGTTAGAAACCCGAGTGTCCCTATAATGGAACATTTTAACCCCCAGAAAAAATAGTTTTAATAAAAGTTCACTGTTGCAAGCTATTAAAATGCAATATAGAACAAGCCTAACTTTATCAGGCAGCCCTATTAATGTAGGTGTTTAGCACTAGTGCTCTTGTACATTTCTGCTTTTTATTTATGTGTCCTTATAGACCCAGTGTGATGTTAAGAGGTATGTTTTTGTAAGAAAGCTAAAATTGCAGGAGTACTTTTTTAATTTTGTAGCAAGGTGGAACTAGTAAATGTATGGGAATATGCGGTACGGAACACACTGGCAGTACTTTTCCCATGCCAATCCATATTTCTTCTTACAGTGGTTTTCATCACGAGCTTCTCGGTGGACAAGCAAGATGGTGAAGTAAATCACATAGAAGTAAGGTAAGATGTGATTAAAACCTGTAAACATATACATTATCCAGTTTTAATAGTGTGCTTCAAGCAAGCAAAACCACAGAAGATTACTCGTAATATAAGAGATTATAAGCCCTTGAAAAACAGCTCAATTAATGGTATTTGCATGCTTACGGTGTGCAGAGCACTGTTAATAAGCACATGGGAGAATGCAACACAACAGAGCCATGTGACTATTTGCCAGCTCTAGTCAAATGTATTCTCATAAGGAAGCAATCAAGGCTCAGATCTGGGTTCTAATCCTGGTTCTGCCATGTCTGCTATGCAACCTTGGTAAGTCCCAACTTCTCTATGCCTCAGTTACCTCATCTGTAAAATGGGGACTCAGTGCCTGTTTTTGCCTGTAAGCCCCAGATGAGTCAGGGACTGTGTCCAACCTGATTATCTTGTATCTACCCCCAGCCCTTAGTTCACTGCATGGCACATAGTAAGCTCTTAAGTACAATTTGAAAAACACACACACACACACACACACACACACCCCACACACACCCCACACCCCCCCAGTGCAGATAATGAAAGGCACGGAACTCTTAACTGATAATTTTCATATAATAATATGAAAATTACTGTATCAATTATATTAATATATTATTATATATCAATTGTATATCAATTATATATCATATATATCAATATATTAAAATATATCAATTATATATCAATTAAATCATTATATCAATAATATAATAATTTTTAGACTGTGAGCCCACTGTTGGGTAGGGACTGTCTCTATATGTTGCCAATTTGTACTTCCCAAGCGCTTAGTACAGTGCTCTGCACACAGTAAGCGCTCAATAAATACGATTGATGATGATGATAATTTTCATATCTTACCACAGGGTAGGGACCAGGCCAGGGCCATAATTAAATCACCAAGGTAGTTCGGATGACGAACAAAGCCCCACCAGCCAGAGACGAGGAGATTCTTTCCAGTGGAAGTAGGAATAGTTTTCAGATCTGTATAAAAAGTAGGACTCGTTAAAATAGTCCAAAAATGAATTGCTCTGTATTCTTAGCTAATTGATCACTAAAAATACAAAATAATACTTACGTGCTATTTTAGGGTCAGCCGGGTTTCTTCGAAATGCATTTTTCTGAGAGTTGGCACACCGAAAAATTACATACCCGCAAACTAAAACACAAAAAAAAGGCTGTCATTGAAAACCACAGGCCAAACCCTAAATTCCCTACATAAAAATTACTGTAACTTGACCTATGACTAGCAATTAACTTTTAGTAGACAGGAAATTATAAGAATATATAAAATCCAGAAGACCATATAAGATTCCTGCCTTCACAAGCATAAGAGCACAAATACATAAATATTTACATATTTGTGTATGTGTTTTACATACACATATAAAACCACTCATGTTCATTGCTTAAGAAGTGGTTGGGCTTACTCAGGCAAACGGATCTTAAGAGGGGAAAAAAAATCAAACTGAAGAATTTACAATTAAATAACATTCACTCGTCTTATAATTTATGACAGGTACACAGTTTATTTTCAATATCCTTGATTGGGAGAACTCTAGGATAACTATTTCTTATTTATCATTACTTATTAATGACAGGGATGGAAAATCCCTATATAATCCAAGTCCCCTTTCAGTCAATAATAGTAATAATGATGATGATGATGGCATTTGTTAAGCACTTACTATGTGCCAAGCACTGTTCTAAGTGCTGGGGGGGATACAAGGTGATCAGGTTGTCCCACAGGGGGCTCACAGTCTTAATCCCCATTTTACAGATGAGGTAACTGAGGCTCAGAAGTGAAGTGACTTGCTCAAAGTCACACGGCTGACAAGTGGCAGAGCAAGGATTAGAACCCACGACCTCTGACTCCCAAACCCGTGTGCTCTTTCCACTGAGCCATGCTGCTTCTCCGAAGTAGTTTCAACATGAGCCCCCACCCTAGAGCTTCTAAAACCCCCTACAAGGCCCTCTTTTTCACTTTTTAAAAATGATATTTGTTAAGCACTTACTAAGTGTCAAACAGTGTAATACACACTGGGGTACATACAGGTCAGTTAGGTTGGACACAAACCCTGTCCAGCCAACATGAAAATGAGCAAAAGGCAAACAAGTAAGAAGTTGGCTAGGCCAAAGAACAACAACAACAAAAAACAACCACCAAAAAACCAACCTAAAGTTTAGCTTAGCCTTACAATGAGATTATTATTACTCTGTTTGCAGAGTTGTGGCATTACCCAAAAGCAAGACAGGGACCTTGTCTTATTTATTCCCATTTGAACACTCTTTCCCAGTGCTCCATATAGTGCTCTAACCAAGTAAATGCTTAGTAAATGCTATTGGGAGAGTACCGTATAACAGAGTTGACACGTTCCCTGCTCACAACGATTTTACAGTCTAGCGGGGGTGATTATAAATTAAGAAATTACAGATACGTACATGAGTGTGTTGAGGGTAGGGCGAATACCCAGTGCCCAAAAGGCACTGATCCAAATGCTTAGACAATGCAGAAGGGAGGAGGAGTCAGGGAAAAGAGAGCTTAATCGGGGAAGGCAAAAATGATCTACAACCCAGAACAACTGTATTTACAATGACAGGTGCTACATTAATACTAGACAATACACAACTGCTGTAAGCCCAACATTAGCGGTTAATAAGGAAAAAGTGAACTCGTGACTTACTTTTCAAAGCAATGACTGCAGAGGCAATGGGCCACGAAATCTCATTAGGATGATTGACTAAATAAAAGGCCTGTAAACTGTAGACAAAGGGGACCCAGGCCAAATCTCCAAATGCCAACATGAGGCCAAAGCCATCATGGACAATGTCCATGGTTGTCAATATAGACTCCTTCAAAGACAGAATGGGGAAAATGGAATTGAAACACAAGAATTAGTCATTCTTAACAGTGAAATAGGTGGTGTGACAAGACACCACACTAGACTGTGAGCCCACTGTTGGGTAGGGACCGTCTCTATATGTTGCCAACTTGTATTTCCCAAGCGCTTAGTACAGTGCTCTGCACACAGTAAGCGCTCAAAAAATACGATTGAATGAATGAATGAATGACAAGGCTGAACTGCTGGAGCCAACTGCAGAAAGAAGCAAAGGCGGATGTCAACAGTGGAGCCACTTTGTTCAAGAGACATTAGTACAGTGAAAGTGAGTGTTAAATGCTGTTAAATATCACTCAGTAGTATTACCTGAGTCTGCAGTGTGTACACTGTACTAAGCACTTAGAAGAGAACAAGAGTAAAACCTGAACCTTGTCTTCAAGGAGTTTACAATCTAATGGGAAAGACAGATATTAAAATAAATTACTGATACAGGGGAGGCAACAGAGTATAAGTGTGCGGGGGGGATGGATTCGAGTGCAGACGTGGCACAGATGGAAGGGAGAGAGGGAGATGAGAGATTAGACCAGGGAAGTCTTCCTGAATATGTGATTTTAGTATGGCTTTGAAGATGGGAAGAGTTGTGGTTTATAGGATGGACATTATAAAGTTTCTCCCAGCATTTCCAGTGGTTTAAGTGCTTACTTTGTGCTGAAGCACTGTACAAAGTACTAATATGAGCTAATAGACACAATCCCCCCAGGATACTGGGCTGAACCAATAACAATTTTTCTAGTATCAGAAAGGCAGCAGGTGGATGAAAAACTGTAGTGAGGCTGCAAGAGAAAAGTCATAGAATCAATCAATCAATCAATCGTATTTATTGAGCGCTTACTATGTGCAGAGCACTGTACTAAGCTAGAAGAGAGAAGACTAACTTAGAGGCAGCCTACTTTCCAATTAGATTGCTTCATAGGTCTCAGCTAGTTAGGAATAAGACACCAGAGAAGGGTTAGATAGGAATAATATTTTTAACCAGAGTTTTAAAATGTGTTTTTCAGATTAAGACTACTTACCTCATTCCAAAGAGCATCCACCACATATAGTAGTTGGAAACAGTTAACCAATATCATTGCTAAAGATGGAGATTCACGATTCTGTATTTTCATCTCTGCCAAAAGCATCACTAAATTAATTACAACCTAAAGTGGGTGAAAGGAGGGACATTTAATGTATATTAGTTTTACTGTTACAAAAGCATAATATTCTATGAAAATCACTTTCTAGAGGAAAAAGGAAACGAAATGATTTAACTAATAAGGCAAACACCAATCATTTATTAAGGTTGAGTGAGGCACTGTAATTGAAAGCCTTAGAAATAAAATGTTCATTGCTCATTTGAAATTAATTCTAGGTTTTTTAACTTCAACAGAATCTCTCAATCAGAATGCAGAGAAACACTCACTCACCCAACCAATCAATCCAGGACGCAGCTCACAGAAATACTTAAGATCAAAAGTTCCTATGCGAGGATTCAATTCACGGCCAATGAAGAAATCATAAATAACATTTCCTGAAAAGAAAAATACTTTTCCAATAATATTTTCTGATTCATTCATTAGGAGGATTTAATTTTCAGTGTTTTGTAACTGCTGCTTTTTTTTTTAAGTTTTTCTGATCATTTGACATGGGACTATAAAATGAAATTTTGAATGGGACACAAAAAAAAGTTTTATTAAAAACAGCTCAAGTAAATAAACCTGAATTGCTAAAATTCACCTGTCAACACCAAAACCTTGAAACCACATGAAATCCACCCAAAAGACTCACAGAGATTCAGAGTTTGGGAGCTATTTAGGATCAGGGCATGTTTCAGATCTTCAGCCATCAAATTTGATTAGTAACCTTTATCTACATTACCCCATCTCTTAAAACAGTGCTTCTGGGAGACAAATTTGTAACTACCAATCCCTCTTTTCTTTCCTTGTTGCCATTCAATTTATAACAGTTGATTATATTACTCAAATTATAGGGAATAGTTAGGATTTAATTTTTGGTGTACTTAGATAAAAATGTTGAGTGCCTGAGAGATTTTTGTACACTGATTCTTTGTGTCATTCAAACCAAAACAGAGCAGTAACTGTATAGGGGGTTACTAACTGCCAGGCTCTTCCTCTTCAATAAAAAATGAGATTTATTTTCCCAGTGACTGCAAATGCTATGTAATAAATCCATTTTTGATCTTGTGCAACATTTTGGTTCTACATAATGTATTACCAAATAGACTTGAGGGCAGCCATTCTGAACATGCTTACCTGATTTCCCAAGCGAGAGCTCATCCTTGCTAACTTTCAAGGACCGGACATAAAGATAGATGCTCAAGACCACTGAAAACACTGTTGCTGCAACAGCAAACTGAAGAAAGTGATCATACAAGTAACTGATCTCCATTTCCCAGTAAAGAGACCCTCCTAGGACTGCAGTCGTCAGGAGAAAAGCATAGAACCCTATTTGAAAAAATTAGAAAACAGCAAATGAAGAAAATGTTTTCTCTCTTATTACAACTTTAAAAATACCAAAGTACTTTGTGTTTAATATTTAGGCTCTGAAAAGATCATAATCTCTCTAAGCCTTTCTTAGCTCTCACCCATGGTGATTTTTTTGTTGTTTTTTTTTAAAAAAAAAAAACAGACAGGTACCTTTCTTACAAGTTTGTTAAAGATTACAAATATTATGCTATTAGATCTAAATATCCATTCTTAGAAAGATACTATGGAAAGTGTGAGGCAGGAGGAAGAGGGAGGAGAAGAGGAAAATGGGCCTGGAGCTCAGTCACTCCTGTCATGTTATCCAGGAGTGCCAGGAGTTACTGCTGCTCGGGTGACATCCCTAGGCAATGGCTTTTAAAAACTTGGAACATATAATTAACAGACCTTCCTTTATTTTCTGGTAATGTTTCTATTTATCCAAATAAAAGGGAGGAGAAATGAGAGAAAAAAAATACTACAAAAAAAGGTCCTTGTGAGCAAACTCTTAAACTGATGTGCGTGCTCTCTTAAGATCATGATGGAATTTACAACTACAGGAATTCCCTAACTAACACTGGGGTAAGGGGAAATCCTACCATGCACCCAAACTTGCCAACAGAACCTCCCCCTCATCTATTTATGCAGCTAAATCTTAGGCACGATGGTCAGATGAATGGGAAATAATTTTCCTATTTTCACTAATCTATTCAGATCATATAGGCCCTCTGGTTTGCATAGGGTAGCACCCAAAAGCCTTTCATTGTCCTCAGTGCCCCTTGGCTGGGCTGTGGAGGAGAGAGGAGCTGGAGCAGACAGGCAGCCTCCTGGCCCCCGCTTCCCAATCCCTACTTCTGCCCAACCTCAGAGAGACACTACTCCAAGAATACCCAGAAGGGAGAATCTGAAAAATGGTGTTTCTTGTGCAGCGCAGTGATTCCTGGTTTGCTACTAGTTGGATGGACTAGATCCCCTCCCTGAAAGAGCAAGGTTCCAACTATGGTCCGGCTCCCCCAAAGAATGGCTCGAGTCCCACACTGCTCTATCTATTCTCCTGCTAGGTCTTGGGATGGCGGAACACCACCCAACCCACCACTCTCCTCAACTGTTTAGGTCAATTATTTTTGGATCATGGGAAAACATGAATGCACTGTCTATCGTTTCCTATGGCAAGTTGCACTCTTTCAATTAACTCAACTTGTTTCATGAAAATAGTGTACAGTCCAGGAAATTCATATACTTATGCAAAAAAACCCATACTAAAAAAAGAAAACCTAAATACAACTGGTAGTACAATTTCCTAAGTTACAATAACTACACCAAATCAACACTTACCTACGGCTCATATAGAAAAAGCTTACCGTTTATTCGGTACTTCAGTCTTCTTCCACTTAAAAGAGGCGTTCCTTCCACCACCTTCAGATAAAGAGAATTGTAGTTTGAAACAAATATAAACAGCAATCTCTTAACCAAAGTTAGATGTTACTTTCAGGTAACTGAATGAGCAATGGATATTTCTCCCTTTCACTGCAAGTCTCCTCCCATGCTTATCAGATAGATAACTAGATCCCCTAGATGACTGATAGCTTAAAGAACTTAAAATCAATTATTTCTGCATCATTTTCAGATTGTCACTGCTAAACTGTTCCTTAGAAATGTAAAAAGTAAAGGGATAAATTGCCTGAAGATTTTCATGGAGGAAAATTGAAATACTAAATGTTCCTTCATGAAATTCGGCATACATGGATCTTGTGATCAAAGCAACCACTTGAATAAGGTATGATTATTTAGACATTTCCATCACCTGAAGCAGCAAAAAAAATATTTCTCAAAACTTTTATTTTTTGAGTACCTCGCTTTTGATATCTGAAACATAAAATAACTGGGACCCATGATACAGCCATGAGATTTTGTGAGGCTTTAAAACCTTTTCTTTCCCAGTGTCCCTTCCTTCCTAGTGGGAATGTATGCCACATTACAGTAGGTCATGCCAGCCCTGGCCAGCCCACTGATCTATTTCCAACTATGGCAGCAAAAAAAAATTGTTGCAGGAGGTTTTCCACCCCCCTCACCGTTTTTGTACTTTTCTTGTCCCTCTAAAATCTCAGCTGCCCTGCTCTTAAAGGACCTTAAGTGTCATTCCCTGGCGTTGTCACTCTCTGTCCTCTTATGTTAATTTGTGTATATGCTCCTCTTTGTACATTCATGCGTTTTCATGTATGGTTTTTTCAATTTGTGGCTCTGGGTCCTGCTCTGGGACTGCTAACAAAAACCGTATACGATTCAGCAACAACTTCTAGATACAGCTTTAGTCTAATCAAAATTGTATTTATTGAGCACTTAGTGTGCAGAGCATTGTTCTAAGTGCTTGGGAGAGTATAACACAACAGAATTGGTAGTTATGTTCCCTGCTCACACATGAACAGAGAGTGAATTTTAAAAATCCAGTATTCTCTAAGCACCACACCTTGCTAATACAAATTTACCTTTCCAATTGGTAGCAAGTAGAACAGCGCTTGAAGAAAAAACCAGAGAAGATAGATCCCAGATACTCTAGTCTCCCACAGACTAGTCAAGGCTGGCAAAGTTGGAGGAAAATTCACAAGACTGGGATCTTTCTGTTTACAAATCAACAGCAACAGAAAAAGAACCACAGGCAGTCCAATCATGATGAAAAAAGCTCCTGTAAATAAACAATAAATTCCAAGGATCAGATTTGTAGAAAATGGATTTGGACATTAAAAAACATGTACTAGGAATCTTCAGCTTCTCGTTAGAATATTGGTTTTGATAAAAGTCATAAAAATACTTATTCCCACTTGAGACTTGTCTAGTATAATTTATCTTTGAATGTTAAAAAACAAAACAAAAACATTTTACACCTAACATAAAATGATTCAGGTCAAAATTTTTTACTTCCCCTGACACTAACCAAAAAGGTTGTTGTTCAAATTACCATAAAATTGAATGAGCTCATTTCATATGATGATGCACTAATTTTAGAGTGCAATGTTCTATAAGTTTTTTAGTTGACAAATTGTAGATTTTATGATTACCTGCCTTTTTAAAAAATAAAAATATATAATATTCAATGAGGAACTGAATTATTTTCCAAATCCTTCATCAGATTCAGAAGGGAGTCTCATATGAGTTATACATGCCTACCGCATACCACTACTGCCTTCCAAATATTTTGTTACTTTTTAGTAACACTGCTTCAAAACAATGAATAGCTTTTGTGGAATCTTGGTCAAAAAACAGATCATCCAAAGTTCAGTCATTCCACTATTTACAGGGTTCAAAAACTCCACCTTCATGTTCTCAAATGGAAAAGAAGGCTCGTGTTAGTATTATTGATGCAAACTAAAAAAAGGTGGCAAATGCTTGTCTTCTCAATGTAGATGTGCTCTTCAAAACCCTCCACTAGCTTCCCCAGACCTTCCGCATCAGGCAAAAACTCCGCACAATGGACTTCAAAGGAAGAAAGGGAAAGAAATTGAGAATCTGTTTCTCCAACACAGGAAACGAAAGCCCACTTAAATATTTCTGCCAGCATTTGTGGAACGAAATGAGTTATGCATGTAATTCATATTTTTGTATATGGAATGAGAACTGGCCTTAATGATTCTCTTATTATTTTTTCCATCTATGCACCGAATGCTTGAGCTCAAGGAAATTTCAGTGAGAAGGTACGATTAAATATTCTAGTGTACAAGTGAAGAAAGAATCCACAGCAATATTGGGATACGATAACAGGTGAGATCTCCTTTGACATGCTGCCACTAAAGGATTTCAAGGGCCCTTCAAATTTTATGAGTCAGTAACAAAGATAATATGCTGCAATAATAAATACCAATGCTTCCTCCAAACTCGATTTCCTTCTTCTGGGTTGGTGCTGTTTCAAGAGTTCTTATTGATTTTGTTTCTTTTCCAATAATTCTTTCTTCATTCAAATCAGTTTCTTGCCATTTGACTTCTTCTTTTCTCGGACGAAGGCTATATTGAGTAGGTATATAACTGCTTTCTTCTGACAAATAATTTTTCTCCTAATAAAGCCAAAAAAAACTGTGTCACAAAATTTTCCTCAAACTTAATTTGAAGTCTTCTCACCTACAGAAAGTCACTTTGTGGCCATTACCTAATAAATTGTTATAATTTGAATTTTGGGGGAATAGGGGGAATCTGGAGAGGAGACTGTTTTAGCAATTTCCTATCGAAACATGAATTAAATGATTTCTTACCTGAATGCCTTTGTGAGATATAGCATTCCTTTCCAAACTTTCTGGCTCTCCATTATATCTGCTGATATTATTGCCACTTAACTTCTAAATTGGAGAATTTTAAAATATTTTAATTGCTTGTTAAAATATAAAAAATATCAATTATCAGTTATCAGGTAATCGCTATAGAAACTACAAAATTCACCAAAAAGGATAAATTTTTGGAAATCTGTTTTAAGGCAGCGGATCAACTTTAATTCTGAAGCATTTTGGCCTATACATATCAAAGAAGTTTTCATTGATGGTATCATCATAACTACCTCTCGGTATACCATAATAATGATAATGGTAATTGTGGTATTTTTTTATGCAATTACTATGTGTCAAGCACTATACTAAGCACTGGAGGAGAAATAAGATAGTCAAGTCAAACACAGTTCCTACTCCACATGGTAATTATGTTATTTGTTAAGCACTATGTGTCAAGCACTGTTCTAAGCACTGAAATAGATACAGTTAATCAGGTCAGATATAGTCCCTACCCAACATGGGGCTCAGACTAAGCAAGAGGGAGAACAGGCATTGAATGCCCATTTTCCAAATGAGGAAATAGGCTCAGAGAAGTGAAGTGATTTGCCCAAGGTCACCCAGCAGGTAACTGGCAGACCCGAGATACCTCAGAAGAACAGGTATTGAAACTTATTTTACAGGTGAGGAAAACGAGGCATAGAGAAGTTAAGTGACTTGTGCAAGGTCACACAGAAGGCAAGTGACAGAGCTGGGTCTAGAATCTAAATCCTCTGGCTCCCAGGCCCTTGCTCTGACTTCAAAGCCATGCTCCTTCACCTGACCACTCACTCAAACACCATTTTGTACTCTCCCAACACTCAGTACAGCAATTTGTACTCAGTAAGCACTGAATGCTATTGAGGAACATGATTATTTAGGATTCTTGTTTTAAAAACAATGATCGGTAAAATAAAACCTTGGCAGAAGTTTTGATTCGAGGAGCAGAGAAATTTCCAGTGTCCATGTTAACCATTATGAAAATTGTCAAATATTACTTGGAAGTTCAGTACACTGCATTAATGTCACCCAAACTGATGCAAAGAAGAATTTACCAAAGTTCTAGGTGGAATTGGCTAATCTTTGGCAGAAAAATTAGCAGCACAATGGATGCTAGTAGGAGTCCTACGAAAGGTTACTTACATCTGTTTAGTCCCATGGGTGAACCTAAGGCCTAGTAAAACCAGAATACAGTACAATATTTTTTCTAAAAACCTGTTCCACTTTCCATATTCATTAGAAATGAACACACACATTTTCACACTCTGTAAATACAGCTAGGTGTATGTGTGGTCTGGAAAGAGTGGAAGATTATTTATGCCAGTTTCAATCTCTGATACAGCCTCTTGAAAGTCAAACTACACAATTAATAATACGATATTAATAGAAGAGGATCAGACCTAAGAAGGGTTCAATAATAAATAAAGTCCCAGTACCAATGGAGTCAAGTTGATTTCCAAAATTTCTCTCTTTTTGCTTTTAATCTCTGTATTTTGAGAAGCAGAACGACGTGTACTTTTTGGTGGACGACCAGGGGAACGAGACCGAGATCGAGACCGAGATCGGCTACCACGGCGCCTGGAGGGAGAACTTGAGGAAGACGCACTTTTCCTTTGTCTGAATGATGTCAAAGTCTAAAATTGGAAAGAGGGGCGAGAGAGAATTAGAAAGTGATAATTGCAAAAACTCATCTATGATTACATAAATGTAAATTGGAAAATTATGTGAAGTGCACTTCTTTTACAGGCATACCAGTATCGTTCTTTGTGGGTTTACAAGGAGCATTTATTGTAAATCTGTAAAAATCATTCTAACTAAATAATCTTAAATGTTTTGGAAACTCACTAAATTTAAATGTGTTAACTACTTATGAAAGGAACCTGATTCTCTGAAAGAGACCTGTCAAATCTGATATGCTTGCTTGATTCTCAATTCTGTTTGGAGGGAGAACCTCCTTAAATTTGTGATTCTGCTCACATACCCTTTGGTCAGCAATGAAAAAGATCACATGACCCAGAAGCCAAATTTAATAGGAATTAGACCAAATCATTTCACATAACCTAACAAGTATCTTTTCATTGATTAGAGTCAAACCCACCAGAAAAACCTTGAAAACCATTTTATAGAACTCCCCTTAAAAATTAAATTACACTCATAACCTGTATTTTAAAATTGTACCTTTGAGGCACATTTGTGCTTCTGATCTTAATTACTGTCTTTACAGAACAGTAAAAGCATACCTTTACTAAACTAGATTGAAGCTTTATTTTAACCCCTAAAAGTGACTATAAAGTTTTCTTTTATGAAGGACGGAGCAGCTTCCTAGTTTCTAAAAAGTTGACAGCGAATACCGCAGATAGGCAAAGGCTGGATATACCGTTTTTGGAAAGGCTGTTAACGTACTGCTGAAAATACAGCCCTGGAGGTGCACTTTCTGACCAAACTGGAATAAGTTGAATATGCTTCTACAATTTATATTCCTTGTTTGAAAAAAGCAAAACAACCAAAAATATTAATTTATACGTAGGGTACAGATGTTTCTGTTTAAAAAGTATATTACAATGGATATTGGGTTGTGTATTTTCCACCAGCATAGAATTGGGCTTAAATGTTCAAAAGGATAGGATGCTGGCACGTGTAGGGTGACAGAGCAAGGCCAGGGACTTCGACAGTGAGGATTCTCCCGGTTAGGAGAGATGGGGGGAGGGAGGAGAAGCAGAAGAGAGTGGTATTAACAGTGAAGGGCTCCACGCTGCTGCCACAGTAATCTCATCTTCATCTTTTTGCTTTCCCAACACCCCAGGGCCTGCTCCTATGAACTCGACCTTGGAGGTGGGAGGGGAAGAGTGAAGGAAAGGAGACAGGGGCCCACACAACAAGGTGGAGGGAGGAGCCGAAGCAAGCCATGGAAGCAAACAAATCAGAGCAGATCCACAGAGAGTTTCACTGTCAGTGGCACAGTTACCAGAGATTTTTCTGATTTAGCCCCTATTAAAAAATTAAATTGGAGAATGGAAATCAGGGTAAAAATCAAGTAAAATGTGAACACTTCATTCCTTATTTATAAGGTTCATAACCCTCTACTACTGACTTTGCATTTTTCAGTCAGCGAGGTCTCAGCTTAGTCAATATGATCAAATGTGGAACACACAATAGTATTTCACATTGAGACAGTAGTGTTCAGCCCTAGAACATGGACATATTAATGCTTTGATCCCTCAAAGAAACAGAGAATTTGTATCGAAAGAAATGCCACTTGCCTTCATATCACCTTCTTTTAATTCAAGTTCAGTTCCATCTTTGTATTTGACAGTGTAAAGCTGAGAATTGCTATCATGGCTAAGTACTTCCACTTCATAATACAGGGAACTCCCAGGCCATCGACCCCTTACGACCTCTCCATCAGCAAACTTCCGGCCTGGCATTTCCAAAATGAATCTGAAAATTTTAAAAGTTAAATTTAGTGCAAGTACATGCAAATATAAACATATTCTGTTCTTTACCTTTCATCAGCTTGTAGCTAATATTCCCCATTAAATGGATAATAACTAGAAGGAGTTACGACTATCCAGACTGTACTGCATTATGGTCAGTCTTTGCTACGACCTGTGGGTTTTTAAAACATCCAATGGTCCTGTTGAAAATTGGCAAGGGAATTGTAGAGAAGGAAAGGAGAAATTACATTTCCCAAGAAGCAAAGGGGGGTGACCCAGGACCTTTGTGCACCATCATTCATTCATTTATTCATTCAACTGTATTTATTGAGCACTTACAGTGTGCACAGCACTGTACTGAGCACTTGGGAGAGTACAGCTCCACAAAAAACAGACACATTCCCTGCCCATAATGAGTCTACAGTCTAGAGGGCATGTATTGAGCACTTAGTATGTGCAGAGCACTGTACTTAGTGCTTGGGAGAGTACAGTACAATAGGGTTGGATGACCTGTTCCTTGCCCTTATTGAGCTTTCAGGGGAGACAGACATTAAAATGAATTACAGCTAGGTACCTAAGTATTGAGGGGTTGAGGGTGGGGTGAATGATCAAGAGCTTGAATGGTGCAAATCCAAGTGTGGAAGTGAGGCAGAAGGGGAGTTCATGGAAGGATCCAAGCTCCCTAAATTCTCTTGGAAGGGGTCGAGAGAGATCGTTCTCTCCTGGTGCTAGGGGAGGGAGGAGATGCTTCATCTGGCTCTGCTCCACCTACGTAGAAGTCCATATCCCATAATTAAACTGATGAGAAAGGGAGGCCAGGGAATTGGGGACTAAAGCAATCTTCAAGCGCTTAGTACAGTGTTCTGTACATAGTAAGCGCTCAATAAATACCACTGATTGATTAAAGATCGAGTTTGGGGTTTTCTGGTGGAAATCTCAGTTTATGGTTTTAAATCCCTGTATGGTTACCTCCAGCTTTTTCTATTGCACAACTCAGTTCTGCCATAATGCATAATTTCATTATGTGTTCTGACTAGAACACAAAGGCAGAATTAAGGAACATTCTTCTAACACAGGCCTTTCTAGAGACAAGCTGACAGTGCTACAAGAAACAGTTGTGCACATAAAATGGGTACCAGAACAAAAGCTGTCTTTAACCCAGGATTCTGCAAAGTTCACAACCCCCATATTATAGAACAGGGTGCATATCTTCCATTTCTCAACAAATCCCTCTAGTCATCCCTCTTGGATATGTCATCCCTTCCCCCATCACACTCATACATGCCACATTTATTTTTTGACAATTTTTAGCAATATTATATGTTTTTAAACATGATCCTAGTGTATGTATGCAAACTGTGTTTGTTTCCCTGAGGGGAGGTCTCTATGAGGCATTCCCTGACACTTATCCCTTACAAATGCAAACAAGATTTAGCATACTTCAAAGATGAGCCTAAGTGTTTGGGGTATTTGGGTTCAAAATTTAAAACAATGATTATCCACCAGATACGAGAAATTAGCAAAGAAAGCACTCAGATCCCTGCTTTCTCATTTCAGAGGCTTAGGAGCTCACCGAGCACCACCTAAGGGTTAGGGCTTGTACCTCTGGACACTAATCGCTCCGTCCTGGGTCCAGCTGGAAACCAGAGAGGACTTTTTCAACCCAATCACCACTGCCAGGAAGAAGCTCTTCTCCCCGCTCAGCCAGAAAGAACAGTTGGAACATTGGGAAGATCACTACAGTGGCTGCCTCTAAACTCACAATAGTTTACATAGAGTGCTGAGGTGCTCAAAGACTGTCCCATATAGACAGTAATGAATGGTTATTTTTGCTACTGATTACTTTCAACACATCAAATTTGTTCTGATTCGTTCCAATTATTGACTTTTCTCTATGTACCATCTCTTCAAACTATGATTCCCCCTGTGGGGTGGGGGGGGGTGGGGTCAGTATTTTAATTAATTTTCACTTCATTTCTTAAAGGCACCTGCAACAAGGCCCATTCAACTTCCTCAGTTAGTCAAGGGGGGAAGGGAGGCCGGCTGATTAGGTAGGTTTTGTTCTTTACCTTCTCTGTCACCCAAAATCAATGAAAAAACTTGGCTACCTTCCAAACTTTTGGAGGAATAGGGTGAATGGAACCAAAGGTTATAAACAGTGTGCATCTGTCAAACAGCCTTAATTAGTAGACTAGAAAAACAGTGTGTAACACCTGAAACAATAAAAATTGCTGTATTTACAGACCACTGATTTAACTGCAGGGTTTTCATTCAACATTAATTTTATTTTTTAGGGGAGTAATGCATTCCGAAGTAATGTTCAACAGTCACCAGAGATTTACAAAGTGCAAATGAACAGTTATGATATAATATCGAGGGTAGTAATGCAAATTGCATTACAGCAGCCTGTTCCAAGGATGTCATCACTTCCCCCATTCTTTTCTTAACTTGTTCCACCTACCCCTCCCTCTGCGACTTCCACCGGCCTCCCCCAACCTAAGTTCCTTGGGGGACAGGAAGTTCCACTAGCAACAATGCAATGATCCAGGGGAAACACCACTATATAAAATGAGAAGCAGTGTAGCCTGGTGGAAAGAGCACGGGAGTTGGAGGACCTGGGTTCTAATCCCAACTCTGCCACATAGCTGCTGTGTGACCTTGAGCAAACCACTTATTGTCTCTGTGCCTCAGTTACCACATCTGTAAAATGAAGGTGAAAGCTGTGAACCTGACGTGGGACAGGGACTGTGTCCATCCTAATTATGTTGTATCTACCCTAACACTCAGCACAGTGCCTGGCACATAGTAAGCACTTAAACACCAAGGCTCTGTCACACTGTCAAATAATTTTGCAGAGAGAAAGGAAGTTGATGAGGCTGAGAGGCTGAGGTGGCCCAAGCGTCATAGGTTGGCAATCAGTTTAGATAAATCTGAGGAACAGCATGGCCCAGTGGAAAGAGCATGGGCCTGGGAAACTGAAGACAGTTCCTAGTCCCCAGTTTACAACTGGACAAAGCAGACAGGATTCCTGATTTATAGTTTTATGATACTTGTTAAGCACTTACTATGTGCCATGGCACTGTACTAAACCCCAGGTGGCTACAAGCAGCTACAAGCCCCACTATATGCTGTCCCTACATAGAATAAAAAATTATCCTCACTGGCAGCCTATACTAGATGCTTACATTTTTGAAAGCCAGCAAATTCAGCCAGGAGAAATTCAACTATCTGGGTTGATTACCAAAGTCTACCCCAAAGCTACCTGAAAGTGGGCAGGAAATTATGCAGATACAGGGCACTGTAGGAGCCAAATGAGACCCCACAAGACCTGCTGAAAGCAAATGGAACAACCAAAAGATCCTTAGGAGGAAGACAGCAAAATCCTCGGGCTGCAGGGGTGACAGGAAGTACCAGTGTACTCCAAAGATGGGCATGAGACTGTGCGGTCAGTCTTGAACAGACGGGAGCAATAAGGCACGCAGTGAAAAAAACACCCGAAGGGCAGAAAAGGGAAAAAGACAGTCACGGGGAAAATGTAAAGAGAAGGACAAAGAAAGAAGAGCACTCAGCATTGAAAAGTGAGTCTGTAAGATTAGGAGAGGACCAGAGAAAGGAAGAGACAAACAGAATTCAACAGAAGGAGACAGGGAGTAGGATACAGGCAACGATAAAAAGAAAGAAATGCTACAATATCATGAACATTTCATGAGCTTTAGCCTATTTGCAATGGAATACTTCAACCATGGCTTTAATGAATGGAAAAAGGTCTACTGTCCTAGTCCCCAAGAACAAACGGATGTAGCACCTGTAAGGGAACAATGATCAACCCGACTTGCTTCAACAAAACCAACACATGGACCTAGCACACTTTTATTTTCTATTCTCATGCTTCACTTCCTTCTCCAAACTTTTATTGTACTTTTAAATATGAAAATATCTCTATCTATTAATTTGTGAAAGATTCCAAAATTCCAGAAGATGTACCTAGTCAATTGTATTTAAGCCTCTACATCAAAGAGAAACTCCTTACCATGGGCCTCATAGCATTTAATCACCTTGACTCTGCCTACCTTTCACCATTATTGCTGCTCTCCAACTACTACTACTAATAATGATGGTATTTGTTAGGCACTTACTATGTGCCAAGAACTGTTCTAAGCTCTGGGGTAGATACAAGGTTATCAGATTGTCCCACATGGGGCTTAGAGTTCATCCCCATTTTACAGATGAGGTAACAGGCACAGAGAAGTTAAGTGCCCAAAGTCACACAGCTGACAAGTGGTTGAGTCGGGATTCAAATCCACGCCCTCTGACTCCGAAGCCTGGGCCCTTTCCACTAAGCCACGCTGCTTCTCTACAACCCAGTCTGCACACTTCGCTCCTCTAATGCCAACCTACGCACTCAATCTCATCTATCTCACCACCGACCTCTCACTGAGACCACCCCACCCCTTCATATTCGACAATCCGCTCTCCCCACTTTCAAGGCCTTATTGAAGGCACATCTCCAAGAGGCCTTCCCTGCCTAAGCCCCCATTTCCTCTTCTCCCCCTCTCTCTCGCACCACCCCTGCACTTTGCTCCCTTTATTCACCTTTTCCTTGGCCCCACAGCACTTATGTACATATCCATGGTGTACTTGTTTATATTACTATCTCTCCCCTCTAGACTATAAGCTCGTTCTGGTCAAAGACCATGTCTACCAACTCTTTTAGCCTGTACTCTCGCAAGCGCTGAGTACAGCACTCTGCATACAGTAAGTGTTTACTGACAATATGACAAACACTTACTGCTTGAAGAGTACTGTACTACGCACATGGGAGAGTACAATACAACTGTTGGTGGACATGATCCATGGCCACAAGGACTCTAGAGAGTTTAGTGGCCAGAAATGCCTGTCATTTCAGCATCCTTTTTAGTACAGCTATACAAAATAGTCCAGGGGTGGGAGATTAATGAATTTCAGACTACACATTTACAACCAGGAAAAGTCAGGGATGCTGACAGAGAAGGAAAAAAAGTCACGGATGCTGGCAGGGAAAAGTCAGAGACATTATACAATACTTTCCTAAACATGAGAATGGCTATCAAAGAAAGTCAACTCTCACACAGTCCTCAACTCCAGCGACCTCATTGTCTACTTTCTCTTCACTTGCAGGCTGATTTCTGTACCCTGACAAGCCTCCTCCTTTTCCCATTCTCCATCATCTCCTAATGTTCCCCAGGGTTACAGGGGATGCAGGTATCCTCTAGGTAGGTGGATTCCAACTTTAGCCTGCTTACCAATTGGAAATCAAGACAATCAGGGGACCTCCTTCAATACTGACAATATGACAAACACCACCTCCCTCTCCTGGATGCCTAATGAGCTGGAGGTTATTTTTAGTCCATCTCCTAAGGCTGCTAGGGAATACCTGGGTCCAATTTCCAACCCTACTGGAGAATCAAGAACTTTTTTTTTTGCTTCCTTGCAACTCTGACCTCAAAGGGAGAGTCCTACTACTTACCCTATCCTCATTTTCCATTGTCACAGCATCATCTTGGCTCCAATATGTCACACCTAGGTCATTATGATTTCTCAGTCCCCATTCAATCTATCCCATCCCGAACCATGGGCCATATGGGCCCAGTTTCTCCTGGCCCCATTTATCCAGTCAGGCATCTCCCTCATTCCTCACACTTTCCTCTTTCTGTTGCTGACATATAATCGCCGGGGAAAAGGTGTGCAAGATTATCAAATTCCTTAAAGACTGCTTAAAAACGCTTCAGAAAGAGATACGTACAAAAGTATACATAAAAACGTTTCCAAATAGTAAAACTACACCTCCTAGCAGTTTTGGATTAAGTTCAGAAGTTATACAATTTTATCCTCACTACCTATCCTTAAGCCAAAACTACTTGGAGTTTTCACAACAGACACAAGAGTGGAAATTTTAGTTTATTTTTACATCACGAATTTATGTAGTTATCTTATTTTGAGGAGCTCAAAGTGCTTATGAGTTTCCCTTTTTGATCCATTCGACATGCCTGCTTTCCAAAGTAAAACAGGCAAAGCAAGTTTCTATACCCTACTTTAGTCTTTTAGTTAAATCTACCCTTGCCCGGTACTTTTCTTTTAACTCATTTCACAAAAAAGTACATGTCTTCTGAATGTGTTTTTCACAGTGAAAACAGTTTGAAAGGGGCAGTGATTTTTGTCTTCTAATTCTGGAAACTGGCTCGCGGGCTTCAATGCCACCACTCTCTACATATCCTTCCTACTGCATTTCTATCATTTAACTTTGGTGTCCTAAAAAATTGGCAATGAACAGACAGTTCTGTATGTCTGCAAAACAAAAGTATACTGAAATATCAATTTTATTTGACAAAATACTTAACCACCATATTCATAAAGGGATAAAAGCACCATTGACTAAGGCAAAAACCTAGTCATTTCTGAACTGGTAAAAGATCACAGCCAGGTCAAGACAAGTTTAAAGAGGCAGACAACAACTGAGTAAAATTTGACGATTAGGAAAAGTCCTGAAATGGTTATCCTGGGGCGTGGAATCACCAGTCAAATGTAAGACAAATGCACTGAAATATTTATCTTGAGGTGCCAAATTCCCAGAAACAAAATTACTTGAAACCAAAATCTTAATCGAACACTTATTCTTTAAACTAAAGATTTTCCCAAATGTTTCCTAAAATGGAAATAGTTACCTCGAAAAAAGCAATAAAACAGAGAAAAAACGTGTTATTTGCCCATCTCGAACAAAACTGTCCATCAAGTTGTAACATAAAAAAAGCCTTTACACTTCTGCAAATGTCATTATGAAAGTTCAAAACAAAGACGGCGGGTGACGAAATCAGGTTCAAAACTAAAAGGAGGCCGCCTGGGTGTAACTACCTCTTTCGTTTACGAGCAGGGACTAAATTATTAAAGACCGTCCGAAAGACTTGGTTTTCTGCCATCCAACACGGGCAACCAAGTGAAGCCTCCCAGAGCTAGCAGAGCTACAGAAAAGCACGGAGTTACACCCATTTAACGCGGCTCCACCTCCCTCCTGGCTCTCTGCCTTTAACTCTCAATTTGGGGAGGCAAAAATTAGAGAGCTCGTTGTGGGCAGGGAAAGTATCTGCTAATTTCGTCGTATTATACTCTCCCAAGCGCTTAATACGGTGATCCGCACCCAGTAAACGCTCAATAAACAATCGTTTCTAATCCCGGCTCTGCCACTCATCAGCTGTGTGACATATTTATTACTCTATTTATTTATTTATTTTACTTGTACATTTCTATCCTATTTATTTTATTTTGTTGGTATGTTTGGTTCTGTTCTGTCTCCCCCTTTTAGACTGTGAGCCCACTGTTGGGTAGGGACTGTCTCTATGTCTTGCCAATTTGTACTTCCCAAGCGCTTAGTACAGTGCTCTGCACATAGTAAGCGCTCAATAAATACGATTGATTGATTGATTGATTTGGGCAAGTCACTTCCCTTCTCTGTGCCTCAGTTACCTCATCTGTAAAACGGGGGTGAAGACTGTGAGCCCCACCTAGGACAACCTGATAACCCTGTATCTCCCCCAGTGCTTAGAACAGTGCTTGGCACATAGTTTAACAAATACCACCATTATTTTTGGGAAGGAAGGGAGATGAGGGAAACGGCTTGGCCTAATGGAAAAAGCACGGGCCCGGGAATCAAAAGGTCATAGGTTCTAATCCCGGCACTGCTGCTTGTCTCCTGTGTGACCTTGATCTAGTTATGAAAATTCATTCATTCATTCAATCGTATTTATTGAGCGCTTACTGTGTGCTGAGCACTGTACTAGGCGCTTGGGAACTACAAGTTGGCAACATATAGAGACGGTCCCTACCCCAACAACGGGCTCACAGTCTAGAAGGGGGAAGACAGACAACAAAACAAAGCATGTGGACAGTCCTCTAATCCTCGGTTCTCTTTTGTGTAAAGTGAGGGTTTAAGACTGTGAAGGGCAGGGACTGTGTCCGGCCTGATTTGATTGCATAATAATTGTGGTAAAGCAATAATAATAATAATGGTATTTGTTAAGCGCTTACTATGTGCAAAGCATTGTTCTAAGCGCTGGGGGGGATACAAGGTGATCAGGTTGTTCCACATGGGGCTGATAGTCTTACTCTCCACTTTACAGATGAGGGAACAGGCAAAGAGAAGTTAAGTGACTTGCCCAAAGTCAAACATCTGACAAAAGGTGGAGCTGGGGTTAGAACCTATGACCTCTGATTCCCAAGCCTGTGCTCTTTCCACTGAGCCACAATGCTTCTCTAACAATAAGGCCATGGTTTTTGTATTCATCCCAGCGCTTAGTACAGTGACTGGCAAAGCGCTTAATAAACACCACAGTCAATATTATTATTATTACTAGATGAAGGGAAAAAGTTAACCTGGGTGGCCCCAACCTTTGCCCATTTTCCCCCGCCTCCCGACGGCGGGGGGGCATAAAAATCCATCCTGTCTCTTTAGAGTCCAACCTAGCGAGCCCAACCGGCCCGGAGGGAAAGCGTCGGTAATTTAAAAGTCCCCGTTTATAATAATAATAATAATAATAATCACGGCATTTTATTAAGCTTTTACTATGTGCAAAGCACTGTTCTAAGCGCTGGGGGAGATACAATCAATCAATCATATTTATTGAGCGCTTACTGTGTGCAAAGTACTGTACTAGGCGCTTGGGAAGTACAAGTTGGCAACGTATAGAGACAGTCCCTACCCAACAGTGGGATACAAGGTAATCAGGTTGTGCCACGTGGGGCTCACAGTTTTAATCCCCATTTTACAGATGAGGGAACTGAGGCCCAGGGAAGTGAAGTGACTTGCCCAAAGTCACACAGCTGACAATGGGCGGAGCCGGGATTTGAACCCATGACCTCTGCCCCCAAAGCCCGTGCTCTTATCCATTGAGCCACGCTGCTTCCCCGTGGTATTTGGGAGCAGGGAGGGGCAGAACGGCGGCGACGATAACCGTCAACGACACTTGTCCGCTGGGTGACTTTGGGCAAGTCACTTCCCTTCTCTGGGCCGCAGTTACCTCATCTGGAAAATGGGGATTAGGACTGTCAATCAATCAATCGTATTTATTGAGCGCTTACTGTGTGCAGAGCACTGTACTAAGCGCTTGGGAAGTACAAGTTGGCAACATATACAGTCCCTACCCAACAGTGGGCTCACAGTCTAGAAGGGGGAGACAGAGAACAAAACCATACTAACAAAATAAAATAAATAGAATAGATATGTACAAGTAAGATAAATAGAGTAATAAATATGTTCAAACACATCTATTCATTCAACAGTATTTGTTGAGCACATGCTGGTGTAAAGCAGCTCCCCCTTTTAGACTGTGAGCCCACTGTTGGGTAGGGACTATCTGCATATGTTGCCAACTTGTACTTCCCAAGCGCTTAGTACAGTGCTCTGCACACAGTAAGCGCTCAATAAATACGATTGATTGATTGATTGATTAAAGCACCAAGCACTGTGGCTCGGTGGAAAGAGCCCGGGCTTCGGAGTCAAAGGTCATGGGTTCGAATCCCGGCTCTGCCACATGTCTGCTGTGTGACCTTGGGCAGGTCACTTAAATTCTCTAAGCCTCAGTTGCCTCCTCTGTAAAATGGGGATGACGACGGTGAGCCCCACGTGGGACAACCTGATCACCTTGTATCCCCCCCATAGCACCTGCATATATGTTTGTACCTATTTATTACTCTATTTATTTTACTTATACATATCTATTCTATTTATTTTATTAGCATGTTTGGTTTTGTTCTCTGTCTCTTCCTTTTAGACTGTGAGCCCACTGTTGGGTAGGGACTGTCTCTATATGTTGCCAACTTGTACTTCCCAAGCGCTTAGTACAGGGCTCTGCACACAATAAGCGCTCAATAAATACGACTGATTGATTGATTAGAACGGTGCTTTGCACATAGTAAGCGCTAGGGACTGTCTCTATATGTTGCCAATTTGTACTTCCCAAGTGCTTAGTACAGTGCTCTGCACATAGTAAGCGCTCAATAAATACGATTGATTGACTGATTAACAAATGCCATCGTTATTATATATACATATATACAGGTGCTGTGGGGAAGGGAAGGAGGTAAGATGGGGAGGATGAAGGGGGGGTGAGGGGGACAGGAAGGAGGGGGCTCAGTGTGGGAAGGCCTCCTGGAGGAGGTGGGGGACAATCTGATCACCTTGTAACCTCTCCAGCGCTTAGAAAGTAGCACATAGTACACATAGTAAGCGCTTAATAAATGCCATCATCATCATAACCGTTTCCGGGCCGCCCGAGGCTGGGGCGAGGACGCTGCCCCGCCACAAGGGGGCGCTGTCGCTGGCTGCCTCCGCCCAGCCCGAGGCTGGGGCGAGTATGCTGCCCCGCCACAAGGGGGCGCTGTCGCTCGCGGCCTCCGCCCGGCCCGAGGCTGGGGCGGGGACGCTGCCCCGCCGCAAGAGGGCGCTGTCGTTCGCTGCCTCCGCCCGGCCGGAGGCTGGGGCGAGGACGCTGCCCCGCCGCAAGGGGGCGCTGTCGCTCGCTGCCTCCGGCCGGAGGCTGGAGCGAGGACGCTGCCCCGCCGCAAGGGGGCGCTGTCGCTGGCCGCCTCCGCCCGGCCCGAAGCTGGGGCGAGGACGCTGCCCCGCCGCAAGGGGGCGCTGTCGCTCGCTGCCTCCTCCCGGCCGGAGGCTGGGGCGAGGACGCTGCCCCGCCGCAAGGGGGCGCTGTCGCTCGCAGCCCAGGAATTGCGGGGCGGGGAAACAGAGGCGCACGGTAAATATTCGGGATTCAATGCCCGCTGCGGGCAGGGGGGGAGGAGGCGGCCCGGCGACGAGGGTCGGGCCGAAGGAACGGGGGGGAAACGCTCCCCCGGTAGGGGGGAGGAGGAGCGAACCGGCGAGACGCCCCCTTGGCCCCAGGGAGGGGATGGGGAAGGGATTGGGCTCCCCCCGCCCCGACCATCACCCCACGCTCCCGACGGCCCCGACCTCCGCGTCCGGCCGAACGCCCTCGGGAGGACGGAGGGTGGCGAAACCCGGGCTTCTCCCACCCGCCGCCGGGAGAAAGGGGAAGGCTCCCTTACCCGCAGCTCCCGTGGGAAGGCGAACCCGCTCCAGGAAGGATTGGAAAGTCAATCCGGCGGCGGTTCCGGGCGCGCGACTTGCCTCCGGCCCCGCCCCCCCCCACATCTCCAGGCGCGCGCGCGCGCGCGCACACACCATTATCCTCCCCCTCCCAGCCGGAGGCCGTCGGGGGCGCCAAGCGCTCCTATTGGTCCCTTGCTCTCATTTGAATCACCTCCGCGCGACCTGATAGGCTGGAGCTCTGGGCGGGGGCGCTGGTTCCGCCCCGCGCGCACGCGCGCGCCCTAAGTCCCGCCCTCCGTGTGGAGAGGCCCGGCTGAGGGAAATGGGGAGATAAGGCGGCCGCCTTCTGTGGCCGCCCGTCGCCCGCTTTTGCCCCAGAATTTATCGTTGCCTCCCAGCTGCCTCTGACGTGACCCCCATTAATCCACGCCTCCCATCTTATTCATCTCCGCCACTTGTCAGCTGTGTGACTTTGGGCAAGTCACTTCACTTCTCTGGGCCTCAGTTCCCTCATCTGTAAAATGGGGACTGTGAGCCTCCCGTGGGACAACCTGATCACCCTGTAACCTCCCCAGCGCTTAGAACGGTGCTTTGCACATAGGAAGCGCTTAATAAATGCCATCATTATTATTATTATCTCGAACCTTGATCCCAGACCTCACCGCTTTTCTTTAGGATTGTTCAAATGCCCCTTTGCACGGGGGAGTTAAAAAAAAAAAAAGGTCACAAAGATTAGGTGGTAAAAAAAAAGATCAATAATGATAATAATGGCTTTTATTAAGCGCTTACTATGTGCAAAGCACTGTTTTAAGCGCTGGGGTGGTTAAGAGGCGATCAGGTTGTCCCACGGAGGGCTCAGCCTTAATCCCCATTTTACAGATGAGATAACCGAGACCCAGAGAATCAATCAGTCGTATTTATTGAGCGCTTACTGTGTGCAGAGCAACATCATCAATCGTATTTATTGAGCGCTTACTGTGTGCAGAGCACTGTACTAAGCGCTTGGGAAGTACAAGTTGGCAACATATAAAGACAGTCCCTACCCAACAGTGGGCTCAGTGACTTACCCAAAGTCACACAGCTGACAAGTGGCGGAGCTGGGATTAATCAATCAATCGTATTTATTGAGCGCTTACTGTGTGCAGAACACTGTACTAAGCGCTTGGGAAGTACAAGTTGGCAACATATAGAGACAGTCCCTACCCAACAGTGGGGCTCACAGTCTAAAAGGGGGAGACAGAGAACAAAACCAAACATACTAACAAAATAAAATAGAAGAGATATGTACAAGTAAAATAAATAGAGTAATAAATATGTACAAACATAATCAATCAATTGTATTTATTGAGTGCTTACTATGTGCAGAGCACTGAACTCAAGCGCTTGGGAAGTACAAGTTGGCAACATATAGAGACAGTCCCTACCCAACAGTGGGCTCACAGTCAAAAAGGTGGAGACAGAGAACAAAACCAAACATACTAACAAAATCAAATAAATAGAATAGATATGTACAAGTAAAATAGAGTAATAAATATGTACAAACATATATACATATATACAGATTAGAACCCATTACCTCTGACTCCCAAACCCGTGCTCTTTCCACTGAGCCACAATGCTTCTCTAGTGACTAGCCCTCAAGAGGGGAACAAATGACAGTTGTAGCTTCCTCTTAGACCCTGCCCCTTGCCTAATGTGTCAAAACCCAAAAGGGGTCACGAATCCTCGTTTGTTTTTATTTATTTTGGGCGGGTGGGTTTTTTTTTTTCCTCTTCCTAGAACGGAGCAGGAGACAGGAGCCAGGGCTATGTTCCTGAGGAATCCTACCATTTGTTTGAAAGATGGAGAAAACGAGCTTCCCAGAGGATGCTGGCCTAGGGGACCCGATGTGGGAATAAAGGACGAGGGGTCTTTGGGTGAATTCGGGGAGGAAAAGACAGGGACTGAATGAAGTTTAACGGGAAAAAGAAATGAGCCTGTAAATATTGTGAAGATTCATTATAAACTAAGTCCTGTGGTATTTGTTCTTGTCTGTCTTTTTAGCTTCTCTGGGGGTTTTTATCCTGTTTCGTTTTGAATCAACAACCCCCCTTCTTAGATTGTGGGCCTCTTTACTTTTATTCCAGGTACCTCTTCCCAGTGTTTAGAACAGGGCTTTGCACATGGTGTTTAATAAAATTACAACTACTCCATCACAGACTATAGAATATGAGGCTACTTGAAATTGGGGTAAAAAAGTTTACTCGAATTCCAGAAATATCTAATAAAAAGTGTTTGGAATCATGGTTTTAAAAGAAAATTCACTCAGGATAACTACAAGGGAATTAAAAATAATTTGGGTGTTTGGTATCTAGCCCACTGTGGGTGGGTGTTCGATGCATATTAAATAATGAAACTACATGGTGGTGTGTTTTAGGCACAAAGCCAACTATTGAAGGCTGTAGTTTCTGGGTGGGGTTTCTTGAAAGAAGCCTATCTGGCCAGTGTGTTACTGTTTATTTTGAGTTTTAGGGTCCCTTTTTTTTTTTTAAAAAAAAAAAAAGGAGTTAAGCTTGGATGGCAAAAAACATCACCTGTGGAAGAAGTTGCTATATACAGCATATAAATGCAGGAGCACATTATATAAGTTAAAAAAATAATTGGGGTATTGTGTTGTATACAAGAAATACTAAAATTGTAATCAGTATGCAGTAGACAGTTTACTCAGTCTGGATTTGTAAATACTTCAATTTCATTCTTATTAAAGGCGGAATTTTTCTAAAGTACATTTCACTGACTTGTGTTTACTATATGCCAGGCACTGTATCTAGTGCTGGGATAAATATAAAATAATCGGGTTGGATGTAGTCCCTGTCCCACATAGGGCTTACAGTCTTAACCCCCACTTTATAGATGAGGTAACGGAGGCACAGAGAAGTTGAGTGACTTGTCCAAAAAGTCACACAGTGGATGTGTGGCAGAGTTGGGATTAGAACCCAGATCCTCTGACTCCCAGGCTTGTGTTCTTTCCACTATGCCACCACACTGCTTCTCAATTGAGAAGAGAAACACTTTACTAATATATGCACATTTTTCTTCATGTAACACATGTGTAGCTTCTATGGAGTGCAGAAATAGCCATACCATGATTTGGTTAGGGATCTAAACCTACTGCCATGGTTTAAAGACTTTGAGTAATCGATCCTCTGACTTTGACATTTCACCTGTGTAACAGGTTAGCAGACCTCAGGCTTTTAAATCCACTGGCTAAGTCACCTTGATCTCATGGCATTCATTTCTCTGTCATCTTTATTTGGGAGAGAGATGATTCAGCTGATGATGTAATCAGACACTGAGCCCAGGGTCTTTACCCTTCTCATGGGCACATCCTACTAAGCTCTCTCCCTGGGGCTAACTCAGTTTGAGATCCACCATTCAAAGCAATAGTTGAAATCTCCTTGTCCTGGAACTCCTACCTCAAGTTGTTGAGAGGAGAACCAGCCTCATATCTCCTCTCAGCTCTGGCTAAGCAACCTCCAAGACAGAAGGTGGACCTAAGTGAGGGGAGCCTTAATACAAAAATTCCTCAGCTGAAACTCTCTAGGTTAATATCCCTATGATCCTGGAGTAAAAGCTTGGGTATGGAAGTGTTACGTGCGGAAGAAGTGTTTACTACCAATAATTGAACAGTGCTTCACACATAGTAAGCGCTTAACAAATACCATCATTATTATTATTATTTATAATTCCTGTTGCCATAGCTCAACTGGTAGTTATTCTGAATCTGCTTCAAGTCTGTACTAAGTGATGATGATGATAATGCAATTTCATTAATTCATTCAATCATATTTATTGAGTGCTTACTGTGTGCAGAGCACTGTACCAATCAATCAATCAATCGTATTTATTGAGCGCTTACTATGTGCAGAGCACTGTACTAAGCGCTTGGGAAGTACAAGTTGGCAACACATAGAGACAGTCCCTACCCAACAGTGGGCTCACAGTCTAAAAGGGGGAGACAGAGAACAGAACCAAACATACCAACAAAATAAAATAAATAGGATAGAAATGTACAAGTAAAATAAATAAATAAATAAATAAATAAATAGAGTAATAAATATGTACAACCATATATACATATATACAGGTGCTGTGGGGAAGGGAAGGAGGTAAGACGGGGGGATGGAGAGGTGTACCAAGCAGTTACAGAAAGCTAATCTCCAACAAATAGCATCTGATCCTAGGCAGATAAGTGTTAGATGGGAGTGATATTCCATAAATCAGAAACAAAATCCTTTAGAGCCCACAGAACAAACCTACCCCAAGTTGTTTTTTGTTTTTTTTTTCTGGGGGGAGGCGTGCCCACACATTGCTGCTTTGATTAATAGCCCAAGATCTTAGGGCTTATTGTACATCCACTATAGTTGCCTCCCAGAAAGCTGGAACTACAATTTCTAAGAACACTTAGGGGCTTTAAACCTATCTTTCCATGCCCTCTTCTCCTAGATCTCATGTTCAGCATGATGTCCAAGTGAAAGAGGCCCCAGGCCAGTTGTCTGCCTTGGAGCTCAGGCAGTTCCAGTACTGCTCAAAATCCTCTCTCTCACATTGTTCTAACCTCATGGCAGGGATGGAATTTCAAGAGAGACTGCTTGCCATGTTAGTTCTAGCCTATAATTTTGTATTTCTTTTTCCTGTTACTCTGCTCTTTTCTGGAGAGCAATTTTAAAATGAAGGTATGGCTGAGAGATCGTAAGGAATAAGGAGTGAAGGGCTGAATGATTTGCTTTTAGATAAAAAAAATTGGGCTCATGGAAATTAAGCTACTTCACTGGTAAAATTATGCACATCCGCGTATCCCAAAGAGGGACACATTCACACCCATATAACCCAAGGAATACAGAGACTTATCGACAAGGACTGGGAGAAAGTATGGTAAGAGTTCAGGGTCAAAGGAACAGTGTGGCAGAGAAAGACCCCTCTGAGAAAAACAAGGACAGGAGAAAGGAAACCAGAAAGGAAATCAGAACCCAGACAGAATGGTATTTTCTAAGAGTAAGAAATGTGACTCAGCAGTCCAAATATTCAGAATTTGATGGCCCCTAAAAATGACTGGCCGATCACTGACATTTTCATACACTCTACGGAAAACTTTCATATATAACCAAAGATCATTTATCCAGAACTTTTCAGATATAAGAATTCTGTAAACACTTAAGCTACCCAGCCTGAGTTTGAGGTCGCCTATTTTTAGCCTGCCAAGTGCCCAAGATTGGGGCTGCTTGGGAATGAAGGGAAGTCTGGAACTAGTTTCTGAATCTGGGATGGGATCCAGAAGACCTTCTACCTACGCTTCACCCCAGGGTAGAAATACAAGACAGGTTCATTGCTGATTATTTCAGATTCCTGAGTGTTTGTTGTGTTTGGCAATATCCCAGGTAATGGTGGGCTCTATGATTTTGCTGTGGATTAAATCTGTAAAAGGATTTCTCCCTCCAATAACTCTATTTCAAGCCAATAATATAACACTACGAAGTGTATCATAACAGGACTACCCCAGAAGTCCCATTACTACCACCTGTTTTCCACTCCACATCTCCCAGATTTCAAGTTCCCTCCTGGTAGCTCATTCTCATTGAGGCCAGCAAAAATTAGACTTGAAGTATTGCAGGTTGAGCACCACCTGTTCTATATTATCAACGACATTGTTGTTTGAATAGCTTCTGCCCCTATTCCTTAGGCAAATTATGGTAGTCTTTTTTCACCATGGTAAAATCATATTTTGACCCACCCTAGGTAGTTATGAATGCCCACTCTTTTAACAGCAATACTTGAAACTTGGATTGCTTGTACTTCCCAAGAGCTTAGTACAGTGCTCTGCACACAGTAAAGCACTCAATAAATACAATTGAATGAATGAATGTCCCATTTATTCCCACAAAAGCCTTTATGCTCTTCATTCATGGAGTGGGGGAGTAGGAAAGAACTTATCAGAAAAGAGATGTTAAAGTGAAAACTGACCGCCCAAGTCCCTATAGCTAGTCTTATCTACTTTTCCCTCTGCTCCCTCCCATCTCCTACATTACTCCCTATACATGCTAGACCCTATGGGAGCAAGTTAGAGTAAGAAGGAATCCAGCAGTAGAGAACTTTGAAAGTTTGACTCTTCCACAGTATTAATCAAATCTCAGTTTGCTGAAATCTGGGGGCCTTGAAATATGTGAAACATCTTTAGTTGGAATAAAAACAGCCATTTTAGGACTGTATGGATCAGAGGAAATCTTCCTATAGCTCAAGTAACGTGGGAAATGGATAAAGAATATAAGTACTCTTTTTTAACCCCCTTTTTATGCTCCTCCATCCAGACCTAGCTTTATCTTCTATGTTAGAAGATATTTATTTTTTACCTGTTTTTCAAAGTTCTTGTCAGATAAGTATGGTGTTGCTTATAAATTTTGATGCATCATTTACACTTAACAGGCCTTCTCTGAGAAACGTATTTCCTGGGGTCATATCCCATTGTGAAATACGTTCAAAATATCAGTAAAATGCCTTGATTAAAAATACTCTTACAGCCCAAGAAAAAGACCACAAATAATCAAAGTTCATTTAGTTGGTATTAGTCATTTAAAATTATCTAAGAGGAATAAATGTATTTAAAAAGTAGTATCAGACCGATTTTGACATGAGGAAACCAAAGCAATAAGTTCATTTCTAGTCATCTGTGCTAAGGTATATTGTGAAATCAAGAAAAAAGGAGCAGGATTCTTACACAATAAAGGAAATGCAAACTTATTTTTCAGTACTATCAACATCACAGACTACACAATCTGGTTCAAATAGCCTCACTGTACCGTGAAATGGATCTGGGGGCAAAGTAGAGGGGGAAAACTGTCAAAAAGTGTTCAAATTTATTGCTGTCCACTCAATGCAAAAGCTTGAACTAGTGAAAACAGCCAAAAGTGGAATCGGTTCCTTCTCTAGGTTTGCTTCGACAACTTTCTGCCTCACCCTAATATCCTGATTTTTTCTTTGTAACTAAATAAGGAGTGTAAAAGAGAAGCAGCATCATAGTAGAAAGAGCATGGGCTTGGGAGTCAGAGGTCATGGGTTCTAATCCCGGCTCCACCACTTGTCAGCTGTGTGACTTTGGGCAAGTCACTTGACTTCTCTGTGCCTCAGTCACTTCATCTGTAAAATGGGGATTAAGACTGTGAGCCCCTCGTGGGACAATCTGATTACCTTGTATCTACCCCCCAGCGCTTGGAACAGTGCTCGGCACATAGTATGCACTTAAAAAATGTCACCATTATTCTTAAAAGGAGATAGGGGCAGGTTGTTGCTGGAGGGCCCTGGTTACAAATTTACCTGTAAGTGATTTGGAAGCAACTAATCAGTGGCATTTATTGAGTGCTTACTGGGTGCAGAGCACTGTACTAGGTGATTGGGAGAGTACAATACAACATAATTGGTAGCCACATTCTCTGCCTACAGTGAGCTTACAGTCTAGGGAAGCAGCATGGTGTAGTGATAGAGCACGGACCTGGGAATCAGGTGGTCATGGGTTCTAATCCCAGCTCTGTCACTTGTCTGCTGTGTGACCTCGGGCAAGTCACTTCGCTTCTCTGTGCCTCCATTCCCTCATCCGTAAAACGGGGATTGAGACGGTGAGCGGACAGGGACTGTGTCCAACCTGATTTGCCTGTAACCAACCCAGTGCTTAGTACAGTGCCTGGCACATACTAAGTGCTTAACAGATACCATAATTATTAGAGATGGTTGCTATTCATTGCCTCAAGAACTTCTCCAATCAGGGGACAGGGTTCCTCCTGGGAGCAGCGCTGATTTGGGTTTGGTGGAGACTCCAAACCCTGAACAGAGGGGCCTATTGAAGAAGCAGAGGCGCAGGGTCTCTCCCGGGCCCAGAGCAATACTGGCTGTAGATTCTACATGGCCATAGCCATAACAATCCACGCTAGCCCGGGATGCACTATCAGCCCCTCTGCTGCTATTTCTGGGATTATGTGAAGGTGCCCCACTGTTTAAAGGTTTCTGTCTAATCAGAATGTGGACCACAGTTTGCTACAAATGAGTAGAATGAGTAGAGAGGATCTCCTCATTCCTAACCAGAGTATCAGCTTAATTTAGATTTTTATTCATTACGAGACCGTCCTTTATAACTTTCAGAACTGAAATGCAAATTATTTCAAACGAGACCCCAGAAACATCTTGTTTTTAGTTTTTTTCAGTCACACTGGGCCACCCTTCCAGGCTACAAGTGGGCTAGCTGAAAATGCTTTTTTCCCCCCCTTAACAACCAAAGTTCCTCCCAACACTGCAATGACAAAATGCTAATCATTCTGTTTTCCATGTCCCTTTGTACACTGCAAAGGGGTCTGTCACTCTATACTAGGATTTTGAAAACAGATTATCTTCATAGCTGTTACTAGGGGATGGCTCAGCCCTGGACTCAAACTGTTCCCGCCTCTGCTGAAACTCAGTCGAGCCCCTCCAAAGTGTTCCACTTGCTGTCCCAACTATCAACAACTCCTTGTTTTCTTACTTGAGAAGAGTGTGGCCTAATGAATAAAGCACAGGCCTGGGAGTCAGAAGGACCTGGGTTCTAATCCCAGCTCTGCCACTTGTCTGCTGTATGACCTTGGGCAAGTCACTTAACTTGTCTGTGCCTCACTTACCTCATATATAAAATGGGGATTAAGACTGTGAGCCCCGTGCGGGACAGGAACTGCGTCCAACCCGATTTGCTTGCATCCACCCAAGTGCTTAGTACAGTGTCTGGCACATAGTAGTAACCACTTAAATACTACAATGATTGTTTTCTTCAAAAGACCCTCTCTTGAGAAATACAAGCTACATCTGCCCCAGCAAAGGGATATAGAAAATTAAGGAAATAACCAACAATTTCAATCCACATAGGCAGCCAATCCAGATCACTTCAGCCCTTCTGAAGGATTTCCAATGCATGTAGGTAGCTTAATGCTGGGTTTTTTGTCCACCCCTGGCCACCACTCCTCCACATAGGCCAATTTGCTCATGTAGCTAAGTTTATTATCTTATCCACAGCTCTCAAATTGGCATCCATGTTTTTCCTTTCACATTGTCACTCCAAGCCACTTAGTCACCCTAAATCATTCCCAAAAGCTCCATCCTTCTCATCATTCAAAGGCAGCTTTTCCAAAATGCCTTCGTAGTCCACACAAGAGACGCAGTAAGTCTTCTGCAACCACGCAACGTACAGTGACTTTGAGTAATATTTGGAACTGTTCCTGCCTTATAGACTCTAGAAAGGAAACGTACTGAGAGAAGGAATCATGCATTCTCTTTGGTATGTATTCCTCTTCTCTAGTGTCCAGTACAGTGACAGAGAAAAAACACTAGTACAGCAAGTTTTGAATGAGTAGGCATAGGGAGAAAGACATTCAGAATTCAAAACACATACAACTTTCTGCATATGAGTTGTACTTTTAGGGTATATAATTGTGGTATTTGTTAAGTGCTCTGTATGTGCCAGGCACTGAACTAAGCCCTGGGGGAATAACAAGCAAATCAGCCTCGACGCAGTCCCTGTCCCGCATGGGGCTCACAGCCTTAATCCCCATTTTACAGATGAGGAAACTGAGGCACAGAGAAGTTAAGTGACTTGCCCAAGGCCACATAGCAGACAAGTGGCAGGATCAGAATTAGAACCCATGACCTTCTGACTCCTCTGACTTCTCTTCTGACTCAGGCCTGTGCTCTATCCATTACACCATGCTTCTTCGTACATGGACATGCCAACAGTACAAACCTCAAGACATGGCATTTCAGAAGTTGATTATAGGCATAATCAAGTCTGACTCCCTCTAACATCTATATTTAAGTGTAAAGATCCTGGTAAGCTTGCTAAATGCTGACACAAAAAGTACCACTAGCTCCCAGAAAATCTGAGAGTTTTTCAAGGAAGGAAACAGAGCTCTCCTTCCATTCTCCTTCCTCCACCGTGTTTCAACGGTGCTTTGAATCCTCACATCTCCATCATTCCAATGAGAAGGCTCAGATCACTGAGATTATTTCAGTGCCTGCTCCAAGGCCAAAGAACAAGTTGGGGCAAGAGCCAGGATGAGAATTCCCAGTTTCACTCTAAGTATAGCAACCTGCCATGCTTTCCCTCAGGGAGACTGCTACACTTCAGGGGATGGAGGACTGAGACAACTTTGGGGTTCAAAGATTCAAATCAGTGGCTCCAGGGAGTCTAGGCCCATCTCTGCCCGGTGTGTGGAAACTGTGGTTTCAGCTTTGCCCAGTCACCCCAAGCTGATTAGGTGTTAGTAGGGCTGCAACTAGTTTACAGATCAGCTCTCAGGATGTGACTAGTGTCTCAATGTGTTACATAATACTAGGAGCTTGATATTTTTTTTTTTAAAAGAATTCTAAAGAAATGATTAGTGGCATCTCTGGGCTCCCTCTGCTGGATCATTTTCTGCTTTGACCAAAGCTAAATAAACAAGCCCCAGGTCAGCCAAGTGGTTACTTCTCTTTACAATTCTTTCTAGTTCAAGCAACTAGGCTTGGAAGAGGGAGGTGAGAGGAAAAGGGAGAGATGGAGAGTAAGGGAGAGAAAGTGAATGATACTGAATGTCCTTAGGGGGTTACTAGCCTATTAAAGCACAGCAAACTTAAGACCTTAAATATTGAGCTTCTCAGGCAACATAGTGTTTCAAACACTCCTTGTTTCACTTAGGAAGTGTGTATTGTGAACGAACCGCGTAAAACCCGGGAACACTTCCAAAATGTTATCTACGAGAACAGCTTTAACCAAAACATAGTGGCTGGAATCACTTAGCAGCTTATTTGTGCAAACTATTTCCTTTAGGTTTGTTGCATAGTTGACGGAATACAAAGCAAAGAGTAGCATGGCCCAGTGGAAAGAACAGGGAACCCAAGGGACCGGGATTCTAATCCTGGCTCTGCTACTAGCCTGCTGTGTGGCTTTGGACAAGCCCAAACAAGTTAAAACTGTGTCCTCACTGAGGCACAGTTTCCTCACCTATAAAATGGAAGTTAAATACTTGTTCTCCCTTCTCCTTATACTGGGAGCTCCATGTGGGTTTGGGACGGAGTCCATTCTGTTTATCTTGTATCAACCCGAGAGCTTAGTAGAGTGTTTGGCACATAGTACATGCTTAACAAATGCTACAGTTATTATTATTGAGGGGAAAAATAACATTTGCACCTGTTTTCTTTCCCTAAAGAGGAAGAGCAGAAGAGCTGAGATCACAATTGACATATTTCACCAGAGAGAGAGAGACATACTATTCTAGTGAGAAGACCATGAAATTGTGAATAACATCCTTTTCTCCACTTCTGCAACTTTGGGCTTTGCCCCCACCTCAAGTAAGCCCATCAAGAACAGTCACACGTGGGAAAAGCCTTGTGGGACCACTGTGACAGCGAGGCATTGTATTGGGGAAATTTGCAGACAGAATCATCTTCGAACCAAAGCAACACTGCTACATCACCTGATGTGACGAGTGGGCTGCTACCAGCTAACGCCCTGGGTTTTTTTTAATGGTAATTTGTTAAGCCGTTACTATATGTCAGACAGAGTTCTAAGGGCTGTATCTACAAGATACAAGCCAAGCTCCAGATTTTCAGTCAGGTAGGAAATGTTGAGGGAAGTTAACTTTCAATGGGATTCTGGTGAATATTTGGAGATACAATATGAAATTATTTTTCAGCCTTAAACATCTTAAACCATCGTTTTTTCAAAGCCATAATACATAGTAGGCTTCAGGAGCTGCTCTAAAAGTTAGGACAGTTCATTTGCAGGTTTAAATAACTAGGACTGACTCTCCATTAGCTTCTTTGCTACTACATGAGAAATGCTTATGCATTTAGTCTTTAGAATTAGGCTTCATGGCTTTCTTTGTTACTCTTTTTAATACAGTTCATTCTTTGCAGGCCGGATGAAATTATCATTGCAAACAAACAACACGTGCAGCAGGAAGTGGAAAGGGTTTGATGCTCTACTGCGCTGCATTTGGTATTTAGGTATAAAGAAGTACAGAGTAGTTATAACTTCTGTGGTTTGGGTAACTCTGAAATGTAAAAACCAAGACACTTACCTACCACATGCCAAGGTCCATAGCATATGTAAGAGTCTGAAAAAAGCATCTAACTTTAGGGAGCATTTTTATGGCTAATCACTTTCCCAGAGTGCAATCCATACCGCAAGCTTCCTTGCTATTTGTAAAACCAAAGGAATTTGGAAAGGTTCCAAAGAGGAATGACAGCACCTAAATAGAAGCCTTGCAGATGGTCTGCAAAGACCTTGTATTCTTTTTTTTTTTTACAGATCCTCTTCCATCATCTGGCTTGGGAGACAGCTATATGAAGTAGCAATGGGAGTTGGAGACTGGGAGACAAAAATTATGAATTTCATCACCAGCCCTTTAAAATTGTGTGCATGCCTCCCTCCTGCCCGCATCTTTAGAATTTGGACTTAACCAGGGAGAGAAACGCTATGGTCCTAGGCCTCCCATGTCACAAAGCTCCCTGAAATCAGCCAATGTTTAAGAAGCAGTTGAAGCCCATAATGAAAGGGGCAAAGAAGGACCCAGCCTTATTATGGCTAGATGCTGAAGCAACTGAAAAAAAGGGTGTGCCAGGGGTTTGTTTGCTCTTATAACCAGTCTGCCAGGATGCTCTGTCTTTGTAGACCAGTTTCATTTCACTGGGGTTTAATTTCACTCCCAGGGAAGGAGCAGTTAAAAAGTATCATTATTACTACACTGAATAAACTGATAGAAGATTAAAGAGAGATCCAACTTGATGCCCGTTTACCACCTGGGGTGGTTTCAGATGACTCCTATTACAATGGGCTGGGTGTGATCACTCTTTGGAAGACTGTCATTACAAACCAGTTTTTACTGCATAATTAAGTCACCTCTTTTAAATACTCCCTCATATAGGTGCCATTTTGCTCCCTTCCCCCAAATCACCAAATATTAACAAACATTAAGTCATTCATTGTAGTAGTTACTTAAATTTTCAGAGCAGATCAGATTACTATCTGTATGGCATGGCGACTAACCTACAGAGGCTTAGAACAGAAAATGTTGGACAAGGTAGACAAGCCTCCAAATTGCTGCCAGGAGCTAACAGCCACTCAGCCAAAAGCTCTGCCAGTCTTCCTCATCCCTTCCTTGCTCTTCCTGGGCCTCTGGGTCATCTTCCTTCTCTTGCCTGTCTATTGCTGGCATGGGGGGAAAAAAGAGGGGGGGACAAAAAGTCAGCCTTTGAGGTTGAAAGTTAAACTCTGGTCTTATCAGGAAGCCACGCTGGCAATTCTGGGTCTAACCGAGTCCTGCGGAAGACTTAGGGGTCAGTGGGAAGGACCACGGGGTCTGGATCCAGACCAAGCAACAGAATGTCCTCCCCTCCC
Source organism: Tachyglossus aculeatus (assembly GCF_015852505.1). NCBI lineage: Eukaryota > Metazoa > Chordata > Mammalia > Monotremata > Tachyglossidae > Tachyglossus > Tachyglossus aculeatus. The sequence goes on along the minus strand of NC_052084.1, from coordinate 6,665,102 downwards.
CACAGTCCTCCAGGGGTTTCCAAAACTGGGCATAGAAACTGAACCACTCACACTGACTTGTGGGCCCCTTCCAGCAGTCAAATTTTTACTTTTGAGGCAAGGTCCATTATTTTACCCCAGATCCCAGAATGAGTCAACGATTCAATGATGTTTTCTCAGGCAGAATAAAAGCCCTCCAAGATCACAGTAAATTTAAGCACACAAAAAAGCAGAGTGCAGATCATGCCCATTGTCTGCTGATTAATGGTATTCCAGTTTAAAGCTTAACAAACTTTGGGCATGCTCTGGTATTCAGCTGGCTGATTTCAGCCAATAGTGGAGCAACATACCCAATCTAAAATCTGATTTTGTGTGTTCTGGACTTGGCCCTTTGATGGCTCACGCAGAGTCAACAGTTGATTTCAGAGCCGACACTCTCCTGCTCCACTCAGCATTTGATTCTTGGCCATCCCTGTCCCCCTCTTCCTGCCAGCCATATGGAGGAGGAAGGCAGTAGCCAGCTCCCCTTCTCCCTCTCTCCATTCCAACTAAGCCCACACTGGCTGTGGCTTGATGATGAAAGAGAGACTCACTCCCAGGGAGTTATGTAAACACCCGGGGGAGGAACACTGAAGACAAACTGAATCCGCCCCCATACACGATCAACCTTGAATGGAAACAAAGCTGTTTCCTGCTTTTGCAGACGGCTGTGCAGGTCTCGTCTGTTTACTCCCCTGGGCTGAGCAATGCTGTCAGAGTTCGGGACCAGGGATGTTGGGCCAGTGTCCTCACCATCCTCGATATGCTGAGAAGACCCTAACAAATCCCCGCCCTGCTAGTGGGGGTTTAAGCAGCTTTCCTCCTGCAACAGGAAGTGTCAGTTGATGTAGGCGTGCTTGCTATGTAGGCAAATGAAGCAGCAGTTACTGTTGGTGCTTAACAAAGATTTGCTGGCACCTCCCATTATTGCGGTAGTATTAGGGTATTTTGTTAAATGCTTACTATATGTCAAGCACTGTGCTAAACCTCAGGGTAGATTCAGAATACTCAGGTTCCACATGGGGCTCACAGAGTAAGTGGAAGGAAGAACAGATAATGAATCCCCATTTTGCAGATGAGGGAACTGAGGCACAAGAAAGTGAAGTGATTGGCCCAGGATCACACAACAGGCAAGTGACAGAGCTGGGATTAGAACCCAGGTCCTCTGACTCCCAAGCCCTGGCTCTTTTCACTAGGACATGCTCTCTCTGTCTGTCTGTCTGTCTCTCTCCCCAACCCCACCCCCTTACTCTCAACGTTTTTTTATTGAGGTGACATCCTCTCTCAGATACTCTCCAAAAGACATTAACATTCTCTGACTCTCAAGAGACAATGCGGTTAATTCCCTCATTTTAATGCCATTCTTTCTACAGCACCAACAGGGGTTTGCTCTGTACTGTATTAAGTGCTTAGGCACTGTTTAAACCTTCATCTGGTAATACCTATTTAAATTCACAGGGTGAAATGGCCAAGCACATACCCTACCAGAGAAGCCTTGGTATGGTATTTTCAGTTTCAAGCAGTCTTTTGAATATCAGCGTGGCTCTTCAGCCAATGAGCAAACCTTGTTTATATTTCAAATTGCTGTTTTCTCAGTCTACCACCTCTTTCTCTCTCCAGCTCCTTTCCTGTGCACAGTTGACAGCAGGTCTTCTGAGTTTTCTTAAGCAATTCATATTTCCTTTATGGGATGTCCTGCAGTTCCAATTTCAGAAACGCTTCTCTTTGCTTCAGACACTCCCCTCACTGAGCTTAGTTATATGACTAAGGGTTTTTCTCATAGACCGATTTTTCCACACCAAAAAAAACCATCACTCCCCTGTGGTTTTCCAGGATTTCTTTTGGCCTTTTGCTTTATTTTGGGTCATGAGATACACCAACCAACCAATCACTGCTATTTGAGCACTTACTATGTGCAGAGCACTGTTCTAAGTGCTTGGAAGAATACAACATCGCACAAACTTGTACATTCCTCCCAGAGATGGTCACTGAGTGAGCTAAGGGGAGAAAAACATCAGTCACAAGCTGCTTGGTTGAAGTAGAGGAACACAAACAGGGAGTTCATGCATTTTTATCTAGCTTGCCCCAAAGGTGAGTTCAGATACGGGCTTTCTCCTTCCTACTCAGCCATCAAGGAACCAGTTTTCCAGGACAGATGCTTCCGGAGCGCTAGAGCAGCTTGGGGGCCAGCAAGGCTAGGGAGAAGGGCCAGAAGGCTTAGACAGAGCAAGGCCCAGCCCTAAAAACAGGCAGCCTCGCTGACTAGTTTAACCTCCACAGCCTATCTGGCGCCTGCATGGCCTCCTCAGTGGATTTTAGCTGCAACAGGCAGACTGCTAGTTAGGGGTTCCTGGCAGACAGTCTCACTGAGCCAGCTCCAGAACTGTCTAGATTGGGAATTGAACTTCCCAGAGTGCAAAGCTCCCAGCCTCCCCTTCTCTTCATACTGCATAGTGCAGGTTACAGGACCTCAGCCTGAGAGACTTCCTGAGTCTGGTGGGATGGGCAGCAAGGTGAGTGGATCATGTTTCTAGGGCTCGGGATCAAGGTTGGCAGCAGCCTGTCAGTCAAGGAGAGCTCTGGCTCTCACTTCCCAGGTAGGAGGAGCAAAAGGTACCACTGAAGAATTACCTGAAAAACTCCCTATCACCAGAACTATCCCAGCAGGAGTTACAATGATTCCAGAATGGGATAATGATACTCTGCTTACAAAATATTTTTGGCCAACCACAGTAGGAAATATCACTTTTCGTGTTTTATGAACAGAAAGAGAGTGAGTGGGTTTATAGCCCAACCGTCATCTGAATCCCCAGGCCAATTGCTAGTCATCTCCTTTCTGGGTTGCCACAAACATCTCCTTTCCAAACTCTTTTCCTATAGCTTCGGCGCTGTCAATCACCCCTTCTGACAGCTTCTATGTCCCTATCTTCCCCCGGAACCCTACGATAGGCCCCCATCTCCTTTTTTCCCCCGCTTCTTTCCTTCACGTTCTTCCATCTCATTCTTCTCCTGCCAACTCCATACATTCCCATAATGCACTTGTAAGATCCTCTTTCCCCAGTCCCTAAATTTTCCCAGCACGCCCCTTTCCCTCCTAGCATTCCCTCCATGGTTGGAATAGTAAGGTCCCAATCACCTGGACCCATATCTAGGCCTAGGGCAACTGAATCATGGATGGATGGAAGGATGGAAGGAGTATCTAGGACACCACCACAAATAAAAGCAAGCGAGGAGCAATGCTGGTAAACAGTACTCCCCAGGTCTACTGAAGATGCCAGGAGGGAGATTAGGGAAAGATGCCCTGCACCCATGCCCACTCTGGGATCTACCACGACTCTCAGCATCTGCATATTTATCTCCTTATTTATGCCTGGACGTGGCCTCTCGCAGTGTTCCAGCCCTCAGATTTCCTGATCAGGTCATTGGATTCTGACCAGGCCTTTTATGAGCTCATCAAAGTCGATGTCATCTGTTTCAAATCTCAAGCTCCCAAAGGACAGGTATTGTGCCTTAATGGGCTTTGGCAAGAAGCCTGCTGAAAGCTATGAGCGCATGGGACCTTAACTCATGCCACCACTGGGGGATGATGGCAATTATTTCCAGCTCTTTGATTAAGATTTCCATGTCACTGTAATTGGAAATAAGTGTTAAGATTTGTCAGTGAGTTTCTTGTTCACCCAGAGATGTTGATAACAGACCGACAGATCTGACTTGGGGATTAACTCTCCCCTCTGAATGATCCAGATTGTGTGTTTTCATTTTCCTTCTGTGATTAAGTGGAAGAATCACCTGAGTGGGATCAATTCTTTCACAAGGAAATAGAGCTTTTAGTGCAGTTCCTACATGATACAAAGTATTACCAAATGAGATAACCAGTTAGGCCAGGATGTGGGGAAAGATATAAGGGGTAGAAATGACCCACAGAATGAGAGAACAAGAGTCTAATGGAATGAGTTGCTGTACAGCTGACCCATAGAGCAAAGCAGAGATTTATGTTTCAAAGAAACAGCAACCATGATGATGCCCTGACCATCATTGCTCTTAGGGACTGTTTTCAGTTTGGTGTGATTGAAACCTGCTTACATGAAAGAGTTTCAGGGGAAGGACCAATAGCTGGGAGCAGAGAGCCTCAGTCTAGCATTTTAGTTGCAGCTACGTGTTTTATAAGAACAAATCCAGCTCTGAAAATGAATCCCAACACAAGGATACTCGGCCTCAAAGAAAGCAGTACAAGCCTAATAAAAAGTAGGCAGTGAGTGTAAAGGATATATTCTATATTCTGCCTTTCCTTTCCCTCTTAGGAATGGAGGGAGGGAGGGAAGGAAGGGGAGAGTGGTGGCACTGACTGAGCATCTTGCAGGTGGACAACTTCTTAACCTCCTGAAGTGGGGGGCCATAGGAAATTTGAGGTGTCTTATGGGGATAGGTGGCTTTAATGACTACAAATGATTAGGAAGGTGGGAAAGATTAAGGGAGAGGCCAAAAGAGAGTTGTTTAGCCAAAAGAAGGTAATGTTGAGGAATGACAATTGTTTTTTGACACAAGAGGAGAAAAACTTTTCTCTCCGACCTTGTCTCACACAATGGGCTCTGAGGCCCATATCAGTGGCCATTTCTGGGCTACAATGATCCAGCACTACCACTTCACATCATCCAGCACTCCTAGGAACTGTTTCTCCTTCTCCAGACTCTGATGGGGCTCAAGCTACCTCCTCTGCTTCAATTTACCTGTACCCTGTCTCTCATCCACTAGCAGATCACTGGAAGTCAGCTGTAGCTTATAAAGAACTGGAACTAAGGAGTAAAGTGATCTAGTGGATAGAGCACAGGCCTAGGAGTCGGAAGACCTAGGTTCTAATCCCAGCTCTGCCACTTGTCTGCAGTGTGACCTTGGGCAAATTGCTTAACTTCTCTGTGCCTCGGTTACCTCATCTGTACAGTGGGGATTAAGTCTGTGAGCCCTATGTGGTACAAGAACTTTGTCCAACCTAATTAGCTTTTTTCTACCCCAGTGCTTAGTACAGTGCCTGGCACATAGTAAGCACTTACATTCTATTAAAAAAAATAAATTACAGGAACCAAGATTTCAAGTGGTGGAATGATTGGCTCAAGGTACCTGACAGCTATGCCTACACAGGGCAAATTATTTTTAGGGACAATTTTGGGTCAGTATTTTGAAATTATTTTTAGTGCTAATCTGCAGAGGACAGACTAAGATAATGTTATCAGGAGTGCTGCATGCTGCCAAGACAAATATGCCACTATTCTCTCACCAGAGGCTGCCTCTTCAACACATCTGTCTGACAGAGAGAAGTTCCAACTTTTCCCTTTGCTACTCCCACAATCTGGCCTTGCAGTCTCCTTGAGGGGCTTTAGAGCAGTCCCCTTAGCCCAATTAGGATGGAAGAGAGGGGTCAGGAGAGTCAGCTGTTGACCTGGTGACCCCTGGGCCAATTAAGAGGTGAGCAAAAGGAAACACTTCCAGAAAAAGTACTGAGTATCCTACTTCTTCACCCTTAGACTGTGAACCCCATTTAGGAACAGAACTGTGTCCACCTGATGAACTTGTATCTACCCTAGTGTTTAGCACAGTGTTTGACACATAGTAAGCTTTTTAAAAGCACCACAGTTATTATTATAACAGCAAATTCTATTAGCAGACTGAGTCGGATTCTGCTATGGTTATTCAGTAAGTGTTCAATAAATACGATTGAATGAATGAATGGCCACCGAGGCAAATGTTCAATCTATAAAAATGTTTTAAAGGGACTTTAGTTTGCCCTTAGCTATCTTGGCCAACGAAGAGTATTATGGTGCCAGAAAAAGAACTCTTCACCCACAGCCCCCGGATCGCCCATTTTTGCCCCTGCTCTTCACAGCCTCCGTCATTCATTCATTCATATCTATTGAGCACTTACTGTGTGCAAAGTACTATACTAAGTGCTTGGGAGAGTACAATATAACAATCGACATATTCCCTGCCCACAATGAGCTTACGGTCTAGAGGGGGAGACGGGCATTAATATAAATAGATAAATAAGTATCTGTATCCATGTCTTAAGTCTTGTTCTGTTCTCATTTCCCCAGGACCTGGTTAGCAGTCAGCTCAAGGTTTCCTCGCCCTTAATGAGCCCAAATTTGGTTTCCAGACCTGCCACTTACCCCTCTAGTTCTGTGGTTTAGGTCTTTAGATCATTTCCTGTCACAGCTGCTACATCTCAATTTTTCTTCAGTATTGTTCCTGCATACGAGGCTGGGGACTTGCACTCATTCACCAGAGACATCGGCTCACCCGGTTTGCCGTACATGCTTTTCCAGGAAACGAACACCTGAAATGACCAGTAGGATGAGGGGTGGGGGTGGGAGAGGGAGGAGGAGAGGTGGGGAAGGGAAGCTGTTCAAGAATGTGGCATTTATAAACTCCCTTGGAGACTTTCTCCACATCCTTTCTAACTCTGCTGCAACCATTTCATGTTGTGTGAAGGGAATAGCTAGGTAGAAAGCTGGTGAGGTCAGAGCAGTTAAAATGGCTTCTCAGCAATTGCTGAGATGTGCTGACAACAGTCAGTGTTGATCTCCCTAGTGGAGTGAGAGAATGGAAGGGGAAGCTTTCTTCCTACTGCTCCCAGTATGGCTAAATAATTTTTGCATCTAAGCTCCTTGAGGGCAGGGAAATGTGTCACTGCTTCTCCCAAGGGCTTAAAAAGGTGCTTTGCACTTAGTAGGTGCTGGATCTTTTCTACTGATTGATTAATTGATCACAGGATGGTCACAGAGCCTGAGGAGTCAAAACTAGCCCTCAGAGGCTCCCACCTGGGAGGAATCAGGATTGCCCCACCTGCCCTTGCACCCCTCACCCCTTTTTTAAATGACATTTTTAAAACACTTTACCATGTGCAAGGCAATGTACTAAGCACTGGGGTAGATATAAGATTATCAGGTTGAACACAGCCCATGTCCTACATGGGGCTCACAGTATTAAATCCCATTTTACAGATGAGGTAACTGAGGCACAGAGAAGTTAAGTGACTTGTTCAAGATCACACAGTAGACAAGTAGAGGGCCATTTGGTGTCACCCACTGCCTTACAAAATCCCAAACTGACATGTTTCCAACATAACTACTAGGAGCTGCTATATTTTCATGGTCCAAATAGGTAAGAGATTATTTCTATGACAATCACATTCATGGATGCAGTCTTACCTTAGGAGCATCTACTATTGCAGACAGTGAATTTTCAGGATACAGCAGTCAGAATAGGATGCAGAACAATTAAACTGCTGGAGAAGATGACCTGTGAGGAAAGGTTACAAGAACAGGGACTACTCAGCCTGGAGAAGACAAAGCGGATGGGAGACAATAAAAATGATAATTCATTTCCAAGTACTGGATGTTACTTCATGATGATGAGACAGATGATGGAATTGTCTTCTTGCATCAGAGGGATTTTAGAAGAATTATGATAATACTACCGTATGTTGAATTTGCAAAGCACTTTATCTAAATGGCTTTTACATTACCTCATTCTAGCCTCACAAATATTCCTGTTCCGGTAAAGGATAGACTGTCACTTCCTTGAGGTTGTCCAGCCTGAAAGACAGATGGACAGAGTAACTTTTCAATGTCCACTTCAGCTCTAGGAGTATAGGTTCTACCCACCTGGTTTTTGACATCCCCTTCATCTTCCCTTTCTCCTCCCACCCCCACACTCTCTGCTGTCTGTCTCTCTCACTGTGAAACTTCTCATCTGCTACTGTTTCTTCCATTCCAAATCCAACCGCCTGCAGCTTTGCTTCCCCTCAAAATTATCTGGAGAAACTTCCTAGCTTTTTGTAGCAGGTGTTTGCTGGTTTCAAAGGTTGGGCTCTCCTTTATCTTCTCCTCTTCTTTATCCCTCCCCTGATCCTTACCCCCATTTGTGCAAGTACCATGTTCAGTAGGAAGGGAATGGTTAAGGAAATGAACCTAGCTAAAGGCTTGACCAACTATCATGCCTTGGTGGACAGATTTGGGTGGACAGAGAGAGGCTTCAAAGCAGTGGGGCCTAGTGGAAAGAGCACAGACCTGGGAGTTTGAGGACATTGGTTCTATACCAGGCTCTGCTACTTTTCTGCTCTGTGACCTTGAACCAGGAAAAGAACTCAAATGACTCAAAACAGCCACATGTTTCTGGAAAGAAGGGAAAATCTAATCTCCTTTTTATCTTTCCCCTCCATTGTCCAGTGGGCAATGATGGGGAGAGTTATTTTTCGGGTTGCATTTTGACACACTGGATACTCCTGGTTTGAACCATCTGTTACCTGGAGAACATTAGCCTCCAGTTTAATCTGTTAATTTCATTCAGTGGAATCACCACTTTTCTCAGGCCCCCATCCTTAAGTGAGTTAAAATCACCCAGGCTCCACCAGGAAGAGTAATAAGCTCAAGCATCACCAATTTTCTGGAGGCTCAGCACCAAAGATGTAGGCGGGAGTTGGTTATTTCTTGTGAGTCACTGATAACAGCACAAACATCCTGGGAACGGGGTGAAATCAATGTGCATCTCTGTCCTTCGGCTTAGAATATTACCCTACTGACAGTGAGATTCTTATCAGTGTGGTCAGTCAAGATTGAAGTCTTACCTTCAGGTAAAGATTTCCCCTTTACCTTTGCTAAGTGGCTGGTGCTGGTTTCATTTCACTATCCAATGTGGTCTTCCCCAAACTCGAAGATGATCACTTATGTTTAACGGCCATGCACCAGATTGATCCGTTGTCTGTTGCTGTCTCCTAAATGTCCATACCTATCTCACATCATTTGAGAATTTTGCTTAGTTGTGTCTTTTAAGAGTCTGTTCTATTTATCCACCTCGTTTATGGTTTTCCCATTTCAGTTCATCATGGAGTAGCCATCTGGGACTCTTGCTGCCATCCATCCTGCTTACTTGCTCCACTTGGCAAAGCTGTGATGCGATAAGCATTTCTTCATGCTGGTGGATAGGTTGCATTCCAAGACCTCACTAACTGTCACCTTGACTCACTGCTAGATGTTAAGAATCACATGAGGGTGGCACTGGTGGAATGAGTGGAAGTCCATCTGCCAGTTTTCTGCTGTGTGACCTTAGGCAAGGCACTTAACTTCTCTGTATCTTAGGTACCTCATCTGTAAAATGGGGATTAAGACTGTGAGCCCCATGTGGGATAACCTGATTACCTTAAATCTACCCCAGCACTTACCCCTCCTTCCTCTCCCCCTCCCTCCCACCTTACCTCCTTCCCCTCCCCACAGCACCTGTATATATGCATATATGTTTGTACATATTTATTACTCTATTTTATTTGTACATATTTATTCTATTTATTTTATTTTGTTAATATGCTTTGTTTTGTTCTCCGTCTCCCCCTTCTAGACTGTGAGCCCACTGTTGAGTAGGGACCGTCTGTATATGTTGCCAACTTGTACTTCCCAAGTGCTTAGTACAGTGCTCTGCACACAGTAAGCACTCAATACAATTGAATGAATGAATGAATGAACAGTGCTTGGCACATAGTAAGCCCTTAACAAATACCATCATTATTAATATCAGATGCGTTTGTGTCTTTTACTTGTATGCTTCCAAGTGCCTAGTACAATGCTTAATTGTGTTTTATGGTACCGTTTACACTTACTAGGTGTCAAGCACAATTCTAAGCACTGGAGTAGGAACGAGTTTATCAGCTTGGACACAGTCCCTGTCCAAAATTGGGTTCACAGTTTAAGTAGGAGGGAGTAGGATTGAATCCCCATTTTACAGTGGAGGAAACTGAGGCACAAAGAAGTTAAGTGGCTTGCCCAAGGTCACACAGCAAGCAATTGGTAGAGATGGGATTAGAACCCAGGTCTTCTGACATCCAGGCCCTTCCAACTAGCTACGCTGTTACTGAAGAGTTCAAGATGCTGGATTGCAAACAACAAGGCTTTGTGAAGTTGTTTCATTCTCTTTATCATTTGGTAGATTTTCTTGGGTCCTTCTCTGGCTCAAATATGTCTTACCCTTGATGTGCATGCAATATTCCAGGTGCAGATATACCATGATGTTACATATGTTACATACATTGTTTTCTGTCCCCTTCCAGATGATGCCCAGAGCTAGGGTGGCATTTTTAGCTGTCACCACATTCTGATGCAGGGATTTAAGAAATCCAGCCATCACTGGGCTGACCCTGTGCATCAAATGCCAAGGGCCATTGTGGGTCTCTTGGCATCTGATTAACATAGCCACCCAACGAGCTCACTGCTCTGAAAAGAGGGCCATGGGAGTCCCTAGGAATGGTATATTTCTATATTCTATCAATACAGCCAGAAAAGATGCCTGCTCCCCGAGGCTGAGTGTTCCAGGACTCTGAGCCAGACAATATTGAGAGTCATCTAATTCACCACTACCTGGGGACAATTAGCTGAATGTTGTCTTTTGGGGATGTTTCCCTGCTAATGTGAGGGGGTGTCAGTAGGCAAGGAGTTGGGGAACCTGACTGACCCCCACAAAAGCTTTCTTTTATCACCATCTATGCAGTCTTTTTCTTTCATCCTTGGGCCGTGTTCATGGAGGGACCATCTAGATCACAGCTGAGAGACCCACGAAAGCAGGCATCCCTGGGCTCAGGGGGCTTCTGCCTGAAACCCCCCTGGAAGGCCAAGGAGAAGCCTAAATCCCACCTTAGATTCAGTCTCTGCTCAGAGTTTCAAGTTCTTTGGTACAGACTTTTGAAGATCCTCCACTAAGCCCCTGAATAGAATTGAAGTTTGAAGAGCACACACAAAATACACATACACACCCACCCGAGAATGGGTGTGAATGCACAAACCCTAATCACTGGCACTTTCCAGCTCTCTCTCTCTCTCCAATTCCTAATTATGGCTCTTCTCCAAGATGAGGACTGAGTTAGTTTTGCTGAAACTCAGGACATCTAGATTGATAGCCGAGTTTCTTTCCTTGAACTGTGAGCCCCTACAAAGGGCAAGGATTGAGAATAAATCCTACTTGTAAATTCCTTCCCAGCGCTTAATACAGTGCTATGCACACAGTAAGCACTTAATTACTATTAATATTTGGATTCCAGAGTAAGCTTGAATCACGTAGTAATCGCTTAAAACATACCACAATTATTATTATTAATATACTGTTATATGTCTTGCTCCCTTTGGTCTTCCCCCTTCTCCCCACCCCACAGAAGTTATGTATATACCTGCCATTTTATTTATTCATATTGATGTCTGTTTGTATTGATGTCTGTCTCCCCTCCGCCCCTAGACTGTGAGCTCATGGTGGGCAGGGACTGTCCCTTTTTATTGCTGTATTGTACTTTCCCAAGCGCTTTGTACAATGCTCAGCACACAGTAAGCGCTCAATAAATTCAATTGAATGAATTACTACTATAGATCTCAAAGCACCGGGTAGCAACATTACCTATAGTGGCCACAAGGTGCCGCCATGACTCCACTGGACTGCAGCTCTCATAGCTCAGAAACACTCCCCCTTGAAATACCTTTCTCCCTCCCCCACCCCCCAAAAATAATAATTTGATGATCAAACTGATTGGGAGCAGCTGGAGATGAGGGCTGGAATGGAGAAGCCTAGGCAGGTAGGCCTTTCTAAAAGGAAAAACAACGTGTTTAACTTTTTAATCCCAAGGCAACAAAGTGAAAAGGGGAATCAATCAATCGTATTTATTGAGCTCTTACTGTGTGCAGAGCACTGTACTAAGCGCTTGGGAAGTACAAGTTGGCAACATATAGAGACAGTCCCTACCCAACAGTGGGCTCACAGTCTAAAAGGGGGAGACAGAGAACAAAACCAAACATGCTAACAAAATAAAATAACTAGAAGAGATATGTACAAGTAAAATAGAGTAATAAATATGTACAAACATATATACAGGTGAAGAAAATATATTCAGGGGAAGAAAAGGAATGAGCAGGGAGAGGTAAAGAGGGGAGGAGAAGAGGAAGAGATGGAGGAGAAGGAGGAGAAGAAGGGGAGGGGACAAGGAGTTGGACACATCCTCTGCAGTCCAATCAGAATTGCCACCTCTGCCACTGTGACTGTGACATTTAGACTGTGAGCCCACTGTTGGGTAGCGACTGTCTCTATGTGTTGCCAACTTGTACTTCCCAAGCGCTTAGTACAGTGCTCTGCACACAGTAAGCGCTCAATAAATACGATTGATTGATTGATTGATTGATTGCCACTAGCCAAGCTGCAGCTGCCACCACGGTGCCTGGTCCTGGGCTGGTCAGCTGAGCCATGGGAATCACATTGGCCAGCAGGTCCTGCCAGATTTTCAGTCACAGCAGTGCAGGAACTGGGGCACCCACCTGACCCCTGGAACCAACCAGAAAGTTTCTCCAGGGACTTGGCTCATCCCCACGTTGGAGGCAGTTTCCATACCAGCCTGTCGCCCTTGACTGGGGAAGGGACTCCCACGGCCAAAGGGATCAGGTCATGTGTCCGGCTGCATCCCACTTCCCCTCATCAACCTGGCCCTGGTGTTGGGAGGCTTCAGCCCTGATCTGATCCCTACAGAAGGATCTCCGAAAGGGCAAGGGCACTGAGTTTTGGAGAATTGACACAATCTGGCTCACACCATTTCTGCCTGCTTCGCCATCTCTCTGCACTTAAAGTGGTTAGCGCATAAGGGCACAAGGAAGATGAAGTGGTACAGTGATAGTTTTGGGGTGATACATGATGAGTAACCCGCAGCAAAGCCCATAGTATTAAAAATAAATCAAAAGGAGCCTCTTACTGGGACCAGGGAGAATGGCTTGTCATTAATTGAAAGGAGCAAAAAACCCCAGAGTTCTGCTCTTGCCATTGGGTAGATCACAGTTCCTTTGAGCCTTACTCTATTAAAGGGTGGGGGGGGGGGGCTTACTGCCTGCACCAAAGTAATTATTCATGACTCATTTTCTTGGCATTATAGGGCAACAAGTCTTCCCTGATTAGTAGTCAGCATCCTAAGACCCACCAGCAATCTCCAGCACTTATTACTTTGATTACTCTATCAATCAAGTTCTATTTGAAAATACCTTTTTCTGTCCTTCCCTTGTACAGTTTAAGCAACTGATAGCCAGCAACGTGCTACCTCTCTGCTTTGTTCATCCCAAGTGCTTAGTATAGAGCATTGCATCCAGTGGGTGCTTAATAAAGTCACTCCTACCTGTCCATGAGCTATTCTTACGGCTATTTTCTAAGCAGGGTTTTCTGTAGGTTTTGGCCCACAGGAAAAGGCTATCTAGTCTTGCCCAAGTGATCCCAGTCCTTCCTAATTCAAACAGCTCCCCTCCCCCATGAGCTAAGTAGCATCCTTGGTCACCTTCCAGTGACCCGCTTCTGACCACGACTGCCCCAACCCTACCGTCCTGCAATCACACTAGCCTACTGACTCATCATCCTGTTTACCCATTTGGTTAGGCTTGGAGGATTTGAAATGGTTTCTCTGCTAAGCTGAAAGGGTATAGAAAGAACTGGTGTAGCAATCATAGGCCTGGAGGATGCAGCCAGATTGGGAGGCAAGTGGGGAGTAAAATCCCTCAGATATATGTCTGGAGCCTGAAAGGAAGACAGCCTTAGTGTTCTGGCTCCAACACTCGAAATCTCCCTCTTGGAAGAACAAGGCCTCCTTTCTGCTGAGTGGTCACAACAGGATCCATCTGCCAGCCAAACTCAAACCTCCTGTCTCATTGCTCAACACATCAGGTCTTTAAGCATCACCAGCGGGAAGAATTAGTAATACAACATAATTTCTGTTAGGGGATTGCAAAAGCCATTCCTCTTCTCCTGGACCATGGCGGGGTGGGGGTCAGAGACAGGTCAGAGTTCCAGAAACCTTAGCTTCTTGGCTTGGGAAAAGCAGCCAATGAGGAAAATTGTCACCCATGGTGAATCAATTAATTTTTTCACTGCTGCCTCCTCACATTCGGTGCTTGAGACACTCTACAGGGAATGCAAGTTTTTGTGTCTTCTGGCACCATCACTTCCATCATGACAGGACCTTTCCCCAATATTTCCTCAATAACTATCTCAAAAGACATTCAAAATTAACAATTTGTGTCATCTCCCAAAATGCCAAAGACATATTTTAAATTGCAACCTTATCCAAAGCCCCATGGTACCAATCAGAGAAACGAACAGTTGAGTGTGTGTGAGGGGAAGATGAGGAAACAATGGTTGTGTGCTATTCAGCCTGCCTTACTTGAAACACTGAAGGCAGACCTCTGACCTCTGCAGATTTCCTACTAAAGGCCCAGGTAGGCACCATTAACCTCCATATCCCTATGCTCCTAAGGAGGAGGCAATTTACCACATTTCACGTGCACAGTGAGTTTTTTGGTTTTTTTTTTTTTTTTTTTTTTTTACACTGACTCAATTACTGGCCTAGAAATGAGGCAAGGAGCCTGGTTTGGGAAGATACCCATTAACAGAACTTCTAAAAAAGCTCCTACCAACATAGCCAGCTGGGATCCAATTATACAGGTTTGAGCCAAGGATGCACCTTCAAAACTTGAGTACCCAAGCTCCCAAGGGTGGTGGCTCCAACTAGCAGGGGTAGAGGGGGCCTTGACAACTCCATCAGACACCTCCCACCCCAAGGCTTTCTCCTTCACACTAAGGGGTGTCCCATCACTGTCAGGCCCCTGGGAAAATAGCCCAGCAAGGCACAAATTTCCAGGGTGCCAGATTTAAGGGAAGTTGAAAATCTTTACCCCCTCCTACTCCACTGAGGCCAGAGTCCGGGGAATTAAAATTTAGACCAACATCATTTCTCACACTTCCAAATGCGGAACTTAGCTTCTTGGGACTTAAATTTCATTTCATGTCTCTTTAGACTTACCATCACTATTTGTGGAGATCATTTTAACACCAACTTCCGTTCTTCCTAATCTTGGGAGAAACTTTGGACCTGCCCTTCATTTCTAAAAGCTTAACCCACAAGACACATACTCTGCATAAATACTTTCAGCCACAATTAACTCCAGGATATGGGCTTCCCTGGAGCATCATATAATTTTCTTGTCTATTCAGAGCTATAGCTACTGATGGTCACACTTTCTTTGGCACCAATTTCATGCCTGAACAGTAATAATAACAGTCATATTTGTTAAGTGCTTAGTCTGTGCCAAGCACTAGGGTAGATAGAGAACCCCTCGAGGAGACGGTCTGTATTTCATTCCCACTTGTATACTCTTTCTCATCACTTTGTTAAGTGCTTTGCACACAGTATGCGCATAATAAATACTATTACTACTAGGTACAATATAATCAGATAGAATTTAATACCTGTCCCAAATGGCGTTTACGGTCTTAATTGGGAGAGGGAGGCACAGAAGTATTTAATCCCCATTTTACAGATTAGGAAACTGAGGCACAGAGAAGTGACTTACCCCAGGTCACGCAGCAGGCAAGTGATGGAGCTGGGATTAGAACCCAATTCTCCTGACTTCCAGTCCTGTGCTTTTTCCACTAGACCACAGCTTACTATTTATGACAAAAATACGTAAAGACCAAGGGTTAACACGTGAACCATCTGATCCATATAGAGAATGAAGTTCTTTTAAAAATCAAAGAATTTTGAATGTGGTGGCTGTGTTTCCTGGATTTGAGCTGCCTTTGTGAGGGACTGTGGTATGAGGTTTCTCCCTCAGCCTCACCCCCCCACCCACCCCAGACTGTAAGCTCATTGTGGGCAGGGAATGTCACTGTTTATTGTTTTATTTATTTATTGAGCGCTTACTGTGTGCAGAGCACTGTACTAAGCGCTTGATTATTGTACTAATATGATTGATTGATTATTGTACTTTCCCAAGCATTTAGTACAGCGCTCTGCAGACGGTAAGCGCTCAATAATTACAGCTGAATGAATGAAAGCCCACTGGACCAGGGAGATATGAGAACAAGCAAGAAGGCCAGGGTTTGGATGTGATGTCAGGGGCGAAGCTCATGGATACCAGGGTATGTCAATAGGGCAAGGTGTACTCCCATATATATTGTGGGTGGCCAAACCCCCTGGGTAAACCCTGAAGAATGACTCCATAGGAAATCTCCAAAAATGGTATATGAATGGGGCAGTAGTCAAACCAAAACAGAGGTGATTAGAACCCCTCACCTTATCCGCCTAATGCTAATAGCAGACCCTCAGGACCTTTTGAATAGCTGCAAAGGCCACTGGCGTGATCAAAATCCTTCTATTCCGGTGTCACACCCAGATCTAGTTGCAGGTGCTATCTACAGAGTCTGAAATGGCCTCTCGTTTCTAGGTTCTGCCAGATGCCTTTGCACAAAAAAGCCCTATTGCTGATTATTCCCTGCCAGGGTAATCTGGTCTACTGCCGTCTGTTCCCCGCATTCCACAGCTACAAATGAAGTTGAGTTTTAGTTTGTCCTTACAGCAATTCCCGTGTCTGTTCTGACTGGATGGGCCCACGTCATCTCAGCAATGAACACTGGCTTGGATAGCCACTCTGGAGTTAATTTACTGCCCAAACAGGTCTAGGAAGGTTGCCACCCCTTCAACTCTCACTCTGGCGTTGGCATTCTCTTTGTCTCCTGGACTCTGCTGCCTTGGGGTCAGAGTAGGTGGGTGAAAAGGAATAGAGAGGAGTAAAGTTAATTAATGACTGCCTTCAGGGAAAGAATATTTTCATGGAGGTAACTTCTGAGGAATAAACACTGCAGGATAGATATTCCCCAGTGCCTTGTACAGTGCACTGCACAGAATGGCGCTCCACAAATAATACTAATGCAAATATATTTATGTATGTATATGCATACACAGGTAATACATAATATTTTTACTCCAAACACCTGACTATAGAAAATTCTAAGGAATCATTAGCTTAAAGGCTTTATTAATAAAACTATTATAGCAGAAACTTACTCAAGTCTTTCAGACCACTCCAGGAGCCTAATTCTTGTAACCTTAGCCAGAAACTAAAAGGCTGAGGTTTAATAAGATGGCTTAATGGTGAGATATTCCCCTTCTGTCTGGTTTTTGTTATATACCAGACAGAAATCTCAAATGGACTGCAGGGGGAAGAACTATTTTTTTGGTTTTGACGTCTAATGGTAAGGATATTTTAGAAAAATCAAGCTTTAAACCAAAAATAAAAAATAAAAACCATTAGTTCATTTGTGGGTGATTTTGGCAGGTGGTAAGCATATGGGATACAGTACCAAGAGGGCTGTTTAAGCAGAAATATCTGCAGGTTCCCGGGCGGTTTGTGCCAATACAAGGAGTAGTTCATGGTGGGCTACTTATAGAGAATGTTAGCGATAGTGAGAGAAATATCTAGGTACTAAGAAAGATGCCAAGGGGGGTAAACATGTAATGTCAGAGACTTGACCCAGAAATGGTACTTTTAATAATATCCTTTTCTGATTCTTGAAAGAGAACTAATGCCAAATTTCAGCATTAGCGACATATAATCAATGCTAAATGGGTAAAATGAAGACATCCCATAAATTGCCATTTTTCTGTTTCAATTTCTCCATACTATGTCACAGCTTCCAGATGAAAAAGCAGAGTGAGAATTTATTGGTTACAGCTGACAATGCATCTTCTACAATTGAAACATGTCATTAAGGAACACACAAGCCACAAATTGGTCTTAAATATTTTCAGCTTTTATTTTAAAAGGAAGGACATCCAGGAGAAGAAGAATGAAGCAATTAAAACCAGTTGAGCAACCAAGTGGAGGTGAGATGGGTGAAGGGGAAAAGAATAACCACCAAATTTTGGTGATTGGGTGCTTAATTCGGAGTTGGGACTTGAGAGTTGCACACTTTCAGTAGAGGCTAGCCCCATGGACCTGAAGTAGTGTTCTCCCTGTAGCCAGGCTGCAAGCTTGGGCCCTTATTTTTCCTGGATTCCAAGTTTAATAACATGTTATGCACATATAAATTACACTAAGTGGTTACATGAAATTGCATGCAGTTCTCTCTCTCTCTCTCTCTCTCACACACACACACACACACAATCAGTTTCAAAGGCACTGTTATGTTCATCAAGAGGGACAGTTTTCTGCCAAGTCATTTCCTATGTTGGTTTGCAAGCTGCCCTGGCATTTCATTAGATTCATTTATCTCTACTTTTGTACCTCTGGTGTTAGACCAGACTGCCAGGGGGTTTCACAGTGGGAATGGAGTCAATGTTATTCTCATTTTAAAATAACGAGATGTTGAGTTTATGAATAATCTTATAGCTCAGATACACAGTTTCCTGGTATTGAAGTTGTAGTTTATTTACATTCCAAAATTTAATTACGCAGATCTATCTACAATATGGTAGTATTTAAGGATCACCAATTTACCTTTATCCTAAATTGAAGTATGGTCTGCCCACCTACAAAACTCTGGAAAAGGAACAAGACACTTCATACTTATGCTAAAGAACTGAAAAGGGCATTTAAGCTTGCAGCAGTTCTGGATGACTTCCATTTTTTTACAAAGGGATTCAGTTGAAGATTCTCAATGTTAAACTTTCAAAGACTTTGGATTTTTACATGTTAAGTAACTTTTTAGCAGTAATTTACCTCGCACTGTACTTTTAAAGTAAAATAAGCAAGTTTAAGAGTACTATAATATTCAATATACAAGACAGTATGAGTGGAATAACCATGCCCCCCAGAAGAGGCACAATGACCAATCATTCGAACGACAAAAGGATCACTGAAGGGCACTGCATTAATAAATAATACTATTAATAATTGTCGTATTTGTTAAGCATTTACTATGTTCCAGGCACTGTACTAAGTGCTGGGACAGAAACCAGATAATCAAATTTGACACAATCCCTATACCACATGGGTTTCTCAGGCAAAGGAAAAAGAACAAGTACTGAATCCTTGTTTCACAGATGAGGAAACTAAGGCTGACAGAAGTTAAAGTATTTGCCCACAGTCACATAGGATGCACATGGCCACATGGCAGAGCCAGGATTAGAACCCAAGGTCTTCTGGCTCCCAGACCTGTGCTCTTTCCACTAGCCATGCTGCTTCTATTTATGACAACCTGAAAAGTAAGGCTGACCACAGTCTTGGTCAAATATCACATGCGATCTCTTCCTATGAACTACCCCGGTTGCACACTGAGGCTCACCAAAGATCAGAGGCAAAAGGTGAGAGAATGATTAATGAATGCTCCTGATGAAGAGGGTTACAAACCCTGGCTTACATATCTCTGCCAGTGGAGGAAGGATCCAGCAATGGTCTTGCTTTACTTTTGGAAGATAATATTTATGCATTCTTTATCTCACCAAATCCCTAGATGGCATGGGAGAGTAAAGACTTTACTAACGAGTACTGGTTTCTTTGGAAATTGTAAATGTTCCAATAAAAGCTTCCTTCCCTGGTAGAAACCCTTTTGATTAAATACTGCTCTTCAAAACCGAGCAGGGATGAACTATTTGTGCTTAGCTCACTGCTGTCCTCGGGAAGGGTTTATCTGGGATTGTTAAAATCTTGCTGGGTGTTGATCGGCATTGAGCATATTCCTCAGAACTGGTAACCAAGACAAAGTGACCTTGATTTCTGAAGATGAAAGAACAAACTCTCTTCTCTTTGCCCTAGTCAGGACAAAGGACAACTCATTTCCCTTCTCTCTGGAGAAAGGCTGAATCCCAAAGAGAGGGCTTGGGTGTCCTGCAGAGGGAGAGCAATAGGATTCTGAAGCCTCAGTATCTTACTTCTGAGAGCAGGCTTATGGTTTCCAAATGTAGCCAACGTGGCTGAAAGAATCTATCACTTTTGGAGGCATGAAAAGAGCAATGTCGAAAGTGTAGTTGGATAAGCTTTAGGCTTTTCGGTAGAACCACACATAAACCAGGCTGGAGAGACAGCACTCGACTCTTGAAAACATTCATAGATTCCACTGTCTCATAACCCTCATTTAAAATGACGTAAAACTCTTTCCTTCCCTCCTCTGCCTCAACTTCAGCCTTTCCAAACTCAGTTTAAGAGGAGAGGGTTGATGGGAAAGTTGGGCCACAAAGCCATTTTCATTCAAGTTAATGGCTTTATCCCCTCTATTCTTAATCCCCCATTACAGTGTTTTAAGCCTAAAATTATGGTGACACCAAAAGCCACTTTAAGTGTTGGGTTAGCTGCTCTTCTAGGCTTCATCAATAACAGCAAGATAGAAATACACCATTTAACTGGTTCTTAAATCACAGGGTGTCTGCACAACTTGGGTGGGAATATTTTTTAAAAGATCACTGTACCATCACCATGATTCCCTGCTTTAATTAAACATGTGGAAGGGTTGCTGAGAACCTGATTCTCTCAATATGGGCCCAGGTTTAACTGTGAACCTGCTCCCCAAGAACCCCAGACCAAGGAGAAACACCTGCAGCCAGCAGAGCTGGTGGGTAAAGGACCTCCCTCTGCTATCCACAGGGCTGAGTCTAACATGACACATAGAGAGACTCTTAGAATTTTAGGTATTTTCCACACTGAGGTTAGCGGGTATGTAATTAAACTAAGAAAAAAATTAAGAAAACCCAATACCATCGGGCAGGGGCCTGTCCAAGAAAATAGAACAGGATTAGCTTTCACTGACTAAATTTCTGATTCTCTGAACTAGCCATGATCCCAGCCAAGCTTTGAAGTTAATATGACCTAAGGTGAAGAGGTTGCTGAGAGAGAACACAGGGAGATGCTGTCTGTTTTTGCAAGGCAAAGCTAGGGCACTGGCTTGAAACAATGGAAATATTCTTTTATATTTTAGAGTGGAAGCTCCAATGATTTAAACGAGCTGAATAAAATGCCCCAGGATCAAATAATTAATGCCCACACGTACCATTATCTTCCATGACCCAGGCAACTGAGAAATGCAAAAAATAATGCTCGTTTTTCCTCATCGACAAGGTTCCCCAAGATAGGTTATTAATTGGTTTCATTTAACATACACTGAGGGCCTTGACAGGATCTAAGTAGTGAGGGCATAAATTAAAACCACAGTGAATCATGTCCTTTCACCCTGGATCAGCATGGAGTAATACTAATGGGTAGCTTCAAACATGATAATGAAATATAGCAAAAGAGGAATGAACAGAAACAAAATGTAGATAAACAATATGGGGATGAGAAAAATTAAGAAAAGGAAAGAGGCCAAAAAAGGGACAAGTTAAAGTCAAATCGGGAAAAAAAATGCTTCCAGGAAAAATACTAATTCATGGCATATTGCCAATGCCAGTTTAAGTTACTTCTGGCACCTACTGCAGCATGAGAACTAAAATGACCTATATATTGTACGTTACATTGTACTCTCATAATTGCTTAGTACAGTGCACACAATAAGGGCTCAAAAATTCTGACTGATTGATTGATCTAATGTGAGGAAATGGAATTATTTAGACTGTGAGCCCCTTGTGGAACAGGGACTGTGTTCAACCTGATTAATTAGTATGTACCCCAGTGCTTAGCACAGTCCTTGACGCATAAGTGCTTAAGAAATACCATATTAGTGTGTGTGTGTGTGTGTGTGTGTGTGTGTGTGTGTGTGTGTAAAATAGAGGGCTACCTGCAATCTTTTAGATTTTTGTCCAAAAATGACTCTCCCATTCTCTATTTTCTACCGCTATTAGCCCATATATATATATATTTTAAAAGATATATACGTATATATATATATATATATATCTCCTCAAGAATGACATGAACCTTACATTTCCCAAGTTTGGTCTCTCAAAACCCTTTGAATTCAAAATATAATAATGACAATTATTATTGGTGATATTTGTTAAGTGCTATTTGCCAAGCACTGCACTAAACATTGGCGTAGTTACAAGACAATCATGGAGCTCACACACTAAGGGGGAGATAAAATATTCTATCTCTATTTTACAGATAAGAAAATGGAGGTACAGAGCAATGAAATGACCTGCCCACGGCCACAGAGTAGGTAGGTGGTAGAGTCAGGATTAGAACCCAGGTCCCATGACTCTCAAGCCCATGATCCTTCCACTGTCATGCTGCTTCTCTATACTTATATTTTTCAGTTATTTATTTTTTCTTCCAGCTACACAACTCCTATTCTGAAGGTTATATTCAGGTACGTGCCACTGTGTATTTGATGGATATTTTCCTGTCAAACGCAAGTGGAACACTTTGGGGCCAAATCAACATATTGCTTATTCTCCTTTATTTGGAAAAGAGATTATCGGTTCAAGGAGAGAAGTTTAATCGTGAAAAGTGTTGGACTGAAGATATCAAGTTATCTATTTTTAAAACGTGAGTGGCATACAACATATAGTATCTTCCAGATCTTCAGAGTTTTCCACATATTCTGCCACAACACCTTACAGAAAAACTTGCTTACAGAAAAGCTAGTGGTTATCTTGCTTTTAGATATCTGCACACCTAGAGGATAGATAGCTAGTCTCCAAAGAACCATAGTATCAATCAATTGATGGTATATATCGAGTACTTACTGTGCTAAGCAGTGTGGAGTGAGAAGCAGCAAGGCCTAGTGGAAAGAGCACAGGCCTAGGAGCCACATGACCTGGGTTCTAATCCCAGATCCACCACGTACCTGCTGTTGTGATCTTGGGCAAGCCATTTAACTTTTTGGTGCCTCAGTTCCCTGATCTGCAAAATGGGGATTCATTACCTGTCTTCCCTCCTACTAGACTACTTATTATTCCTATTTCTATTCTATTAATAATAATAATGATGGCATTTGTTAAGTGCTTACTATGTGCAAAGCACTGTTCTAAGCACTGGGGGGGGATACAAGTGATCAAGTTGTCCCACGTGGGGCTCACAGTCTTACTCCCCATTTTACAGATGAGGTAACTGAGGCTCAGAGAAGTTAAGTGACTTGCCCAAGGTCACACAGCAGACATGTGGTGGAGCCAGGATTTGAACTCATGACCTCTGACTCCAAAGCCCATGCTCTTTCCACTGAGCCACACTGTATCTATTCTATTCTATTCTAAAATAGAAATAGTACTCCTCCTTATTCATGAGCGACCTGAATATCTTGCATCCACTCCAGTGCTTGGCATGGAGCATATCACTTGGTAAGTGCTTAAATAAAACAAAACCACAATTATGTCCCTTCATATGACTTACCCCTAAATGAGTGTACAAAGGCATTAAACAAACATTACAATTCTCCTCCACTTAATATAGTCACCGACTAAAGTGTCCTTTCTGTTTCTGAAGTCTTACTCTATATTTGAATGGGAATTCAGTCAGCTAACCATCCTTAGAGGTAGAATTTGGCTACCTACTGTTCTATCTCTTGAAATTCTTTCCCTCACTTCAGCAGGCTAGTTTATCACTACTGTCTTTAGTCTTCAGTAGTTTATTTGAGTGCTACAACTAACTTCGAAAACTTTCACAGGAAATCATTTGGCAATTAACTAAAAGTCATTGTGTACCACATTTATGCAAAATTACTCAATGATATTCAAGGTGCGGGTGCTGTATGCATGATTACATATAGAGTATGTAAAGTATGTTATTTCTGAGCTATTACTAGATAATGTGAATGGGGCCAATTTTCTCTATACTAAAATAAATCAGTTTGGATAATTTAGATGCTTCTTACCCATCTCCATGGAAATCTCTACGTGATCCCAGTAAAAAAAAAAAAAAGAATACATTATACTTTCCACACATATTCCATTTTCAGTGATTTCAAAATTGATAGTTGATTTAGTTTGTTAGCAATCACCCTTGACAGCCTAAGTAAAGGTTTGGGAATAAGTTACCTAGTGAATTCTGATCTCTTTAGATATTACCCTGTACTGGAGAGTGTCCTTGTATAGGCTGAAAACAACCTCAGTAGCTTACATACAGGGAATTGTTTGTCTCCATAAGAAGATCTTTGGAGAGGGTATTCCCAAACCCTCCCTTTGGGGCTGGGTAAGTTACCAAACCAAAAAAGTTGGAAAGCAGTTGTCTAGGATATTCAAGTAATCTCCTTTGCATTTCACCAAGTTTTCAAAAAACTCCAGTGCTCTGAATGGCAACACTTTTCTCAAGGTCTCCTTTACCTCATCTTATGCTGGCGAGTCGTCTCCAAACCACTGCAACTCCATGGACACATCTCTCCCAGAACACCCCACTCTCCACCTGCAATCATTCTGGTAATGTATCCATAGAGTTTTTATGGTAAAAATACATAAGTGGTTTACCATCGCCTTTTTCCACACAGTAAACTTGAGTCTCTGCCCTCGACTCTCTCCCATGCCGCTGCTGCTCAGCACAGGTGAGTATTGCCTTGTAGCAGATTACCTTCCACTCGCTTGCCACTGCCTAAGCTAGGAATAGAATGGGTATGCCTCTGCTTGACTCTCCCCCCTGTAGCCGAAACTGGAAGAGTACTGGAAACTCTCCAGGTGTGATCCTGAGCGGGGGCTAGGAAGGTAAAGTCTTCTTTACACGTGAAAAATTGGTGGAATAACAACAAACCTCAAGCAATACATTTTCTTTGCCATGTTCAAATCATCAAATCATTACTGACTTTCACTGCTTTACCAATTCACAGAGCCGTTTCTTTTTTTCCCTCTTACCCTAACCCTTGACTTTCAATAAAAACCACTCATTTCCTTCAGGTCTTTAGGTTCATTTAAACTCATTTTAGTTGACTGCCACCTTCAAAATTTTCTAGCAATCCTAAAATGACTGTACTTACTTGGTTTTCTTTTTCCTAATCATGTTCTTGTCTCACCCTTGAATCCTGGGATTTGTCAGAGTTTGGGGAGTTCATGATCAAAAAAAAAAAAAAAATTCCTGTCCAAAAATAAGGGCAATTCAGTAGCAAAGCCACCCACAGAGTGAAAAATAAATCAGATGGAATACAAAAGTAGAACTTACTCTATTCAACAGTACTGGGTTTTGTCAATGCACTCAAGCCAGATTTCCTTCCTTCTGAATGCTTGTAATTTATATCTCCATCAACTCTAGCTCCTACAAACAATAATCTATTGTTTTATGAGCTATGTGAATTATTAAAATGAGTGAAGTTTACAGGTTTATTTATCCAGCCTTAAATGGGACAATTATTTATTTTACTCCTATTTAGTATATCTCCAAGATTTAGGTTGACAATGATTAGATTAGAGATAGAGAACAGACTTCTTTGAGGAAACGAATGTAAAATATCACACAGAGATTTGTCTTGTCTTATGCTGTCCAGTTGTTTCCATCCCATAGCGACTTATGGTCATATCTCTCCCAGAACGCCCCACTCTCCATCTGCAATCGTTCTGGTAGTGTATCTGTAGAGTTTTCTTGGTAAAAAATATGGAAGTGGTTTACCATGGCCTCCTTCTGCGCAGGAAACTTGAGTCTCCGCCCTCGACTCTCTCCCATGCCACTGCTGCCCAGCACAGGTAAGTTTTGACTTGTAGCAGATTGCCTTCCACTCGCTAGCCCCTGCCCAAGCTAGGAATGGAATGGGCAGGCCACTGCTTGACTCTCCCTCTTGTAGTCGAGACTGGCAGAGTACTGGAAACTCTCCAGGTGTGATCCTGAGAGGGTAAGCAGAGACTAGGAGTGGAAAATGACTTTGCCTACCTGCTCTTAAAAGCCTTTTCATAGTTCCTAGAATTTAAAGGGTAGCAAGGTTAAAAATTTCCAATGAAGACCAGATAGTGGAAGGATCACTTAAAACACCCAAATCCCACTATTTTATATGATAGCACAGGGGTTGGTAACTCATGGCTCATCTTGGAATCAAATAAGGCTCTTGAGCCCTGTTACAAATCACTATGCCAAAAGCTGGGCAGGAAGTAGGAGGGGCAAAGTGGCACCGAGCCCTCTGAGAGGCAGGGACCCTAATTCCCACCTTTATATTATTTCCCAATACTTGGTACAGTGCTTCCCCTGCAGTAAGTGCTTAATATAACTCCTATTAAACAGCTCTCACCCCCGCCCTCCCCCTGCCCCCCATCCCTTCACTCACAGAGCCTGCCCTCAGCAAGCCGGCAGTGGGTTGAGTCGAGGACAGCTCACCCTCCACTTGGACAGGGGCACAAGCCCCCTGACCACCCCCAAGCTAGGCGCTGGCAGACACTACAGGTACCAAAAGCAGCCTTGGGTGGTTCATAGCGGCAGAGGAGAAGGAAGAAAATAGTTAGAGGTAAATATGTTCTCAAGCTCTTTCTGTCCCATTTCTCTCTCCCCTGCCAGTTTTAAGTCCCTTCATCCAGCTTCTGTGGGTGCAAATACAGGCAAAATTTTTGCCAAAATTTACTGCAAACTTCTCCATGGGCTGAGCAGGAAGGACGAGGAGCAGGGAAGGGCCATCCTGTAGGCTCCACTGCCCCCAACCCCCAACTTCAGAAACCTGCAGACAGGGACAAAGACGGTCCTGCAGCCCCTCCCGCCCTTTCTCTAGTGGCCTCTTCCCACCATTCCCTATCCCTGCTAGCAGCAACAATTGTTGCTATGAATAGCTGCTACTATGAAGAAACCATATGGTGTAACTTTGTCATCACACTGCATTGTGCATGATGTCCTAAGGAGGGGCCATAACTTGCATGGCTCTGTGTTCCAACTGCTCAAAGGTTTCATTTGGTTTGACTCCTCTGAAGAAACAAGCTGTAATAGCAAAATCCCTTCTAAATATTTTAACTTAGCAACGTACATTGCTAGTACCAAAAAGCCAACAAATCAACAAATGAATTTTAGTGTATGAGCCAATGGTTGATTTTTACCCCACAAGAGGGAGAAACCCAGAAAGTGCAGGTGGAGCCAAATCTTAACTTAGGACTTTGTGGCCAATGCTTGCAAAAACATACTGATTTCCAACCTCTTAAGATATGAGGGCAACAGAAGTGCATTGTTTGACTCTGATAAAAGGAAAAAACAAACAAAAAAATCCACTATCACGTTTCTAATGAAGTTCAGTTCAAATCACAGAAATGAAAAATAACTTCAACAGTGAAAATCCCTTATGATACCTTTCAGGGGACCAAGAAAATACTAAAATAAGCAATATCACCACGTGAGCTTGGGACTGGATCTCTAAGTAAACATAATAGGCAGGAAAACATGATTTACAAATTTCAATGAATTTTAAATACAGTATTTGACAATATTCTTTCCATACAGCAGTAATTTTTTCTTCAATTTTTAACAAGCAAATTGTCCTTGGTGTTCATAAGGCTATGTTATTTCTTTGAGTATTATCTGATGAGTACCTAGATATTCAGCAGTGAAAAGTCTGAAGAAATGCTAGAATAAATTAAAATTCATAATTTTAATAATTCCCCTTGGCTTTATGGCTAAGACCGTGTCAAGCTGAATTGGCAGGAAAAAAGAGCTAACAAAAACAGTACAGCTACAGCTTTCTTCAAATTAGGTAACTGGTTTTCATTTATGAACTATACATATTCCCTATATATTTTCCTGTTATTCATTCTTTTTATAAAAGTTTTCTTCCCAGAAATTGATAGTGATAGCTAGACCATCGAGTAGTGGAAAAATGGACTTAGTGCCATTTTTCACATTCCGTAAAACCTATTTTGAAACCAACAGGCCAGTCCAGAGGATGAGCTGAATGTCACAAACAAGTGGTTGCAACATGTATATATTGCAATTTTATTCAATCGCACAAAGAGTTAGCATGGTAAGAAATTTAAATGACAGTATGATAAAAATAGCAGGAAATGAACCAAAAATTAACCTACAAAGGAAGTAAACCGAAAGTATGAAAATTCAACATTCATTAGTGTTTCATCTTCAGTCATGAATGACACGATGTTTGAAAAAATTTTAAACAATCAACTTAAAAATCAAGATGACTATTGTGAAGAGATTTCAGCACCAGCACTACGATTTGTACATTCAGTTTTCTTGCAGTTGACTTGTTAGCCACTTGTGTATAGTTCAGATTTATCACAGATCAGATCACAGTGTTAAGGAAAGCAATACCTTCGGGGAATTAGAAAGGAGCTCCTAAACTATACTTAGCTTAAGACATCCAATGTACAAAAGTACAAAAACCATCAAGGAACTTAGTAACCATCAAGGAACTTAGTTTAAACAGTGAGGAAAAAAATCTCAGCTTTCACTTCTCATTTTAATTACTGAAATCTCTGTCAACAACATAACTGTCAGGTGCGACAGCAAATGTTTACAGTCAACTTTAATTCAATCAAATCAATCAATCAAATTTCCTATAAAAATTCAATTTAGTAATCTCGGATAATGCAAAATGAAAAATACCATGAATAAACATCTGCCTTTTGTTCTTTCACACAGAAATCATGTTAATTTTAGACCAAGGCACAAAACGTTTAGTGCATAAACCAGTTTCTTTCAAGATCCAGTATTTTAGTCATTAATCTCCTTTGGACCACTCGTACCCAATACGCTATTCCATTACCCATTTTAACTTTGCTAATAAAATCGAACATGATTTCTGATTGGGGTGGTTGCATGAATCCTAATGTAAAGGAGTTTCACAAACAAAAATTACACTAACAGATGAAAATGCCTTCTCACTTTTCAGAGAACAATAGCTTTTCAAGTTTGCTGCATCTTTAATGCCTTCAATACCACATGCAGAACAGTGCACTGTTGTTGAAAAAGAAACTGTATACACACTGGTGGTACTTTCTTTTTCTGTTGTATATCAATATTTTAAACGTAGTATATAGAAACAGGGGAACATTTTAATTGGAAAAAAAATCCCTCATTCAAGCCTTTCTTTAATAAGTGCTGTTGATTTACACTGGTGATCAGCACTTGGGAGAATGTGTTTTTGCTTGTTTTAAAGGAGCAAATTGAGTGGCAAGGACTCTAGAAATCAGATTTAAACTTTTGGATCATTTCTCCCAAATGACAGCAAAACTTCTGATCAGCCCAGACCTCAAAGCAAATATGGCACTAGAATACGTCGGCCTAAATCAGGATTAGATACTGAAAAAAATCTGATTTGCTAAATTCTCCGAAGAGCTTTCCTTATGAGTTTCGGGAACTTATTTCCACTTTATCTCACTAGTTTCAATTTAGGAAAAAAAAAAGGAAAAGGAAACAAAAAAATGTGAGGGCTTTAATCACCACACATCCACACCCACGTGGCTACACACAACCACACACCAGGAAGCATGTAGAAAGTCCATTTTTTTTTTCTCCCTCCAGTCTCACTTTTTTCAGTAAAGAAAATTGAGAAGAACTATTATCACCTTCCCTTTTCCCTAAATTTATATGCTCATCATGCTGCACAACTGCTTTCCTGCAGTGTGGCCTAGTGGAAAGAGCAGGGGACTGAGAGTCAGAGGATCTGGGCTTTAATCCTGGCTCTGCCATGTGTCTGCTGTGTCCCCCGTCTAGACTGTGAGCCCACTGTTGGGTAGGGACCGTCTCTATATGTTGCCAACTTGTACTTCCCAAGCGCTTAGTAAAGAGCTCTGCACACAGTAAGCGCTTAATAAATACAATTGAATGAATGAATGCTGTGTGACCTTGGGCAAGTCACTTAACTTCTGTAAGCCTCAGTTACCACATCTGAAAAACGGGGATTAAATCCTACTCCCTCCTAACTTGCGCTTAAAACAGTGCTCGGCACATAGTAAGCGCTTAACAAATACCATAATTAATGAATATTTTCATCACTGGAAATCAAAAGCAGCCTTGCAGAGTGCTGGACTAGCCTTTGAACATCCGTACCCTATGGGAATGCAGGGATACCCCTTGTACCGTTTGCCAGATTTCTGTGACCAAACTCTGGAGATCATGTGATATTTAAAAGAGGAATTTCAGAACCACGTTGAAACATTACTGAGAATAAAACACAAATAACTAAAGAAATCATATAAAACATTAAGCAAATGGTTCTATTAACATGTCACAAATGTTCCTCATCATTATACATGCAGGTAATGTTTGAGAAAAAAAGAGTGCAGAAATGAGTCAATTTTAAATGAAAAATAATTCCCTCCTTCCCCCACCCTCCATACAAAATATTTTTTTCCCTGGGTGTCAAGCCTTAAAATGAAAAGGCTACCTAATACTTGTGTGACATGCATTGCCTTTTTGTAATTGAAAAAAGCTATTTCCGCCATGGTTGAGTTACATTACAAAAATGTCCACATGCAGAAATCTAAAAAAAAAGCCTGAAAACCTACCATAAATCTACAACATACTAATGGTTTAAATTTGACCACTGATTTGTAATATGTCAAAGTCTTCGATTTGGTAAAGCATTGTAACAATCTGGGAAGGCATCTACATCTTTAAACTGTGGACTGAATCTGCTGCTATTAATCTATGAAATTGCATGAAGGCTAACTAGAGAGGCTTCCTATCATCATAAAATTTCCAAAGTTGGATAAGTCATTTCTAGATTACTTTCTTACAAATACTGCCCTTTAAAGCACACACAGCTCCATTTGTTCCATCTTTTGATCCAAATCTATACGTCTAACCATTATTCATGGAACCTCCAATATGATAGGAAGACAAACCTGAGATACATTTGCAGTACAACAGTTAACTTGCTAAATCCTTCATTAACTCTGAAAACCTCTCTGAAAAGCCTTCTTAAGCTTTTCCCTTTTTTGTTTTAACAATGAATTCGGAAAAATGTGCAATTTTATCTTGGACATGAGAACATTCAATGCACCGTGATCTCATCAGACAGTTATAGGATTTTCTGCATAATCATTACAGTAACTTTTAAGACTCTTTTCCACCCTGCTGTAAAGGTCAGAAAAAAGCAGCAAACTAGGAGGGAAATAGCATATCACCCAAGTGTTGTGTCTGAAGGTTTTCAGAATATGTTGATTTTCCCTCCTTCAAAGTCTCTAGCTCCCATTTCCTCACAAAACATTGTTGTTTTTTTAATCCGGTCAAAGTCACATCTTCTTAGTTCTAGTCTTTCTATGCAGTATTCGACTTGCTCAGTTCCTGCCTGATTGCTGATTAAGAAAGAAAAAAAAAAAGATTAATGCATGATTTCTCCACATCAAATGGTTAGCTGACCATATGCAGGAAATGAGTCTACCTCATTAAAACACCTTAAGGAGCCCTGTCCAAATTCCACCTTCGGTGTATACTCACAGATAGCACCTATTCATTCAGTCAATCGCATTTATTGAGTGCTTACTATGAGCAGAGCACTGTACTAAGTGCTTGAGAGAATACAGTACAATAGAATTAGCAGATCTACTCAACAGACCGTGAGAGCTACCAGTGGGTGAATGGATTAAACCTGGTGCTGGGGAGTGAGTTTGCCCATTAGATAAAATCAAGCTCTGATAAGTGTCAGCCATCAAGGGTTCCCTTCCACCACCTGTGGGACTAATCCCAGCCAATATGTGCAGCCAGGACCTCCAAGCCACCAGGATCCAGGAGAACTTCTGCATCTTCTGTTGGTTCCTGTGACCCTTCTAACCTTCAGGAACTTCCCTCTTAAATGTATACAATCTTAACGGCTTCTGGGATGATCAGCTATTCCTACATTCACATACGACTTAAAAATGTGCACTTATCTGCTCAAATGGATAAAAAATTTGTATAAAAACTTACCATCAATGAGTTCTTCTTTTAGTTTTGTCAATTCTTTTCTCATTTCATCTAAAATATCCTAGATTTGAGGGAAAAAATAGAAAATATTATTGCTGAAGATAAGTCAATGCAGTTCTGATTTTTTTAAGGAATTAACAATTTAATATTTATTTGACAATTTAGATACTGTATACTATTATACTACTCTCTGGGGCCCCATTAATTTTGGTCATTAAGACCACAATTTCATTACTGCCTATTTTTCCTCTCTCTTCCTCAAGATATATTTGTCATGATTTTCAGAAGGGGTATAAATACCTATCTAGAGCAGAAAGACCAAGATAATCATTTTCATTTTAGAACATTTTAGAATGTAGAATATCTACACTGAACAAAGGCAATCCATGAGATCGCCAGTTTTAACTAATTTCAAATATTAATCACTAGTGGAATTGTCTACCTTTGCTTAGGCTTTGGAAATGTAGAAGAGGCATCCCCAAACATTTACAACCGTACCCCAGAAATGCAACAACCATCCCCTCAACTCACCTAGTGACCCTTTTTATATACCCAAACTCAAGGCCTGGCTGCTCTGCTCCTCCCTGGGCTCCAGTCAGGGGCCTGAATTTGGAGAGCCAGTAGCATGAGCCTTTTTCTATTCTTATCTGTTCTGGCTTCCATTTTGCTGCTCCCACCCCCACCCCCCGAATTTGCTGCAGGGAGTCTTTCAAGAAGCTACTCAGTAATGGCAGGAGCAGGTAAGAGGCACTCCAACCACTGTGTCCAACTCAGACATAATGATGCTTAACGCTGGGTTCTTTGTCCCAAGGAATAGACTAGATTGCCCATGATAGCAGTAATAATTTTCATGTTTGTTAAATTCTTACTATGTGTCAAGCACTGGGGTACATACAAGAATCACACCCAAAACAGGGGTTTCACAGTCTAAGAAAGAGGGAGAACAGATACTGGATCCCCATTTTGAAGCAGAGGGAATTGAGGCAAAGAGAAATTAAGTGACATGTCCATGGTTACACAGCAGACAAGTGTCAGAGCTGGGATTAGAACCCAAGTCCTCGGATTCCCAGGCCTGTGCTCTTTCCACTAGGCCACGCTGCTTCTCTTCACATGCTCCCTTCCCTGACTAATCCACACTGAATTATGCAAATTGGCACAACCACAGATCTATGGATGGCAAAACTCAGTTCCTTTTAGCATATATGGAAGGGAACTATTGCAGCTTCCTGGATATAGTTTTCCCTCTTCTAAAAAGAATCCAGGATCTTTATAAAAATCCATTCACTAGGCAATCAGCATATAACATTCATTCAATCATATTTATTGAGCACTTATCATACGCAGAGCACTGTATTAAGTGCTTGAACTCTCAACTGAAACAAGAACTGAGGTTGGGGTGGGGGTGTGGAAGAACCGGGGCACTGGTGTTGGCGCTGCTGCCACTCGAGGGTTCAAGCCACTACAGAATTCCCTGCCCCTCCATTACCCCAGCAGGCTGAGTGGAGAGGCCCGAGGGGGTGGACAAGGGAAAGGTCCTTTGACAGACATCCAGGTGGAAGTTCAGGAGCTATCATTTCCTCTTCAAAGTACTGGTACCTACCCTTCTTGTTTTCTATCTAAAATAGTTTTAGTAGAACTGATGCATTAATCAAGTAATTTTACTCTTAACCCAAATTATTTTCATTATTCATATTTAAAGGATGTTAAGTTTTACATTCCTCGCTTTCAGTGCTCCAGGGGGCTGGTCGTCGGGAAGTAAGGCCTATGTGATGTGGCCAAATGGAGCATGTGTTCGAGTTCAGTTGGGAGTGGCAGAGCTATCTTATTCCACAACAGTCCTAGCTCTATCTTATGATACGTGAAGGGGCCCAGGGAAAAGGTATAAAATGGAAACATATTTTTAGGGTTTTACCTACATAATCCAATTTCTACCACCTATCCATAAACTACATGTTTTAGAAATGACGAAACTTAAATTTTATATTTTTTCTTAATGCTTTCCTTTCCAAAATGGAAGTTATTTCACAAATTCCTCCTAATTTTGCTTCACCCAAGTTAATTTGGGGCATTTTTGTTATGAATCGTCAATATCTCTATTGTCACATATTTCATTTGCACTTTGGAATGTGGCAGTTAGAAGATTTGGACATTTTTTTTAACATCAAATTTTTTCCTGATGCCGGGGGAAAAGGTGAAATTTCCCATCTCCCCTCAGTACAGATTCTGGAGTTTCCTTTGGGTAATCCACACACAGAGTCAGGTTGTGCTTATTTACCTCTTCATGTGAATGTCGTCATTCTTCTTGCTCCATGCATAATAAGGTAACTGTCATGTTATATTTCTTTACGATTGGTTAATTTGCAATCCAAATTACCAGGTCTCCCATAACAAGGGGGTTGTATTCTTGCAAAACCCCACATTAAGAGAGGTTTGTGCAGTAGCATCCCTCCATTCTGACATTGCATAAGTGCCATTTCTCTTGACACCCCACTGCCCTATGCCCCAACAGGCTTGCATTATTGGATCTATGTTCCCTAATTCACTAACAACATCCTAGCCAGAATGGGTGGAGAAAACACACATTCTGGCAGAACAGAGTATATTACAAGATAAATGCTGATTATACAGGCAACACTGTATTGACTCAAAGATGGAGTTAAAATGGAAGACCTGAAATTTGAATGTGATTTTTAAAATTAAATAACTGGATTACATCATTTTTAAACCCCTAAAGTTGATACTTTGTGCAGAAAGCCGAAAACCAAATGAAAGACGATATATGATTGCACAATACCTGCTTCAATCTGTCATAGTCTATCCCTTCTGATTGCACTCCATTGGCACTGGGTTGCCCAGATGGTGTAGATTTTGGTCTGTAGAAGAAATTAATGTAAAGTGAGCATTTCCACTCTGATCTCATTTGAACTAAAGGCACTATTAACCCAAGATAAACATGACATTTTCTTTGAAGAAAAATAACAAATTCAGTTTAGAGTAAAACTCCAGAATTAGACCGTATATCAAAGTTTGAGGGAAATTGTCAAGATTCCCATCTCTGCTTTTAGGAGCCCGGATAAAATGTGTTCATGTAAGGAAGGGCACATCAGACACCCTCTGGCTCTCTTCAATTGTGGCAGCAAAAAAATAATGCACTGCATGACTATAAAGTACATGCTAAAAAGATCTGCCTGAGGAAAATAGTGGCCCATTCCCCCTCACCTCCGCTTTATTTTTTAACACACTTTTTTATGTTTTCTACAAGACTTCTGGGAGCCAATATCGCCCTGACAACTCAGCTAGGGGGGTGGGGGTGCGGGTGCAGGGTGGGAGGAGAGGAAGAAAGCCTGGATTTTTAATTCCGAGAAACACTTTCTAAAAACCACTAATTTTAGCTTCCAAAAGAATACATAATTAATATTTTTCAATAAAAACTCACTTTTAGGGGTACGTATATAACTTTATTTTTCTAGTACAAGCTAGCACAAACACTTACATTTGAAAAATAAAGGAACACTATATACCAGACACAGGCCTGATTAATTCTGACTGGTTTTCAGACTACTTTCATATAGAATAGAAATATTTGGCAGGAAGTTTATCAGATTAAAGGAACTGACCAAACTTAATTTGAGTATTTCCAATGCAGAGAGCTGTTTTGAAACTGAAATAAGATTCTAACCACCAAAAGCTCTTTAAGAACTGGTACTGCAATTTTGGGACTTTTTGAAAAAGCTTATGAAATAATTGTACAGCTGAGCTGTGTAGGCTCTCCACCACACTGTTACATCTGTGTTACATAAACAATAATAGAACGTGGGTTCAAGAGATGGTAGAACAAAATTGAGACATCATCCTGTTCTTGTAAATCACCTCATTCTAGTGACAACTCAGCTTCCACAGGCATTATACATTCACATATACTGGTCAGGAGGGTAGATAATCCTTACAAGTGAACTTAATGGCTAGTTAAAGTTATTTCTGACTGGACAACAGACTCCTCAATCCAGAGTCTCATATAGTAATTGGTCAGTTTTCCATTTTAATGGCTTAACAATTAACCACTTTTCAAGCAGTAGTAGGGCAAGGACTGTTAATATGGAACCAAAACAAAATTACAAAATATGAGATTTCAAGATTTATAATAACCAGTACGGGAAACATCCTTTTACAATTATACCTCATTAAAATAAAAGTATAGTTCATTTGGAACCCACAGTGCAACTGCATTATGTTTTTCTGAACTTATTTTTTTCTCCAAAGATTTTTGAAGGGAAGATTACTTCATTACTTCATTTTGGTCTGCAAATGCTACTGGCTAGACTGCAGGCAGAGGAAATCCTTAAACTGTTAAGGATGAAAAAATAAATGCATTTTTATTCTTTGGCTCAAGGGTTGTCTCCTTGGTTGAACACCCAGCATTTTTTGTGCTTCTCCTGGAGAAGCTTTGGAGAAATTTATTCTTTCTTCACTCTCCTTATGCCCAGATAACAATTCCGTATGCCTGTGCTTGAACTGTCTCCCCACCACCAATTTCTCTAATCTTCCCTTTATAACTGTTAATTATTCTCAGACATCTGGGCAAAGCAGCTCCCAAATCACAGTGTAGGTGAGCAAACCAAAACCCCTTCTGTCCTATTAACAGTCACCTAGAGGGAGACTTGGGTATAAGATTATATTTTTCTCCTCTTCCTTCTTAGATATTCCATGCTCCTCATAGACATATCTAAAAACAAACTCCAATCTTGAGAGGTACCAGTGTTTTTTCAGCCAGCACAATTGCAAGGCACTGAATGAAGCCAGACGGAACTTGAAAATGTTAACCAAGTGATACACAGCAATTTATACATATTTAAATGCTTTAAACAGAGAAACCAAGAATAAGTTCAATTACCTTGGAAAATCTGTTTAAGCAAATACCTTTGAGAAGCCAGTTTCACTGAGCTAATTTCCACCAGAATTATCCAAATGTAGCTTATTCCGATGTGAATTCTTCCTGCTCTTTGAATCTCTCCCACCTTTCTTCTGCTGTCTTCCTTGAAACTACTTTTATTAATGGATTTGTTAACAGCTGGTGGGCAGGAGAAAGGAAACTAATCAATGTTTCTACTTACTAACTGGTCTGCAAATGGTTTGGTGGGGAGAAGTCTGAGACTACTGGCAAAATGAAATATTTGGATATTTAGTTTGACTATTCTATCTGCTTCTTATTCCCCAAATAAAGAATGAAAATCAACAGCTCTCTACTAATCAGATATCTCAGGATGACGCTGAATCCAGATATTTCTGGATCACCCAGTGATAGTCAGCATGATACCTCCAGGCACTCTATCTGAAATATCTCTAGCCCCACACACCAGGATGGCTTTTTAGACCCCAGTCCAAAGTCTAAAATTTCCTTCAAGGTTCCTGGTTCTACAGTAATTCAAAGAGGCATTGAGGACCCTTTTCCTAGGAATTTCTCCAGAGATGGGAGAAGAGCACACAGAAGCCAAGGTACAGTGGCACTTAAAATAACCTCAAAACAGCCGCCCCAGGTCTGAGTTATTTCACTTGAATTTCATTTGATACACAAATTGTTAAAACATGCGACTTAAAAAGATTCAACTCATGCTTACATGCAATTCACCACCACCAGAGTAATTTGCTAAAGGGGGGAACTTTTCATACTGAAGGACAGATGTAATCACCACTTCTTTAACGGCAAAATGTAATATTTAGTTAAACTATTTTGGAAGGGGAAGAAGAAAGAGAAAAGGGTTGTGGGCAATTTATCATTAAAGACCTATTTGTTAAATCTACTTTAATACCTGTACCAGAGCTCCATCTTGATGTGAGGACAGTCAACACAATAAGCCCTTTACGTTAAGTTTGGGTAGATAAACTAAACCTATTTTCTTTTAGGAATAAATTAGATTTAGATTAGAAAGCTACCTAATAAGAAGGGGAAACTTATTCAAGTACTGATCGCTCAGCAATAATGTGAAAGTAATTTTGGCAGGCCAGAATGTGGCAAAAATGTGTGAATCTCATTGCAGATCCTACAAGAAAATGAAAACCACCAGTTGAATACTTTACACGACGGCCAGCTGAGTGTTTTAAACAAAATGTATATTTAATACATGAGGGTTCTTACTTTATATTTGGTTCTAGAAAAGCAAACCAAAATTATAGAGACTTTCCCTGCTCATGGCAAAGGGTGGTATCTCCCAGGGAGTGTGCCAGAGGAACACTCCTTTGTTCCGTTCTGTGGCTGAAATCACTTAAATATAGATTAAGCATTTGCTATTTTTAAAAAGGTCAATACATGCTGATTTGTGAGAATCACAATATGCAATGTCATGGACACAAATTTAACAAGCTCTTTGCTTCTAGGATTCAAGATTATACATTGTATAAGTGAAAAATCTAGCTGGTTCAAACACAGATGATGAATTTGTGGATGGTCTACTGATGGAGAGGCTGAAACTATCTGGAAAATGAGGTAAGTGGTGTGTCAGTAGATTCATCCTTACTATTCTGTCTCTCTTAGCCACGAATTAATGTTTCAGGAGAAACTGAACTGCTCATCAGACAATGATCCCCCTGCTTCCTGCAGGTTTCTGGGGCCAATTGACTGGGCTGTAGACAGACATATTCAAATTCTGAGGTGGCTTTGGATCACAACCCTCATCAAGCATCTGAGAACCCCCAGTGAGCATGCTACTAAGACCTCAGTTGGGCTGGGACCAACCCAGGGGAAATCTATTCCTCCTCTCTTTCCCGGCAGTTACAGTAGTGTGGAAAGACCCGGGTCATCCTCAAGCCTTCAATCAAATGCCCTTAACCCTAGGGTGTTTGACATATCCAAGGAATCTCAGAATCACCTTTCACCCCAGGCATTCCCAACTTGACAACTGCAGGTTGCTAGGTAGTTGCTGGATATGAAGCAGTTTAGCCTGCAGTTCCAAGTCCCTGTTCTCTGAGCTAAAAGAGCAATAATTCCTTGTCCTCTGCTCCAAGTGACTAATGGAAATCTTCAGGGGAGGGGGCACAGCATGGTTTCCACTAGGTGATTCTAAAACAGACTCTCTTCAAACAAATCAGCTATCTGGACAATTAATCTTTTATGAGTTGCTTTACCAGGGTGATACAACATTGAAAAGAGCTACCAATAGAGGCTGTGATGTCGCCAACTTTATTCTTCGCTTAAAGGTCTCCCACCAACCATGTCCTTATTCACCATGTCTAGCCAACAGCTCAAGGTTCCTATCCATTCTA
The DNA here is from genome assembly GCF_015852505.1 of Tachyglossus aculeatus. Lineage (NCBI taxonomy): Eukaryota > Metazoa > Chordata > Mammalia > Monotremata > Tachyglossidae > Tachyglossus > Tachyglossus aculeatus. The sequence continues at coordinate 6,626,331 of NC_052084.1, read as the reverse complement.
GGACTTGTGCCCTGGAGAGCAGAACCTTCATCTGATGTACTGGGGTTTTAAACTATTAATGTGCTCCCAGGCTGCCCCTCGAATAGGAGCACTGTTGTGGATAGTAAATGATAGTAGATCATCTAAGGGACAGTCCCTTGAATTCAGGGGCCATGTAAATGACATTAAAGTAGCAAGGATTTGGATAACAATCCTGACCAATCTGAGACCTGACTCAAAGGTTTTAAATTTGGTCGCAATGATAGTGAACTAGAAAAACAAATGGAAGTAAATCCAACATAGGGACAAGCTAAAGGCATGTCTTACCTTTGATCTTTCTTAACTGAGCATGCCACAGTACAATATATATTAATTCCATGATCTACTTAAAATTCTAACAGGGAAAAAAATACCTTTAAATTTTTAATGAAATTTAAATTATTTTGGTGGTATCTGAAAATGCAGACAACTAAAACAGGAAGATAAACCATTCAGAAATGTGTATCATTTGGTATTGTGGTGATTACCAATCAGTGTAGGAAAAGCTCAACCCTGTCCTGAACACATTTGTTATTAAAGGGGTCTCAAACCACAAATCACAGCAGGATGATACCTGTGTAATGAATCAAAGGACCTGTTGTCAAAAACAATCTGATTTTTCCTTGGAGAATCCCGTCTACGGAGGGGAAAAACCATTTAAATAGGTACACAGAGCTTTTGTGTATTGGTATTGTTTTATAAGTTTCGATTTTGCAACACAATATCAAATAGAGCTAGAAATTGTAAAGAACACCTTTAAGACAAATCTATATTACGAACTCAACTTTACAGTATCTGTATTTGTAGAAAATATTCCGCTTACCTGTCAATTTCAGCAGGACAAAAATATCTACATATGGGCTATCCTTTTTATACAAATAGAATATGGATCAGAGATATCCACCCATAAAAATGTGCTCCAAGATAGTTCAACCTTGAGTAACTGAATACAAACCTATGAACACTAGCTAAAACACTAATCGGAACCATTCTTATTTTAAGAACAAAAAAGTTCTCATGGTACATGGCCACCATTCTTTAAATTTAGACAATAGAGCAAACACTTTGCAATGGCATTCTAACAAGTACATCAAGTTTAAAAATACATCAATTTGTTCATTAAGACTGAATTAGTTGTCCTCCAGCCTTGGTGAATGCATTTAGTATGCTGTATAATGCCAATATAACCTCCTGCCTTGGTGTGGACATTTACAACAGCACTTAGAACAGTGCTCAGAGCTTAGAACAGTGCTTTGCACATAGTAAGTGCTTAATAAATGTCATTATTATTATTATTATGCTGGCATTTTCCATATTTTTTAAAAAAGATGGAAAGCATTTATTTTAAGGCTCAAGATGAATAAAGTAGCTAAAACACAGTGCCAATCAGCTCAAAGAACAATGAAAAAAGTGGAAAAAAAATGCTGTGCCAATTAAAAAAAAATGTATCTTAAAGCCTTAGCCACCTCTCAATCAAAGCTGGATCCCACTTTTCAGAATTTGGGAAAATATGTGCTTGAACAAACTGTAGAAATTATCAGGATGTATTTATTTACTCTTTTGTAAAGAGCTGGTAGCATCTGAAGCAAATACAAAATAGCAAAATTAGTTCCAAGTTTTTAAGAAGCACAAGAAGTGAATCAAGAGATATCTTTGTAAATACGTTACAATTGAATTTCTAAACATCAACCAAGCCAGCTGTTTTAAAGGAATAGTTTTATTCACTAGCACAAAAATGATCGTCTTTGACTTATTTCATTTGGAAGGCACAGCACTCCCAACAGAGACTACTATGGAGTGGCAGGCCAACTCAGTAAATGCTGGAAAATTATTGTTTTATTTTTAACCCTGAAGTTGAGTAAGTACCAATTCCTTTTTCTTCCACAATTAGTGGTGCCATTTAAACACTACAGGGAATCATCAAAACAGCTATTTAAACTGATATGGGAAAACTAAAATGGTATCTTTTACTTTCAGTTGATCAGAATGTTAAGAACTTTGGATACCCTCTATGAAACATTGGCAAGGAGCATGAAAAAAATAGTCCTGTACTGATGCTTCTGAATTAAGACAACTCAGGGCTTTGAAAAATGTCATGTGACAAGGCAGCCACCTACTCAACATTCCCCACCACTGTCCACCTGATACCAAGCTAAAAACTATGCCTAAATTTCCGCTTTGTTATTTTCTTTTCCCAGCTTGCTTTAGAAGACTGGAAACAAGTTTACTTTGGCCATGACAGAAAATGAAACAGGGTTCTCCAAAGTCATCTATGCAGCAGAGAAAGTAAAAGGCAGCAAAACATGTTTTTCAGACAGAAACATTCCTAGAACAGTTCAGTCTTCTAGCTCTCAAGCAGCCAGGCAACATGTTCTCTTCAGAGCTAAAATGTGATCTTTCTCTACCCTTGTCCTTGCCTTGCTTAAAGGCAAGGGCTGCCTGACTTGTTCTCGGAGAAGAAAACTAACAGTTCCAAAAATTATACAATATATGGCTAATGTTAAATTCCAGTTTGTTTTGTTTACTCTTTTTCTTTTATAATTCCAGGGTACTCCAACTGTTTAAATTCATTCTTTGGCTAACTTCTACGTGTCAAAATAGAAGCCACTCAGGACATTTACATTTAATTTTAAAAACATGCAATGAGGCTCCTTCCTATTGAAGTATCATCCATTTGATTTTGGTAATTAGTAAAAATATGTACGCTACCTGGAAATAACAGGTGACTTGCTGCCATTCATCGTATTAGTTCTTTCCCAAGGTTTTCTTGTTGGTTCTTTAGGAATAAGACAAAAATTACATCAGATTGATTGGCTTTTCGGCATCACCAGAAATCAAAGCACTGCATGTGGGAGACCACGTTTAAACAGTGAAAGTGTTTAAGTAACAGAGTCAGGAGACTTGACCAGGTGGCTTGATTGTTCAATTAATCTTTCCCCTACCTCTAGGCATGGCTGCATTGAAACCATCCCAAGAAAATGTTACTCTACTTTATTCTTTCCACTCTCCTTCACAGGACATCATGGAAAATGTTGTACGTGAAACTGCTATAGATGTCTCTAGGATCCAGATCCCCACTGAACTACATGCCTGACTCTTCCCTCTTCATTGCCCCACCCCAAGTTTGCTCCCAGGATCAAGGGAATGCTGTATATAATGGTAAAAATAATAACAGTAATAATAGCTGTGACTTTTGTTAACCACTATGTGCCAAGCAATGTACTAAATGCTGATTTAGATCTAAGAATTGCTTAAAGTGCAACAGAGGTAGCATGGTCTAGTGGAAAGAACAGAGAACTGGGAGTCAGGAAACCCAGGTTGGAAGCCCAGCTCTGCTACTTGCCTGCTGTGTGATCTTGGATAAGTCACTTAACTTCTCTGTGGATCAGTAAAACTGGGCTAAAATTCCTGTTCTCTCTTTCTTCTGAAACTATGATCCCCAAGAGACAGCGACTATCACCTATCTGATTATCCTGAATGTACGTCAGGGCTTAGCACGGTTTTTGGCATCTAATAGGTACTTAATACAATAGCATCATTATTATTGAGATGCATCAGCTCATGAGGACTGGCAAACACACACAGCTACCAAGTATGGGTGACATATTTTCTTAAAAGTGAGGCTGGACTCATTTTGGTTCAGTGTGATCATGGGCCATGAATACCTTGGGGTTAAGCCTCAGCTTGGTTATTTTCCAAACTTGGGGGATGAGCAAGGCCCTGGGGCATGAGGAGGATAGGAATAACACATAGCAATTAGAAAACTACTTGCCCACTCACATATACAAGGTTTTAAGAGTCCAGAATAGATGGATAGTAGGATATTTCCAAAACTCATATCAGGTGTTTATAAAATTGAGATATTATACTTCAGAAGCCACTGCCCTTACCAGATGTGCTTGTTGAAGAGGTCTTAGAAGTAGATGGTTCTGATTCTTCCTGGTTAAATGGAAAAGAAAAAAATCCACGTAAACCCAAAAAGATCTCAGTTAATTATGCGATTGTTTAAGTAGTTAACCTATTACTACAGCCATTAATCTCAAATATTGGTTAGGAAAACAATTAGAAATTATATCATTTCTTTAAGTATTATTTTACATGTACTCCCTTTCTCATAGTAAAACCTAATTTGGATGGAGGGGAAACATAATCATAGCAGAAAAAAAGCTCAAATTATAGAAATTTCTTATATGTGTATATGTGGCTTTTTAAGTGTATGTTCAGTTACGCATTGAGCTTTGCCTTACCTTCTCATTGTTTCTATTCGTCAAGTTGCCAGATGGACCCTGATGGACCCACTAGCTTAACAGGAAGTGCTCTGTATCTCCCCTACAACATAGAATCTTCAGGGTCCTGAGTAATTTAGGCTTGACTTGAGTGAAAAATCAAATCAAAAGCTTATTCTGGAATACTGCTAGGCTGCCAATAGACTCACACCTAAAAGACTGTAATACAGAGATGATCCTGGAAATTTTAGACTAGTGAGGACTGTTCCTATACTGACGAATTAGCAGACTTTGTAACCAATTTCAGGAGCAGTCAGAACTTTGAAAAACCTTTTGGTGGAAAGTTATGGCTTCCCTGACAGGAATCATACTTTAATTTTCTGGAATTCTTTGTAGGGGTTCAAAGAAGATAGCCACGGGAGAAAAATAAACCAACCACATTCAGAGATGAAGTACAGTCTAATGGAAAGAGCACAGGCATGGAAGTCAGAGGACCTGAGTTCTAATCCTGGCTCTGCCACTTGCCTGCTGTGTGACCTTGGGCAAGGCACTTAACTTCATTGGGCCTCAGTGTCCTCAACTGTAAAATGGGGATTAAATATCCGTCCTCCCTCCTATTTAGACTATGAGCTCCGTGCGGAACAGGATCTGTGTCCAACCTCATTATGTTGTATCTACCCCAGCGCTTCGTACGGTACTTGGCACATAGCAAGCGCTTAACAAATACTACCATTATTATTTTCATTAGTAAGCTCCTTGAGGGCAGGGATGGTGTCTATTATCTCTACTGTACTTTCCCAGGTGCTTAGAGAAGTGTTCAAAATCATTGATTACTTGATACAAAATGTCTTTGACAAGGATGTATATTCGATGTTTTAAAATCAGTAATCATAAATTGGAAGGAAATATTGTGTCAGGGATAGAAAATTAGCTAAGAGATAGAAAACAATGCCACTCTTCAAAATAAAGGGTAAATGAAGTTCCCAGCAATGGGCTTTAGTCTTTTTTTTAATAAATGACCTGAAAAGAGTGCGCAATGAAACCCCCAAGTCCATAGAGGTCATTGTCAAGTTGGGAATGAATTGGCAGGAGCAGCTTCAAGGTGAGCCAAGCACAAGGAAAGGCACCCAGGAAAAAGCAGTCCAGATTACAAATAAAAGTAGATAGGCCTGGGGCTACCAATGTGATTCATGAAAAACCTTGAAAGTCACTGTGCACTCTCCTCTGAAATTATGAGTCCAGTATAATTGGTAGCAAAAAAAAGTCCACAGAAGGGCAACCAAAATGATCAGGGGAATGGAGCAGCTCGCCAAGTCAGATAGAAAATCCTTTCCAACTGAAAAGGTTTGATCTTAGGGTTAAGAAGAGAAATTACTGCAGTCAAACTTTAGGGAGCAGTGGGGGTTACCAAGCTACAAAAGCCTAAAGGCAGGTCAAAACAAACAAAAGGAAAACATTTTTACCCAGCATATGTAACTCACTACCACATACATACACAGAAATCAACAACAACTTCAAAAAGGGTGCAGATATATTAATGCCACTCACATAGTAAATCATATTTATTGAGTGCTTACTATCTCAGAACCCCTCTGCAAGCTCACGAGGGCAAAGAAGAGGATGTTCCCTTTGCCTCTCTATACACAAAGTATGTAGCCAAGGACTTTATAGGAGTTCAGGATGTTTAGTAAATATATCTTAGGGGATATTGAGGTACAAGCTGATCAGAATTTCTTCCTGGCTCTGACCGTGGCCACACCCTCCTCTCCTGAGGTAGCCACCATGAACTTAGCAACAGGAGTGGGATTGGGAGCCAGAGTTCTTCTCATGCCTTTCATCTCCTGCAAAGTGGCAGAGAGACTTTCCAACACCATTTTCCAGGCTTTATTGAGTGGTAACACTGAGATTTCTTATAAATCATGCTTGTTTTTTCTCAAACTCAACATTTCAGAGACTGGTACGCTTGGTTTTAATCCACTTACAGTTTTATCATCTTTCTGTTCTGGTTCTATAGATGATCCCTTTTCAGCAATTCTTCTCCTGTTAAAATAAAACAACGAAAACACAAGTCACTATCTTTCTGAGAGTAGCCAGGTAGTTCTCGTTCCCAACAGGGAAATGGGCACTTCAATTTATGTATCGCCAGAAACAAATAAGATACTTCACTTACCTCCTGGCCAGCAGGGCACTCATTTCCTCCATTAATCCACTACCTCCTAAGGGAAGGGGTCCATTTCCACGACCAGTGTCTGCTTTAGACAACGCTGAGCTTCCTCCAGGGGCACTTCCACCACTTGGAACCGAGTTGTCTTCAATCTTAAGGCAATAGAACAAATGTTTGTGTCTGCCACTTTTCGATCATTTACTTTCAAACACAAAGACTATCTCAACACAACACATTAGAATGAAGTACTGAATAGATTCACGAAAACTTTAAAAGTTACTTTAAAAAAAATCAAAATAAATCCCAAATTCATTGCAATCATCACAAGATAATTTTACATTGTCATGACTGAGTTAAGGAAAGAGTAATTAAGAGAAAAATAATTCAGAGTTGCATTTACCCGCGAGACTTTCCTAAGTTTGGCTCCCGCAATTGCAGCTGCAAGTCCAGTTAAGGGGCGATTGTCTTCTGACATAGATCCCATAGAAAATCCAGAAGCAGGGAGAGGAGGAGCAGGAGGCGGTGGAGGAGGAGTGGGAGTGGGTACCTGACTGGGGAGGGGAGGGGGTGGCGGGGGGGGGAGGAGGAGGAGGAGGAGGAGGGGGCGGCGGCGGTGGCCCTGAGCATGGAAGGGGTGGTGGGGGAGGTGGCCCTGGGGGAGGTGGGATGGCTGTTGAAACTTGGGATGGACCAGGAGGAAGAGGTGGAGGGGGTGGAGGTGCAGGTGGCCCCAAAGCAACACCTAATAAAAAATAAAAATGAAATACAAATAAATGGCCATCAAAGCAAGGCATTTCACTTGGAAAGGCATCTTCAACATCACACTCAATTTAAACAGTTCAAATTATATTATAATATGTCAATTTATGGTAACTAGAAAAAATGCCCTGGCAAAGTTAAAACACTTTTAAAAACCCAAATAGATAAAGTCTTGCCCTTAGAAATCCATTTCATTCATTCATTTGTATTTACTGAGTGCTTACTGTGTGCAAAGAATGTAAATATTCATCAGCAATGTGTTAAAAAAGAACAGGTCAATGTGTGACAAAATAGCAACAGGGACTACTTGAGTTATTCAAAATTCTGTCATAAGCTGAATCTCAGTATTTAATAGGTTTTAAAAAAGTCAATAGACAAAATATGCTTAGTGTTCTGTCATAAGCTGAATCTCAGTATTTAATAGGTTTTAAAAAAGTCAATAGACAAAATATGCTTAGTGTTGCAAAAATGAGTGTCACCCAGTTACTGTAAGCTAAAAGGGATTCTTCAATATGAAAAATGGAACAGCTTTGAGCTACTTTGCAATCAAACCTTACTGCCCTCTCCCTCTATACTTCTCAAACACCTTAAGGGAAAAAAAAAGACTCCAGCACTTTTGTACTTACGTACAGAAAGCTGTAAGCACTTTGGTACATCTTATATAAAACAGACATTTGGGGGGTTGACCATACTTCCTAAGGCTTCCCAGGAAACCTTAGAAAAATACACAACCATCCCACAGCTGGGGCCATCCTGACTAAACTGGTCCGCCTGGCCTTCCTTCATTCCCAACTGCTCATGGTTAGTTTAAATTTAAATCCAGGCGAGAGAATATGTCAAAACATGCTCAGTTTAGGTTTCTCATCATTTTGAGACTTACGGAGTCCCAGAACACTGGAAGATATTACACTGGAAGATATTAAGCTCATTCTACTCTCCTCCCCTCTCGCTCATTTCACAGTTGCTGGGGAGACAAAAGCCCCAAAGCATGGGATGCTATGCACCAGAAGTATGTGGTCAGAACAAACACTACTTACAATTTTCCTTGCAAGAAAGGGATGATAGAGTGAAATTAACTTTGATCACAATAAGCTTTCAAATAACTATTTATTAATCACTTAATTTGAGGTGGGATGTAAATATAAAACAAAAAAATGGCTGAAGAGCCAACTGTAATAACTGTAATAATAATAATATCAGCTATGGTCTAGATTTACTAAGCCACAAAGATTCTCTACATATAAGAATCCACTTTCCTGCTTATAAGAGAGCACCTGGAAGTAAAGTTCTACATTCCAGAGAAGACTAACAAAAATGAATGATGACATTAAATATGTCTTAGGCCAGGTTCAAAGGCAATGGAGTCCCTTCACCTAGAATTGAAGTCTAAGGAATGACAATGACTGAATTCAATTACTCTAATGAACTTTTAAAGAGAGCAAATTATCTTAAACTAAGAAACATTTCAGGTGGACATGAAGAGGAATGCTTGACCACCAGATTACAGTGGAGATCGTCGAGCCTCCTGGATATGCTGAAAAGAACTAGCCGTAGATGGCATTCATCAGTCACCTGCCTGGAGGAAGGATCAGACAGTCCCTCCCAAGTCCCTTCCAGCTCATGTATCCGATTATTATTATTATTATTATTAATAGTAGCTAAAATAAAAGCTTATAAACATCATTTCAGTAGTCACTTCCATTTTATTTAACAGCTCTTCTCAGAGAAGCAGTGTAGCCTAGTGGCAAAACCACAGCCTGAAGCAGCATGGCTCAGTGAGAAGCAGCGTGGCTCAGTGAGAAGCAGCATGGCTCAGTGGAAAGAGCACGGGCTTCGGAGTCGGAGGTCATGGGTTCAAATTCCGGCTCCGCCATTTGTCAGCTGTGTGACTTTGGGCAAGTCACTTAACTTCTCTGTGCCACAGTTCCCTCATCTATAAAATGGATATTAAGACTGGGAGCCCCACGTGGGACAATCTGATCACCTTATATCCTTCTTAGTGCTTAGAACAGTGCTTGGCACATAGTAAGTGCGTAACATGCCATTATTATTATCATTATTATTAAGAGTCCTGGGTTCCAACCCCAGCTCTGCCATTTACCTGGGACTATTGACTGTAAGCTCACTGTTAGTAGGAGATGTGGCTACCAAGTCTGCTGTATTGCACTCACCCAAGTGCTTAGTATAGTGATCTGCACACAGTAAGGGCTCAATAAATGCCACCGACTGGGACTTTGGGCTTCTCTTAACTTCTCCGTGCCTCAGTTCTCCCATCTGTAAAATGGGGATTCACTACCTGTCCTCCCTCCTTCTTTGACTGTGAGCCCCATGTGAGAGCCGATTGTTCTGTATCTACCCCAGTGCTTAGTACGGTGCTTGACACGGAGTAAGAGCTTAAATACCACAACTATTATTATTGAAAAAATGATTTACCACAATGGAATTTCCAACCCACATATTTGGGTGTAGGGATATAGAATCAGATTAAGCAGGAGTAAGCAGCACACAACTATTTTGCACTAACTTCAAAAGATAACTGAAAAAGCTGAGCAAGCTAAAAATTAAATGTGACTCTTCAGTTCTAAAGATGACTAATTTCACGATGAAAGAACTCATCTGTTGTCATCCTTCAGGAGAGACCTTCCCATTCCTAACATGAACAGGGGTAGAGAGTTTTCCAGTAAAGGTGGGCACCAGAGCACAACTCATTTATCATCTTCCAAATAAAACTATCACTTCCTCCCTCCCACCCCTTTGTATTTCAATGTGGTAAAAGGATTACTGCCACCAACAAAGTAGTTTATCCATCCACCAAGGCAGTTTAAGCTGTTGTTACACATTACTTTTGGATGCATTCCTTGATTAGTTCATTAGTAGCAATAAGAGAAGGCCTTACCCTGCTGGGTCGGAGGTTCGATCGGCTGAGAGGCTGCCTGCAAGCCTGGCTCAGAAGCAGAGGAGTCTCCCAGCCCAGAGCTTAGAGAGGTCTCAACAGAGGCAGGGGTAGCTGCAGAGGGAGAAGGGAGAACACTAGGCTTGGATGAGGGAGTTGAGGCAACAGGGATGCTTGGAGGAGGAGGAGAAGCTTGAGGTCCAGAGTGTGAGAGTGGTGGAAAGGAAGGCAGTGGAGGTGGCGGAGGAGGAGGAGGAGGAGGAGGAGGAAGAGGAGGTGGTGGTGGCGGAGCTGGAACTGCTGGACCTGAGGTAGACGGTGAAGGAACTGGATAATTTGCCGAGTCAGGAAGCCCACTGGGTGCTGTGGGTGATGGCGACATTTGGGGTAACGGGTTGGAAGCAGAAACAGGAAGGACAGGTCTTGGACCAGTAGCTTTGCCTGGAGGGCTGCTAATCATTATTGGAGGTGATGGAGGGAGAGGTGCAAAGTTGGAAGCAGACCAGGCAAAGGGCTTCGTAGCTGGAGGCTGAGAAGGGGGCGCATTCACGGGAGAAGAAGGTTGAGAGTTTTTGTTCAGAGGACGAGGAACTGTAGCATAATGGGGGAGAACGGGATGGAAGGCTGAACCTAGAGATGTTGCAAAACGGGTCGCTGAGTGGCGTAGTGGAGGTGTAGGGGGTGTGGAAGTGGGCGTTACAGAGGTCCCTACAGCATAATCTGGAGTGCCATCTGACACGGGAACTGAGATGACTTTAGAATATGATGGAGGAGGTGCTGAAGGAGGCTGGCAACTGGAATAGTCAGGAAGTGGAGCACTATACAGGGAGTTGTCGAAAGATGGAGCTGGACAGAAGATGGAAAACAGCAGCAAAAGACAGGATAAAAAAGGAGAGAGAGAAAAAGGGAGCTAATGAAGCAACAAAACCAGCATTCAAACAAAATGTATAAATGTAGACTTTAGTTAGTACCATAGGATTAGGAACAAGTGAAAATTATTAAGAAAGTGTAATCATCAGTAGCTCCATTTTGAAATCACCAAAACTTTTTCTAACGACAGGAATTTACCAACACATTAGTTGAGATCAATAGGAGGATGGAAGAGTATCTTTTCCTTCCCCAGATGAGGGGAGCGAAGGGTGGATTAATCAGGCCTTTCTATTAAAGCATTTTATTCCTCCATTTTTGTAAAGGAGCTGGATAAAATTAATGTATATAATCAAATTCACTGATTTGGAGACAGCAATATCACAGAGATGAAGAAAACATTTCTTAAAAAATCCAGTGATTTCTTTAAAATGTCATGCTAGGCAGACCTCAAGCTAATGTGTGCTCTCTGCTTTTATGATCTGTGAGTAACTATATGCGCTCAACCAGATTCACAGAGTTCATCTCAGAATTGAGGTTTAAACCTCATTAAATTTCAGATTGACTAAACAAAGCTAATTAAACCTATGGGGCAACTGTCAGTACACAACTCAAAGGAGAGCTCTTGCTGCATCAAAAATTATACCACCATTCTATTAATCTGTAAATGACAATCCAGAGACATCTCAGGCGTTGTCTTATCTATGCTTCTAGAACTTGCAGCCAGTTTCTTTAAATCAACCGTTCTTTTGATTCATAAGGGATCAATTCATGTCTTATGTACTCCCACAATCTAGAAAATACAACAAATCTGTTAAAATGTTGGTTTCTTGGACGAAGTTCCTTTCTCACCCTGCTAAATTACAGTCCATTTCCTGTTTTTTTTTTTTTTTTTTTTTTTTTTTAAATGGAGGAAAGGAGCCCCTAGGACCTGTTTCTGATTCTGGAAAGAGTCTGAGAGTTCTCTAGTGTTGGGGTGAGTAAACACACCCCAAGAACACCCCAAGAACTTCACACCATACCCTGCAAACCTACCTAGGCTCTGGATAGGCGGAATGCTAAAAAATAGCTCCCTCCAACCCAGAGAATGGGGTCTAGAGCGAGTGAAAGGGACTCCTGGTTCCTATTTCTGTCCTTGGGATGAGGTTAAGCCCCACCCTAAGATTTGGAAAGCAGCAACTAGTCTCCAATATTGATGGGGGGAATGAATGCATATCCTCTGAACCCATACTGTAACAAAACCATGCTGTTAAACCCCTCAGTATACCTGAAGCACACCGTATTCAGGAGATTGTATTCCTTGGACTTACTCTTACAGTCAGTAAATGCTAACCCACAAGTTAACGCAACTCTCTCAGGACACCAAGGTATAATTTATTAAATTGCTTTTCCAGTGCATTAAATAGTTCTATCGAGCCTGGTGCCTGGAAGAGTTCCAACACTTGACAAGTATGGGAATTCACCAATTCGAAGTACAGGCCCATTTATGGCTTCCCCATACAAATTAGTTTCCAGTGCAATATTACATTTTATATCCAGCATATAAGCTTCAGAAGTATGCCGGAAAATGATTTCCTTACTGTCACATCTGCTGACTGAGAAGATGAATATAGCAAGTCAGTCATGTGACTAAAGTGTTTGAGGCCAATCAAGTTCTGACCAAACTTACAGGAGGTCTGGACAGACACAGTCATCCCTAATTGAGTGAATTCTTCAGAGACCGGGCTGGTGCCCCCTGGAAGCTTAGGCTACTCTACAGCAGGCTTGGAGAGTCCCAGAGTCAACTAGCTTCCCGGTCCTACTGTGAGTCCCACTAGAATCACTAGAACTCCACTCTAGTGGGACAGGGAAGCAAAGAGGGAAAAGGGCACTGGAATCAACCCGATTTCTTCAGGGAGCATGGATTTGTGGAACATGACTGACGTTCTATCAGGACACCCTGACCTGCAAAAAAGTCTCTGGAATGTAGTATTAAAACTGGCTTTAGACATGTTTAACTCCCTGTGAAACTTGAGGGCACTCCTAAGGCTCTTAGTAGTAAAAAGAAAAATGATCTATTAAAGCTATTACAGTTTAAAAACAAAATGTGCTCAATGACCCCAACTGGGACAATCCTAGGGACCACACAACCACACAGTACAATCCATCAACATATCCTTAAGGACATTCCACAGTCTGTAAACTCCTTACCAGCATTTGATATTCTTCTCTCTCTTTCCCATTCCAGTTGTTCTCTTTCCAACTGTTCTTGTCGTTCTCTTTCTTGCCTTTCTCGTTCAAGTCTCTCCCGCTCTTGCCTTTCTCGTTCTAGGCGTTCTTGTCTCTCTCTTTCTTGCCTTTCTCTCTCCAGCTGTTCTTGTTCTAGTCGCTCCCTCTCAAGCCTTTCCCTTTCTAACCTCTCTCTCTCCAACCTCTCCCGTTCCATTCTTTCACGCTCCAACCTTTCGCGTTCCAGTTCCTTCTGCCGTTGCTGCTCCTGCAGCTGCCTGAAAAACCAAATATAAGAAAAATGTTTAGGTGAAGACAGGAGTCCATAAATACCCATATAGAAGATAGATTTTCATCATAAAGGCAACACAAACCAGTTTTTTTTTTTAATCTTAGTACAAGGTTCAAATTTTTTAATCACTGCTGACCATTTACAGCAGTGGGTCTTAAATGTTATCATCTTACAACCCCCAGGACTCACATCATCCCCTCCGAAATCCAAACCAAATGAAGCAGCATTTCCATGCGCTGTCACGGATCGAGTCATGCCTTTTTCTTTTTGGGTATCACCCCTTTCAGGAATGATCAGAGTGACCTGATTTACATACTACGAGAAAAAGGCATAACAAAAGGATAACCAGGTTTCCTAATCTGCTGGGCAGGTGGTGTGTGGTGGGGAGGGAGGAGAGGTAGAGACAACATGGGATCAACCCACTGCTACAGAAGGAACATGAATCCTGCCACAGGTTCCTGAGATAGAGACCACATCCTCCCAGCAAATGGCAAGGAGCATTAATTAATCCCTATTTTTCAGTTGAGGAAAGCGAGGCACAGAAAAGTTAAGTGACTTGCCCAAGGTCAAACAGCATGGAATTGGCAGAGCCGGATTAGTACCCTGACTCTCAGATCTGTGCTCTTTCCACTAGGCCATGCTGCTTCTCTAACATTTTTAAGCAACTCCATCATTATGCATGTGGAATACTTTGAAAGCACAGAAAGCCAACCCTTAGCCATTAATTACAATAATCCTACTCCCCACCCCTTCCAGCAATAAGGGGATGCTGGGAAAATAGAAGAGGAGGGGCTGTGGTTGCTGGCTACCAGAAGATCCTCCCAGTCCCAACTCTGGGGGTGGAAGGAGAGGGGAGGCTGTCCGCTCCGGGCAAAAGAGCTGTGATAGAGCATGAAATGAGGGTGCTGCAGTAGCCACAGAGAGGAGGACTGAAAGTCCTGAAAGGTTTTGTCAGGTTACGGAAAGACAGTCATGCTAACAAATCTTGTCCACTTCAGCAGCCCATTGTAAATATTTAATGAGAGCTTATGGGTTTCAATTCCCAAGAGATTCCCAATTTGAAAAACCACAGAGAGAAATACTACAAAGAAAAATGTCCCATCCAGCACCCTAAACAACAGCAGGAACCACTCTCAAGCATTCAACTAATTCTTCATTCAGTAGTATTTATGGAAAACCTGTGGGCAGAACTGTATAGGTACATGAAATACTATAAGCAGGAGACATAGTATTAGTATCAGCATTTGTTCACAGCCCACTTGATATAATGCACTGTAGAGAAAATCAAGTGACGTTTCCTGCCCCCAAGGTGCTTGCCCTCTGCACAAAGTTCTTCGCTCAAGAACCTCAAAACCTAGTCAAACCATTCCAATCAGTCAATCAACAGTATTTATTGAGCACTTACTCTATGCAGAGGATTGTAGTAAGGGCTTGGGAAAGAACAATACACTAGAGCTGGGAAACTTGATTCCTGTCTACAAGGAGCTTACATTCCACAGTCCAAAAGAGCCCCAAAACATTCAAAAAAAGCCTAAAACTTTGAGCAAACTTGGATTATTCCATGGGTTTCTGGCATAAATCACTCTCCTCCTCCTCCCTTCTCCCCAACCCCCAACAAAAACTTCAGCTTTTGTAATAATAAATAATAATGATGGCATTTGTTAAGCACTATGTGCCAAGCACTGTTTTAAGCACTGGAGGGATACAAGGTAATCAGGTTGTCCCACATTGGGCTCACAGTCTTAATCCCCATTTTACAGATGAGGGAACTGAGGCACAGAGAAGTTTGGAGAACTAAACCAAAAACTCAACAGTGCCAAGAGGAGTGGGAATGGGGCCCCATTCTGGAACATTCTCAAATCCCTTCCAGGAACCTCTTCCCTGCCAGACTGAACAAACACTGAAGTAAGCTATTCATCTCAACTGTCAGCCTGCCCATTGTCTATTTATCTGGGTCTTCAAAGCTGTATCCCTCCTTGGAATTTTTGCATGCTTCAGGAGGAAATCCTTCAAGCTTATCCCTAAAGGCTTGTTCCTTGATAAATGCCCAAGATTCCTCCTACTGCACTCTACTCAAAGCCTTCAAGGGCATTCTCATATCAGAGGGAGTACTAAGATTTTTCTCCAATTTTGGATTCAATGTTAACTCTTATTTCAACTCTGGCCTTTCAATGTTCTGAACTGTTTCTTAAAATTTTCTATATGTTACAAATCACCTGGGTTTATTTGGCAAATTCCTTTGGTTTTATTATGAATGAATGCAAATGGGTCAAAATAATCTGTGTAATATTAAAATTGGTGTCAAAGGTTAATTAAAATAATCTGAGGGAAAGAATTACTGTAATTAATGGTTAAAGGTTGGATTTCTGTACTTTTAAAATGTTCCTCTTGGATAATGATGGAGTAGCCTAAACATCTTAAAAAAGCAGCATGGAAAGAGCAAGAGTCTGGGAGTCAGAGGACCTGGGTTCTAATCCTGGCTCTGCCAATTGCTTGCTCTGTGACCTTGGGCAAGTCATTTACCTTCTCTGTGCTTCAATTCCCTCAATCGTAAAATGGGAGTTAAATACCTGTTCTCCCTCCTACTTAGACCATGAGCCCCATGTGGGACAGGGATTGTGTCCAACCTAATTAACTTGTACCTACCCCAGCATTTAGAAGTGTTTAACAAATACCACAATAAAACTAGCTTCTCAAGACCACCCAAACTTTTTATTAATTGTCAGAGCTCACATCTGTTGAATGATCTTGAAAGACCCACAAAAATAGAATAAAGGTCTTGCTGCTGTTCCTTGTGTTTCTGTAGTTAGCATACTTGAAGAGATCATTTCTGCTTTCTGGTGTTTTGGTAAAATGTCACTTGGAGATTCAGGGCTGTGTCCAATCTAATTATCTTGCATCTATCCCCCAATGTTTAGCACAACATTTGACATACACAGTGAGTGCTTTATTAACTATAGCTAACTATGCACTTCCGTAGTCTATCTAAAAGGATTCTGGCTAGAATCTTGACAGCAATAAAAGAATGGT
Source organism: Tachyglossus aculeatus (assembly GCF_015852505.1). NCBI lineage: Eukaryota > Metazoa > Chordata > Mammalia > Monotremata > Tachyglossidae > Tachyglossus > Tachyglossus aculeatus. The sequence continues at coordinate 6,609,874 of NC_052084.1, read as the reverse complement.
GACATTATCCAGGATTTTCCCCTGGTGATTATGGAGGCATCAGAAGTCCATATGTGGACTGTGAGCCCACTGCTGGGTAGGGACCGTCTCTATATGTTGCCAACTTGTACTTCCCAAGCACTTAGTACAGTGCTCTGCACACAGTAAGTGCTCAATAAATACGACTGAATGAATGAATGGAAGAAAAACCCATGCAAGCATCTAAGAATTAAGTTTATGAGAAGCAGCATAGCCTAGTTAAAAAAGCTTGGGCCTGGGAGTCAGATGACCTGGGTTCTAATCCCAATCCTGTCACTTGTCTGCTGTGTGACCTTGGGCAAGGCACAAGCTTCTCTGTGCCTCAGTTACCTCACCTCTAAAATGGGGATCAAGACTATGATCCCTATGTGGGACAGGGATTGTCCCCAACCCAATTCCTGCACTTAGTATGGTGTCTAACACATAGTAGGTGCTTAACAAATACTATGAAAAAAGTTTTCTCATTTTTCTGCTTCAGCTTCAACTGCGGAGATTGCTGTTCAGAAGATTACTGTATTCTTGCCATCTGTGCAAGAATTCCTCTTTACGATTATGGTGGCCAGATCTGGACTCTTTGGCAGTGCTGGGGTAGTAAATAAATACAATTGATTAGTAAATATGGAGCTATATAATCAATAAGAGTCCTTAGTTTGGGGGTTCGGCATATCTCTGGGTCTCTTCAGACTTGGAATCCTTCCACTGTATTTCTGAATGGCCTAGAGATTTCATTTACAGTACAGTACAGTGGGAAGCAGCGTGGCTCAGCGGAAAGAGCTTGGGCTTTGGAGTTGGAGGTCGTGGGTTCAAATCCTGTCCCTGCCAATTGTCAGCTGTGTGACTTTGGGCAAGTTACTTCACTTCTCTATGCCTCAGTTACCTCATCTGTAAAATGTGGATTAAGACTGTGACCCCCTGTGGGACAACCTGATCACCTTGTATTCTCCCCAGTACTTAGAATAGTGCTTTGCACATAGTAAGCACTTAAAAAATGCCATCGTCATTATTATTATTATTTATCCATGCAATCTCCATTTCCTATTGCCACAGATTCCAAGTGAGAAGACTGCAACAGTATTGGTCATCTGCTTAAGGAATATTGGGAATACTTATCTGAGAAGTATTTTAATAATAAATAAAAAATAATAATGGCATTTACTAAGCGCTTACTATGTTCAAAGCACCGTTCTAAGCGCTGGGAAGGTTACAAAGTGATCAGGTTGTCCCACGGGGGGCTCACAGTCTTAATCCCCATTTGACAGATGAGGTAACTGAGGCACAGAGAAGTTAAGTGACTTGCCCAAAGTCACACAGCTGACAATTGGCGGAGCCGGAATTTGAACCCATGACCTCTGACTTCAAAGCCCGTGCTCTTTCCACTGAGCCATGCTGCTTCTCATTTTGTAAGTAACACAGTACAGAACAGCCTTAGGAATCTGAGATAAATGGAGGCATTGCCAAGGTCAGGCCTAGGAAAGGCTTGGGTTATGGAAAGATTAATTTCTAAGTGGTCTCCCAACCTGGATAAGATTTTCTGCTTTCTCCTCCCTAATTGGCTAATATCTTCCTTCCATTGTTCAAGGGAGGTGGAGCTGAAGACTGGCTAGAAGGGGGGACAGGAGGCAGTTTTTAAGTCTAAAGTAATTATGGTATTTATTAACTGCTTCTTACTTAGTAAGAGCTGGGGTAGGCATATAATAATTAGATAGGAATGAGCTTCTGTCCCACATGGGGCCACAATCTTAGAGGGAGAGAGAACAGGTACCCTACCCCTATTTTACAGACAAACAAAACCCTATTATTTATTGTATAATGCATACATATTCTGTTTCTTTGAAACCTGAATTCTTAAATTTATCCAAGTTTGAGTATTTTTTGGTTATTCAGGAAGAGGTATTTCCAATTGCCTTGGACATCACAAATAAAGCATTACTGTGCCTCTGCTAAAAAGCTTAGAAACACAATCTTGTGTGTGGGTGCTCTATAACCTCCCTGGAATTTTCTATAGAATTTCAAAAGGCTCTAAAGCTTTAAGTGGAGCACTGCAACATTTCCACCATTTATGCAAGACCATTTCACTTAAACAGATCATTTGGAATAGCTGAAACAAAAATGTTATATATGATCATGCAAGCACAAAAAAGAAATTACTGATAGTTGCAGAAATGCTATAATCCTGAGGCACCAAATTTTGACTGTGCAATTTAAGTGAACTGCATACATGCCAGTCAACAAGATATATTTATATCTTAACTGGCAAGCTTCATAATTACAGAATTTTATTTTAGCAAATATAACAATAGTGCCTATACGTCATCAGTTATTGAGCACCTACTGTAAAGCAAAGCACTATATGAGGTTCTGGGAGACAGAAGTAATATAAAGAAGTAGCAGTAGTATTTCCTGAGTACTCACAGGGTGCAATGTACTGTTCTAAACATTTGGGCAATAAAACACAAGTAAATGACAAATTCCCAGTCCACAAGTTCACACTTTAAGGGAGACCTGCAATTTAACAGGGAAGAAGAGCATCCATTTGTTGATAAATATATACAACTGTATTCAAGGAAGTTTAAATAGCTTACCCAAACCCTAACTTTGCCACGTTAAAATTATTAGATTCTATGCACTGAATGACTAGGTTTAAATGTGACTTTTTGAATGGGCAGTTTCCAATAACTAAAAAAGACAATTTTTCAAGGGATCATCAGGGAAGGGTTTCACTCAAACATTTTGATGTATCTTTTAAAAGCTATGATTTTTTTAAATAGCTTTTATGGCTTACTAGTACTGAGCACCTCTGCACTAAGTCCTTAATAGAGTATACAGTCCCTGTTCTTAAAGTGGGTACAATCCAATAGGGAAGGGTGACCCACACAAGCCATTGACAAATAATTGGAGGACAAAAACTAAGCTTTAGCTGTTGAGAGAAGAGCAGGTTGGATTAATACACCAAAGTTCATGTAAGCAGAAATGTTCAAGGTGACATAAAAGTGTTAAATGATTGCTCTTGAATGCACTACAAATTAAACTGGTTATGAACTCCTTAATACAAAATGTAGTTTCTGAATCAACAGTATTTCCTGAACACTTATTCTGCACTTTGGTAGTGTACAATAGTAAGACATCATCCCTGTCCTTAAAGAGCTTACAACTGAGGGGAAGGGGGGTGACAAATCCAAAAATAAATTACAGGTTGGGGGACGTAACAGAGCTTAGAGATATGTACCTGTTTAGAGGTTCTCCTTGTTTTCAGGTAAGTTCCACTGCTCACACAAAAACAGCCAAGTGACTACCTAAACAGCCAAGTGACTGTCTACTAAGTAAATGCCTACTACAGTGCTCTCCCACATTGGGCTAGCAATTCTGTTGACAGATGCTAGTACACATCAGCAACATAGAAGTCAGTTAGTTTTCCAATAACACAGGGGTTGTGTGAAGGAACACCTGTGCTGTAGTACCCACACCTTTGCCGGTGCTGTGTACATGAGCCAGTCTCTTCCACCATCACAGAGTGTTCTCTCCAGACTGATGCCCATTATCACATGAGCATTCCCAAATTTTCTAACATATGATCAAAATGCACAGGGAAAACGTGTTCTGGGAGAACTGTTAGGATTGGCATTGTAAGCCAAAATTTCCAATTTTTATTAAAATTCTTTTATCTTAGACCTATGAACCCACAATATTTTGTGTGGCTGATGTAGAAGACTCACTTTTTTTTCCAATGGGGATTATGAAATGAATTTTAAGCCTGGAAATGTTTTTATTTAGACTATTGGCAAAAAGGCATTCTGGGGTTCCATTTAAATAGGATTCACTGAATCCATAACCTCAAAATTCTGACAGGGCTGGAGAATCGGGAAAATATGGAATTTAATCTGGACATGATTCGATGATACAGTGGCTCTATAATGGAATCCAAAGGTAGCTACTACCTAAAACATCTACCTTAAAACATAATGTCATTTCATTACACCTTCAAAGTGATCTATTTCTGAGTACATATTCACATACATAGAACAAGTTGTGTTACATGTACAGATGTCCTTTGTATCATGCTATTTGTGGGAAGATCATTTCCACAAGTGCAAGCAGGGATTCTTGCCTGATGGTGATCGCGCTAACGAACTCCCAAACACATCTTCCACTATCAAAGAGAGCCCTTCTAACCACAGAAAGCTGGTCAAAATGTCCATACATACACTTCAGCACCGACCTTCCAGGAAGTAATGTCTGAAGTAAAAGTTATCAAAAATGGAAAGCATCTGGATATGATGGCATTCCTAGAGAAATCCACAAAAAGTCAGGACCTAAACCTTGGGTGTCTGCATGAACTTTTCCTTACCATGTTATAACATAAAATTAAAACATATTTTTCGATAAGCAAAACAGCAATCCACTGATTTTAAATAAAAGCAGTTTTCTCCACATTACTTTTGGTTTGGTGAGCCTGGGTTAAAATTATATTGGTTAAGTACAGTTTAACTTCCTGGATTTAATTTTAAAAAATAACACTGCAGGAGTGATGCTAGCACTAATATCAATTTCACTGTCAAATGTGAGACAGCTACATTAGAATCTTAAATATTCCATTAACAGCTTAAGTATTCCTCTGTCATAATATTGGATCTGCAATCCTTCCTAAATTTACTTTCTAGATTTTGTCTCAGCTGTGCCATTCCAGTGTAAAAGTGTCATCGTAATTTCTCTAGGGTAAGAAAATATACTGTAATTTTAATTAGCGCCAAAGAAGGAAAATTGTTTATCTTGAAAGTTGCAATCTCTCAAATGCAGCTGATTTTTAAATGTGAAATTGGGTATATTTACAATTATATAATTCTACTGTAGAAATGAAACTATAATAAATGTGGATGGAAGTTACCAGTTCTATTAAATATATAAAGTAGTTTGAAGTCACATAAAGAAAAAATACCTCCAAAAAAGAGTAAATCTAGTGTGCACAGTATCTATATCTGGAATTTTAAAAATAAATTTTCTCTGTTCCCCTGGAATTTTCCCTACTAAAGGCATATTTCACTAATAAAGGAAAGGGCTAAAATTAGGCAAGAAATTTTTTATACTTCTTTCTAATAATAATCTTTCTTCATCCAATCAAAAAACAAAACCAATTAAAAACAAGTCTTCTAAGAAGTAGTTTAGCCTTGTAAATAAAAAAACGCACAGTACTTAAATATATATGTATATAAATTTAAACAATACACTATGTGAATACACACACACACACACACGGTTTCTCTTTGGAAGGAGTTCTTAGTACTTACAAAAGGAAACGGTCAACATTTGGTCCACGGTTTCGACTGAGTACAAGAGGAGGACTATACACTTTCATTGCTCCAGGTCTCTGAACTCGTTTTCTCTCTAGGGTTAACATTCTCTTTTTATATCTCCTGTAGGGAGTACTGATGATTTAAAACCTATTTATAGATATAAACTCAACTGAATTCACTGTTAACAATGACGTATAATACTGGTTCTTAGGAGATGGACTCATGTTTCTCATAATATATTATTTATCACACCTAGAAAAGAAGTAGCAATAATGGTGACACGAGTAGTGCCCCAAAGCATGACATGAAGTGTAACACAATAGGAAAGTGAAACCTTATCTCTAATATGCTAATATACCACAATGTTAATAACTACTAATTTAAATCTCAGTTTGCCTAAACAGGGAAACAGTAACTGGATATTAGTTCTGCATTACCATAACACCCTTCGGTTTGCTTAACTTCTATAAATTTTGGCTGTTTGAGTCAGTACCTGCTTGAATAATCAGAAAAAATGTCATACTGAACAAAATGGACAGGGTTTTTCAGAAGGTCAAACCCATTTTGTTTGGTTATCTACTTCAATTACCTGAATTATCCCTGGTTAGTTGGGATAGTTGATGTTCTGGTGTAAACAAAATTGGAATTGACTGGTACATCTTCACAGAGCTTTCGTAAATTACCATAAGTCCAGCTAATATTGCTGATTAAAACCAGAATACTGTATTTGCAAACTCCACTACTAACTGTTCTGGATTTTTTGGTAATGGTATTTGTTAAGCACTCACTCTGTTCACATTCAACTGAAGGGATTTGATCTTGACTGTGGTTTAAGGGGGATTTTTGGTCACCCTTTACTCACATCTGACCTGTTTAGAAACACTAACTGCTTGACCTTCAGTTCTGTTGTGGGTACAAAAAAAGATAAATTACAGGTTTTCAGGCTTCTAATTATTTGAGCACCTCAATGATCAATTATTTATTCATTGGAATCTGAAGGACCTGGGTTCTAATCCTTCCTCCGCCACTTGTCTGTTGTGTGGGCAAGTCATTTCACTTCTCTGGGCCTCAGTACCCTCATCTGTAAAATGGGGATCAAAACTGTCCCATGGTGGGACAGGGACCGTGTCCAACACCATTTACTTGTATCCACCCCAGCGCTTAGTACAGTGTCTGAAACATAGTAAGCACTTAAATATCATAATCATTATTATTATTACTCTAGGCAGGGATCATTTATAATGTTGGGAAATCTGACTATCCTCCCCTTGGCCACCTGCCCTTTGCCCCTGAAGAGGGAAGGGGTATCCTAATCAGCAGCAACTGATGTCATGGTAGGAGTAATGGGATCCAAGGCCCCGAGGATCTTAGTTGTAATGGAAGGAGGCTCAAGCTGCCCCCCTCATTCCCCTCTAGTCCTGCAGGGAATGAGACTCTAAGCCTCAATGTCAGGGAGTATGGCAGTGGTGGTGGAAGTCCAAAATATGAAACCTCTTGCCAACCTCCCTAGTAGCCTGGCACGGGCTAACCTCCTCCTTTACCACCACCTGAACTTGGGGGAGAGGGGCTCCAATCCCCCTGTTAGACAACGGTGGTGGCGGGGGAGGCCCTGGGGCTGTGAAGCCAGTTTTGGTGACCTTTACACACTCCCAGTATGGACAGAATTGTTGTCTATCCAAGAGCCATATCAACCAGAGAAGCAGCGTGGCTCAGTGGAAAGAGCCCGGGCTCTGGAGTCAGAGGTCGTGGGTTCAAATCCCGGCTCTGCCAATTGTCAGCTGTGTGACTTTGGGCAAGTCACTTCACTTCTCTGGGCCTCAGTTCCCTCATCTGTAAAATGGGGATTAAAACTGTGAGCCCCATGTGGGACAACCTGATCACCCTGTATCCCCCCCAGCGCTTAGAACAGTGCTTTGCACATAGTAAGCGCTTAACAAATACCATTATTATTATTAACCAGAAGCATTTTGGCCTCCTGGAAACAGCATGGGCCTGAGAGTCAGAGGACCTGGGTCCTAATCCCGGTTCTGCCACTTGTCTGCTGTGTGACCTTGGGCAAGTCACAATTTCTCTGGGCCCCACTTATCTCATCTGTAAAACGGGGATTCAATCCTCCTCCCTCCAACTTAGGCTGGGAGTCCCACTTAGGTACGGTATCCAGCTTATCTTCTACCTGCCCCAGCATTTAGTACAGTGCTTGGCATACAGTATGTGCTTAAAATACTATTATTTATCATCATCATCTTGAATCAACCCCAGCACTTAATATGATGCCTGGCACATAGCAGTTTTCAAAAAAAAAACAAACCCAAAAGCCATAAAACCATACTTGCAGGCACTGTTAGCATTACCACACTGGTGAGAGGTAATATAACAATAACAAAGACCCAATCATGTGGCCCAGGATCTTCCCAACACTGAAGGTACTGGAATGTAGGAAGTGAAGCTTAAGTCTCACCGACCAGGAGAGGAAGCTGTATCCTCCTGCAGATATATAAGTCATGTGGTCTTTAACCTGTGTTTGTGAGGTTATGAGCCTCAAGTGGTAGACAGGCCCCAGAGGAATTGATGACTACTTAAACTGAACAATTTTTGAGGTGCCTTATTAGCTACCATTCTTATTATGGGCAAAGTAATTTTTAGGAGCTCGATTTTTTTCCAACCCCTCAAAAGTGTGAGTTTTGAGGTCAGAACCATGCTTAACAGTTTCCCCATATTTTCCCACTGCATTTTCCCCTGCACCTAATACAATGCTCAGCTCATATTAGTGCACTCAATAACTGTGTGGTGATAACAATGGTAAAATTATCTAGCGGGATTTAATTTCACTCAGTCTCCTGTAACTCAAAGTTGATTCAATATTATATCCTTTTGTATAATCTCACCAGCCAATCTTTGAATTATTATAAAAAATGGGAGTCATTATCCCAAAAAAAACTGAAATATAATACTCATCCCTTTTCCTTAAATACAATCTGGAACTTAATGGATCTTTTTCTGATTTTAGCAAAAAATCCCAATTCAGAGTCCTTCTGTTTAGAAATACACAGTTTCAGAGAACATTGGCTAACTAGTGGGATTTTTCTTTTTTGAAATTCTGCACTTAATGACTTCAGCAAGAGCTACAAAAATGTTACATCAAGAGTTAGCAGAGTGTGCCAATACTTTGTGCTAAATATAGATGCAAACATTTAGATGACAACAGGAAGATCATCCACATTTGTGCCAAATCAATCCAAGCAAAAAACCTCATTAGCTCAACTAGACTAAGAAATTGTCAGATATAGTACTACTAATTCATAATCTACTTAAGCCCATTATAAACAATAGCTACCCTCAGTGTAGACTGATTACCTAAAATGTATACCAAAACAGGAAATTAAACATTTAAACAAATTATCTTATGATTCAAAACCCCAAAAATTCCAGCAACACAATTCAAAATGATTTTTGATATCCTGAATAATATGGCCTGAAAATAACAGCATTTCTGATACTCAGCAGGAAAATCGTATTACCATACAAGTGAATTCATAGTTTAGGAAGCAGCATTTTTAAATTAACTATGATGTGCAATTTTTTTCATACCATTTTTCTAAAATTTAGCTCATTTCAATACATCAGGCATCACCATTGAAACAATAGCAAGGATCTTCTCAGCTAAACTCACATAAGTAACACACTATTTTACATACCATTAACAATATCTTTGTCTTTCAGCCTCAGAAGTTTATATCAAGAATCAGGAAGTCAACAAAATTCTCCAAACTTTCAAATTAAAACAAAGCTCAACTGAAAAGGGATCATACAGTTGTATTGAAGAAAGACTCATCTAAATCATTACATTTGAAAAATATATATTTCTACATAATGTTGACGTCCATCTCAATCCAAAAAAAAACCCCAAAAGCAAATCAAAAACAAAACCAAAAAACCTATCATGGCTAAATATCAAGATCCTGATACAGTGCAGGAGTGCAGCAGCCCCTCTGGAACAAGGAAACCTAACAATGTTAACAGGGAATAGTCGCTTTTCACAGATAGTGTCTATCGAACAGCTATTAAAAATATGCTATGGACTGACAAACCTGAAGAAAATGGAAGTTATGTAACAGACTGCACCCTGGAAACTCGACACACTATCAAATTCAGCTTTCTAGGCAGTGTACTCTCTAAAAAGGCACTGACACAAAAAGAGTTAGAAAACAGAACTTTAAAAGCCAGTTTGCCTTCTGGATAACCGAAAGGCCTAAACTGAAGATCTGTAAGGCTACTGTGGTGTTCGACCTTCCAAATGGGTGAGAAACCTGGACTTCCTATAGAAAACACAACTGGATTCTTAAGCAGTTTTACTAGTGCCACCAATCATCCATACATTTTCAAATGACCGGACAAGGTACCAATGAGGCCGTGGAAAGCAGTTAGCTCACCAAAATTAATGATGTATGCTCCTCGTGGTCAGGGGACTTGCCTTCCAACTCTGTTATACTGTACTCTCCCTCAAGCCCCCAAGCACTTAGTATAGTGCTCCACACACTCCATATACTCTATAAATGCAAATAATTTTTACGAATATGAATGGTGGGACACGTGACAGTGGACGACATTAGGATATCCGAGCAGCCGTGATCTAGAGAACCCTGGGCAGAATAAATGATTTAGGGTCCAGCCCCACAGAACTTATGTAAATATCCTTATTCTCTATTTCCCCGTATTTGTAATTTATTTTAATATCTGTAGATCCCCCTGTAGACTCTAAGTTCCTAGTGGACAAGGATCATACCTACAAACTCTGCTATATTATACTTTCCCAAATGCTTAGTACAGTGCTCTGCACCAAGTGCTCAATAAATGCTACTGATCAGTTGAAGGCAGAAGTAAAGCAGAGTTACAATGACATTAGAAAACCAGTGGATACCCCTGTAATCACAGACAGGTCAGCCTTAAGGGCTGCTACAATTAAGGGAAGTGTTGCTGCTCTTGTGAAATGGCTTCACAAAGGTTGGGACACAGAGACAGCTTAAAAATCAAAGACCAGCCCTGTATGCAGCACAGACATTACAACAGTAAGGACTGACCTTTAGCTATCAACAATAGTTATGGAAGCATCTGACAGGTTTCAAGTTTTGCACAATTTCTGAATGTCTCAGTCACTCTCTGTGTAGTTTGGGTCTTGGACTAAATGAACCCTATTTCAGTTCTTTCCAAATGAGAATGCTACATGGCATATTACATCCATGTGGAAGAGAGAAATTATAAAGGATTTATTTTCCAAAAAAAGATATACCTCAATTATTCTAACTAATCTCTATAGTTCCCTGAAGTCTCAGATATACAGTTCAAATCCGAAAATATTTACCTCTTAAATGTCAAACACAATGTATACCTAGAGTGCAAGGTGAGTTGATTCGCCAGATATAATGAATTAGGTATAAAAAATTAAAGGCCACCCAAGACGGCCTTAAAAATTAAATGACAGAAGTACATATTTCATTCTCAATAGTATTAGCAAATGTTACAAGGATAGACTGATTTTAATACTTAGGAAAATGAAGGTTGAAAGGATCTAACAGGGCCAGAAAAATCAAATGATAGATTTTTTTTTTTAAGAGGCATTACAGATCCATCTAGTGGTGTCCTTGTTGGTAACCTCTAAGACCAAGCTCAGAAATTCACTCAATTTAACTCATATTACCAACTAATACTGCCTACAGAAGTTCAGAAAGTTTTAGGGCTGTTCTGGCCACAGAACTGCTACAAAAACTTCTAGCCTACCTAGTTCATGCTTCGATCATGCATCCTGGCAAAATGAGTAGCTCCCAATATGCATGTTTTAAACCCAGGAACACCTGGAGGTTTAAGTTTCTTCGATTCCCTTAGATAAGATGCCCCAACACCAGGAAAAAGGTCCCTGATTGAAAATTACAATTTCCCCCTTACCTTCGTTGTATTTCCAATTCTTCTTGTGATGGCCCATTTTGCACTTGAGTAGGAAGTTGCGAACTTTGTCGAGGCAATGTTGGACCTAAGCAGAGGGGGTGAAGGGGGGGAAAGATTCAAAATTAGCATAATTTAGAATTCATACATATAACATAGAAGCCAGGAAGCAAACACAAAACCATCACATAAATATTTACAAATGTATCTTCTTTCTTTCAAGCAAAAGAAAACATAAGCTTCATAACACGCAGCAAATGAAAGACTGCAAAATATTGTTTCTATTATTTCCAGAATGATATTCTTGAAACAGATGGAAAAAGTTCAACAGTAAAGGAAAGTAAACGTTTACACATGAAAAGCTTAATCGTAAAAGATGTGTTCAATGGGAATTTGAATAAGCACCCAACTTGACATTCTCTCAGACAATGAATAAACATTCTCTTTGGGGTAACCATTCATGGGAGTGGAAAACTAAAAAGAAAGAATTCGAATTCAAAACTCACCTAAATAGAACACTGGAAACGAAAAACAGGAGAGAAAGAGCATGAGAGGCTTATCAGTGTACTGGAGTTCGATGCTAACGAAACTTGAAGGCTTTGTTTTTCCTAATCATTTTCACTCATTTTTGATTAAAGACTTGACTGTACTGGCACTGGTAAAAATTTGCCCAAGAATATGTGTGTTTGTTTGTGCAAATACACACACATACACACAAACATACACACATATCTATAACTTGGAAATGGTTGACAGAGGAATTTCACTTGAAAAAAAATAATCTTGGCACACTAGTATTTTTTTGCTGGATCCTCTTTTGGCATAAAATACATTTTGTGTAACAATTAGTTAACTTTTACATTTATGCATTTTTAATTCCATAAATGGCCTTTACTTTGAGAATAGATGTGGCCTATAATTAATGCCATGGTCATAGTAAGAGAAGGTTCAAATCCGACATAAAATGAGATTCTGTCATGTGAGCTCATTGGGCCTATTATGCCCCAGATTCACTCTTAACAAACTTGAACCTTGGAGAGAGAAATGGTGCAGACATTCCAGTTTTGGATTCAGTCAGACAGCACTGTTTTTTGAACCCTGATCACGTCAGGACACTGAAATGGCTCTATGGGTACTTACAAAAGGGTTTAAAGAGTCCCATCTCTGCCCCTAAGGAGCTCACAATCTAACAAATGTGAAAACAAAGACCTAAAAAGAAAGACAAAACACTTAACCCAAATATATGAACATATATTTACAGATAAACATAAATGCTAAGGAGTTACTATGGTGATTAGAATACCAAAGTGAGGACAATCTGGAAAGACTGTGAAAGGGGGATTTTTAGCACAGTTTTTAAAGTCAGGAGTCGGGGAAGCAGGTTTGATGATCAGAGGAATGGTGTATATCCTTTCCCAGAAGGTGGTATTATCATGAAAGTGGTAATGGCTGCAGATGATGGAAAGCAGTTTTGACTGACTGAGCCAAGAATCCAAACAGGGATTTACTGGGAGATGTGCAAAGTCAAAAAGTGGGCCCCAAGTACTGAAGCACTTGAGGCCAACGGTTAACTGTTTTGCTTTGAGTGGAAATCGTGAGGCACATTAAAGGGGAGTGTGCATGAGTGGGATTGAAGCCAGCAGAATAAATCTTGGGGAAGAGGGTGCAAACAGGGAGAAAAACAAGGATTCTGTCATAGCATTCCAGGAGCAAAGTGATGAAAGCCTGGAGGAAGATGGGGCAGAAGGAAGAGAATCTAGAGTCAAATATAGTACCATGGAAACAAACTTGGGGTACTGGAATAACTCAAAGAAACAATGAAGCAGTCTCCAGCTGAAAACAATGAGTGAGCACTGATGGCAATCAGTGCTATCCTGAAGGCTTCAGGACTGAGAACCTGCCTGCAGGAATTAACAATGGTGAGGGTCATTTGTACAGTGCCACCCACACTCTCTCAGCTCTGCC